>NC_088981.1:19612723-20212723 GCF_963932015.1 Anas acuta
GTGCTTCTATACTCATGCACTCCACATTACTACAAGATTATATTTAAAACAGATGAGCCGCCACAATAAAGTAAGCAAAATATTCTTGCTGATAATGATAATGCTTTAAGATAAAGAAATGGTTCACAGATTCACTGGATCAGTATCACATTGATTAGTTTGATATTTCAGTCAAAACTATCCTAGTGTAAGAATTTGACTAAACTGTGCTTTCTAAACTAATTTTCCATATGGTTATACTGTTTAATGTGGGTACTCTGGACTCACCACATTAGAAAACTAGAAAAACAAATAACAACTATTTTTACTACTGAAAAGGATTAAGATATTCTGAAAACAGTACAAATTTGTAGTAATCTCTACTACAACCTGGAGAGTTGCAAAAGCTGTATTGTGTCTCTAACTTGTGAGTGCTTCTCAGGAGAAAATTCATAGCAAAACCTTTTCCTTATGAACTGCTATTCTTTTCAGTATAAAAAATAATGAAATAATGTTTAGAATCAATGTGATGCATGTAAAATCCCGTATAGTTACACCTCTTTAGCGCACTTTAAAAATAGTATCTTGTGTAAAAAAAAAATACATTTAAAATGTACATAGAAACATTCAGCATTTCAGTATTCTAAAACACATTTTGTATTTGGTTTCCTTCATATTACTTTATACAGAATCCTTTGATATTTTCAGATGTTTATTAATAATTTAATAAAAATTTAAAAATGCTGCTAACATGTAAGTAACACTCAATTATAGAAGTTCAATAGAAATTGAATAATAATGAATGAAAAACATTGTCAACCATCTAATTTTAAAAGGCAGTACTCTTTACTTGTAGTTAGTGCAAAAACAAAAATGCTGAAATTAAAGTTTAAAAACAGTGCTGTAAAATACATTACTGAGCATTTCAAAGCATTCCACTGTTGCATTCATTTTCTTCTTTTTTGTGCTTCTGATATTTACAAGAATTAACATATTTCAATACCGTCAGTATATAAAATCTCCCAAATTCCTCCAAAGAATCTATTAGAAGTTACACTATTTCTTATTAAGCCAGGCTTTTTTTTTTTTCCCTTAAGCAGAAAAAGAGCAGGTACAAAAGCAATACTTCAGCTTTACGAGGAAGAGATTAAATTTAAGCATTTTAGAATTTACATATTACAGACTTGCATTTCACTTGAAAATAAATCATGATCACTAACAACATGTTAAAACAAAACAAACAAACAAACAAAAAAACCCAACACACGACTATCTGACCCAAGTAAAAAACTAATTGAAACACAGAAACTGTAACAATCTTGTATCTAACCTCCTCTCCTCCTCTTTCTACCCTTACCTTTCCTTTCCTTCCCTACTCTCCCCTCTTCTCCTCTCCTCTTCTCTCCTTTTTTTTCTTCTCTTCCTTTCTAAATGTTGGATTTATATTGTAATTGATACAAAAATCTTTCAGAAAGTCAAATAAAGATGCAGTGTTTTAATTTCCTGGCAGCAGTTAGGTGAGCCTAAATAAAGATGTTGTACTTCAATTCCTTTTATTAGAGATGGATCACCAGCTTTGGAAAACAATTTGTGTACTGATCACAGGATGCAGATGAATATCAGCTACAGTAAACCTACTTTGAATTATTTCAAAAGTCACGATATGAGTCAGGCGTTCAATGGAGACATGAAAAAAGCCTATTAAAAATATTTTAATATCCATAACTACTGGCGTTCTGTTCTCTCTTTTAATGCCTATTTGATAGGAGAGAAGTACTGAAAACATGCATGTTTTATCTGCATGCAGAGTTTGGAAATGACTTGTCTTTAAACATTACTATTAATACAATGGATTAGGGTATTGCACATTGAATACCTTAAAACAAGCTTTCCTTCTGGGGTATATGAGAAGTTGTAAAAAATGTAAAAGAGAAACTGGCAAAAAGCCATTCAAGCTCTTAAGAGTAAATATCAGTCAAAGTAATCCAAGCTGTAAAATGTTTAACAGTTATGTGGTCTAGTCATCTCTTAGAGATAGATGATGTTACCAGAATTTGAAAGAAAGCATTCTTGAGAATATTAGAAATGTGACTAAAAAATCACAACATTAAAAAAAAAAAAATCCTGAAATTTCTTTCCAGAGAACTTCCACAATATATTGATATTATAAATTATGATAGAATAATGAGAAAAAAAAAAAAAAAAAAAAACATGAAAGACAATCAAATTTTCCTCTTTTTTCCTTTTTTTCTTCTTTTGTTCACAAAATTAAAAGTGCACACATAAGGTTAATGAAACAAAACAATAAATATCAGAATTATCACAGGTCTCATTTATACTTGTAAACAAACCGAGCATGGTACATATTATTCCAGTTATTCATCAGCTACAGCACTATGAAATCATACTGGATTTATCAGCACAGTTATACATCTAACAGTGTTTAACAACATTAAAAAAAAAAAAAAGGCCTCAGAAGGCTTGCTTTCACTATGTATTTAATATTCCTATATTCTCAAATCCTGAAAAAAATGGATTGTTGTACAAGACTGTTAAAATAGGTCAAGTAGAATATTTTGATCACATATTTGCATTGAAAAGGTATTTGCAAATCACCATATTTTCCTTGTTCCTGTATTGTGACTTCTGACTCCTGCAATTCTCAGATTATCTTCAGTCCTTTCAGTCAGCTAGAAATTTGCCTATTACTGAAATTTCTTTACATTTTCTCTTTCTTTCTTTACATTACATTCTTATAAATCTGACTAATTTACCTTTAAAACATATTAATTCTACTTAATTTCAGTAATATATGTTTCAGCTTCAAATTTTGCCTTTCTTTGCTGTACCTACGTTCTACTTTGGAATGGTGCCTAACAATGACCTATCAAATCTTCAGCAGCTCTTAAACAGATTTTTTCTTTTTTTTTAAATGTCATATTTTGCCAGATGGGTTAGTACTGACCAGAGTGAATCATCACCATTTACTCTGATATTCACTGCCATCTGACATTTATTACACTCCCAGAATGCAAATTGATGTACTCACCAATGGACCCAAAGCACAACCTTTTGCAGTACATGCCTGGACTCTGAAGGAATGCAGACTCCAAGGAGCAAGTCCATAAGCATAACAATTTAGCTGTGATGAATTTTGTATCAGAACACCATCCATATACAAGCCATAGCTGGTAATAATACCTATAAAACAACATGATAGCACTCACTAAATGTCTATACAACTACTGAATTTAGAAGAAAACCTTTAATGCTACAGACATTAGGGTCATGGCAGTATTTCACATAGCTCACAGTTAAGCAGTTAACTATTTAACAGTACTGTGTATATAAAAGAATAAACACACACTCTCATCTTTAGTTGTTGAAAACCTCACAGGTGGACCACAACCTTTGAAAAACAATTACACTCTTCCAAAGATTACACGTGAATAAACCTGTTAGTGGATAGCAGCTAACTTCACCCTGGAATTAGGAAAATCAAGGCACATCTGTTTCACAACTAACTCTGCATGTGGCTGAGAAACTGGAAAGGCACACAAAGCCATATCAGAGACTCACAGATCTTAACAGCTTTAGACCTAGAAAAAACAATGATTGACATTATAATTGAAATGTTGAAGGACAACTCAGACAAGCGCTGTAACTATAATATATAAGTAACAAGGTTTTTTTTTTTTATCATGCAAAACAACTTATTGATACTCATTCATAACTATCCCAGATTTTGTGCATTTTACCAACAAATGAATTAGACACGTCATTAATTTATTTTATTTTGCAAACAGTTTTAGCCACATTTCTAAAAAATAAATAATAATTAAAAAAAAAAAAACAGTAGTATTGATTATAGTTTCCTTATCTGTATGCTGTAGAAAAAGCCCTGAATTATTTTTTACCTATTCAATTTTTAAAAAAAAGAAAACATATTTGCAATTTCAAAGCAAACATCAAAAAGATTTCTAGAGGGGATAGTGGTCTTTCTGGTGTAATTGACTAACACGAACTCAAAAATCACAGGGGACTTCATCTCATATGGATATCTAAATCTCTGCTCCTCCAAAGCTATGTGATGGGTTAGCATGAACCCTGTACAAACTATACGTACACAGTACTTTGACTGTCATGAACTAAAGACTGAATGTTATAGGTCTGCTTAGACTGTGGATATTGAGTTTACAAAGAGTCATTTCTCTCAGGGATATTCCTCCATCTTTCTCACTTCTTATTCTTTTTTAATCTCTATAAATATGAAATCTTAAGACCAATAAATGCAAAACCATGGAAAGATTCATTAGAACGGAAGCCAGTTCAGAGGATGAACTTGGGAAAAACTTCTGATTTTCCCATTTTATGTGTGTATATCCCAGTTTCTGAGAACACTCACAGGCTGAAGTACGTATCCAGAAAGAACATTAAAGTACAAATCTAATGACAAGCAATGACAATCAATCTTTTACAAAGTTGTAGTTGTCATTTCTCCTTCCAAAAAACTGCAAATACTATCTTAGTCCACTATTGCAAGCAAGAGAAAGGAAATTCTTATTCTATTCAAACACAGTATTTCACAGTGAAGATTTAAGCCATTGCTGAGTGGTTGCCATTAGTACGGCCACTTCTGGTTTCATATGCAAGTGCAGGAATCTTTGCATAAGGTTGACAGATATGTTTTTTAAGTAACTTTACAGCATTTTACCAATTATGGACAAGAATGAGGCTATTCTAGTTTTCTGAAATACAACTGAAGGTGGTCAAATAAAAAACAAATGTTTATGGTCTGACTGTACATCATTGATTTCAACTGGACTTGGAGACTTCCCTGTAGATTTGAAAACTCAGACTTCCAGTGAAAGTTCTTTTGGTCTTGTTTGCAATTCTGCAATCAAAATATTCCAGAATTGCCTTCTGTCTCATTCAGTTATTCTGGACATGACAGATCTTGAGGAACGTATAATGTATCCTTGAGACTTAAAAAAAAATAAAATAGAGAAAACATCTTCATATTGTAAAAATTGCTCAATTCATCTTTCCTTCACTTAAAACAGAATTTTTTGAATCTACATTTAGGAATATTGTTTGAAACTGAGAAAAGATTTTTCTCTCAATGGAAAAATGCTTCATAAATAAAAGTATACACAGAACTGTTTTAGTTGGGCTTTGAAGTTTTACACTTCAAATGATGTATATGCTAAATCAATGCAGAGCTGTGTATGGTAAAGTGATTCACAGACTCCTTAATTCTATTCTCTTCTAGAAAAGTGAGAGGCTAAACTCAAGTCAGACACTAGAGAAATATATGTGGGAGGAATTCCTGGTAAATCACACACTATGAATCCTACCATATTTGACAGGCTTCCTAAAAAATCCCTTGGGGTTCCACATCTAGTTGCTTGTAAAGCAAGGGCATCAATGGTTGATATGTGTTCTACATTAAATAAACAAACTATCAACTAAAAATATTTCATATTCATCTCAGAAGAGAAAAACTTTAAGACTGATAAGGGCATCCCTAAACATAAGCACTGTCATTAAGGATGTGTTACAGGGGAGAAAAGAAAAAAAAAAAAAGTACTTTGAGTACTTATAGCAGTGGTACTAACTAACTAATGGAAAAATCACATTATTTCCTTTGATATTTATGGTAACAGTATGAATCATAATGAACTAATTTTATATTAATGTAGGTGCCATAGGTACCTCTATGGAAACCCCACTGTAACTCACTAATAATTACTTGGGCTATTCTTTTAAAGTGTTCCTGCAACTACAGCGTTATGCAGTATCTTCACAATGAGGAGCAGTCTGACAGTCAACGCTGTGACCTCTTGTTAGTCCTCCCCGTACTGTCAGAGAACAATCACCTTTAATAATCTTATATATTGTCTGTTGATTTTATTTATACTTCCAAAGCATACTGGAAAAAGGTTCAAAGACAGACCAAAATTTACTTATTTTTCAGGACTTGGTAGATACTTCTGAAGAGCTTACCATCCACAAAACATTGAAGATTATAGCACATTTGTGATTGCAAGGCATAAGAAGGGGCACAAGGTGGCTATGAAATGATGCAGTTTATTCATAATTAAGTCTAGATAGATAGAATAAATCTTGGTTTAATTGAAGACAAAACCGCTGTTGACTATCCTGCACTCCACTCTACAAAAGAAACCCAAATGTGCAATTTAGGTTTAAACTGAATAAAACTCTCTACACATTTGACATGTATGTGGACAGAAGTTCGGAGAAAGTGTTTTTGCTGTTAAGTGACATGCCTCAGGGTCATACCTCCTCAACTATTTTATTTCTGCTTTGAAAATAAGATAAAAGAAAATGTGCATTAAAAACATATTCAGCATATCATTTTCCAAATCTCTTTTTTCTACACCTGACATATCTGAAGCAACTTTAGGCAGAGAAATAGGTGTACATTTTCCCACTTTATATGGAATAATTTTTCACAAAATATAAATTGACCTTAAATTCACCAAAAATGTAGGCCAGAAACTCAATGTCCATGTTCAAATAACATCACCCTTTGACGTCTAGGTTGCCCCTTAGCCCATAAAGTTTCAAAGCTAACTTTTTTTTCCCTATTGTGCCATTTTTCTGAAGAACCCAAGTAGCCTGTAGTACTATTTGCTATAAGTGTCCTCAAAAGTGGCATACTAATCCCCCTTAATTTTGTCTATTTGATAACAGGCAGGTAGACTTCATATATATATCAAGAGAGCATAGTAAAGTCTATGGCTGTGCAATGCTGTCCCAGTCAGCTTACACACCAAATGCATCAGCAACACCTAATAAGAGCTTCCTCAGGCCATGGAAATGCATAGTAACTTCTACATATAGTGTGAGAAGAAAGAAGAGAAAGAAATGGCTGCAGAGATCTACCAAGGAGATGACAATTTATGACATGCAAGTTGTTGCAGTTCAGAGGTTTCCACCTGAAACAAAGAAAAAATCAGCAATTTCAAAATGGGCTACTTATGCCTAGTAGACTGAAAGTATGAACCAGTTAAGTCTAGAGTGGGAAAGAGTTTCTATTCTTCTGCAAAAAAGGAGCTACATTAGAACTCATTAACCTCCAGCCATGAACATACATCACTAAAATGCTGAAGCAGCAAAATCTAACGGAAAGAACCTTTTGCTGGTCTTTCTCATAGTTCAGTCTTCTCAACCACAGTATTCTTCAGCCTCCCACACAGTTTTAAAATACTGACAGAGACAGTGATTATGAATGATATGGCCACTAGGCAGCCCAAAAGATATTCTGGAAATTAAAAGTAAAAATTACTGAACAATGCAAGCTTTCCTGATTAAGTAGTTACTCCGTGAAAAGTTTTAGAACTTTTTTTTTTTCTAATTTATTAATTATTTTTATGAAATAAGCGATGCACATAGGAAATTGAAAAAAAAAAAAAAAGAAGTAGGAGCATGGTAAAGTGTGTTATCAGTTATATAGTCTTTTTAAAACTCTCAAAGAGGTGGGGGAGGAGAAGAAAAGGAAAAGACAAAATTCATATAACCTTTGTTGACTATTGTGCAAGTGAGACCACACTATGCTGAAAAAGTGAAGGCCCCAGTGCCCTTATGGTTGTCAAATTCTCATGACACAGCAGTTCTTCCTCTCTCAGGAACTTGGCAAGAGGTCATAGGTGGAAAGAGAAGCAGCCCTTCTCCATGACAACAGCCAACTATACTGAGTCCCTTCCACCAATTCTGGCTGCAACAAAAATGTTTAACTGCCACACACATGATATCCATACATTACTGAACAATGACAACACTTCCAAGGGAAGAATTCTCCATAGGCTTCAAATAATGGGAAGATGTAGCAATACCAGATAATACTCTTACAAGGGACAGAAATATATAATTTATTTTATAAAATTCTTCTGATTCATTTCACAGCTGTTGTTCATCTAGTGTGGATTCGCAGCTTCGCAGCTTTCCTAACATAATTATTTTGTTTTCTAATAACCTATTTATTATATTTAAAAGGAGAGTCAGACCATGTACAACAAACACTGTATTAACAAGAAGATACGATGTGCAAATTCATAGAATCATGGAACGGTTTAGGTTGGAACGGAACTTAAATACCATCTACTATCCCCCTTGCTCCATAGTCAGGGACACCTCCCACCAGACCAGGTTGCCCAAAGCCCCATCCAACCTGCACTTGAACTCATCCTGGGATGGGGCATCCACAGCTTCTCTGGGCAACCTGTTCCAGTGTCTCACCACCCTCTGAGTGTAGAATTTCTTACTTATTATCTTATCTAAACCCATTTTTTTTTTAGTGAAAAATGGTTACCCCTTGTCCTATCATTATAATCCCTGATAAGCAGTCTCTCCCTAGCTTTCCCTAGCTTTTCCTCTTTAAGTACAGGAAGGACACTGTAAGGTCTCCCTGGAGCCTTCTCTTCTCCAGGCTGAACATCCCAAACTTTCTCAGGCTGTCTTCATAGCAGAGATGCTCCAGCCTCATGGTCCTCTTCTGGACTCGGTCCAACAGGCCCATGTCCTTCTTGTGCTGGGGGGCCAGAGCTGAATGCAGTACTCCAGGTGGGGTTCTCAGGAAAATGGAGTAGAGGGGAAGAATCACCTTCCTTGACCAGCAGGCCATACTTTTGATGCAGCCCAGGGTATGGCTGGCTTTCTGGGCTGCAAACACACATTGCCTTTTCATCTACCAGTACCTCTAACTCATTCTCCTCAGGGTGCTCTCAAACTACTCATCATCCAGCCTGTACTCATGTTTGGGATTGCCCTGACCCAGATGCAGAACCTTGCACCTGGCCATGTTGAACTGCATGTTGTACACACCAGTCCACCTCTCAAGCCTGTCAAGGTCCCTCTGGATGGCAACCGTTTCCTCCAGTGTGTCAAGTTTAGTCATGTATTCCTAACTTGCACTTGTTTTAAAGGAAGTGCAAGGAACTTAATTTATCAAACTATAGGTCTTTATCCTGTCTTGTAGATAGGCATATATAAATACACATATGTGTGCATTTATATATTTATATATGCATTGGTTAGTTAAACCACCCTCTAAACCATTTGGATGTCTTTTCCTATAATACAAGGATAACAAGATCAGGTCCTGGTATGAACTATTACATGTAAAAGATGTCCATTTAATTGGAAATGGGTCAGGGCTTGGACACTAAGCCACATATATGACCTTCCTTCTTTCTTCCCTCTATTTTCCCCCCTCTTCCTTTTTCCCTTCCCTTCTTTTCCTTCCTCTAAGCCACAGACACTGATGGGGTATTTGTAACACAATGAGAGGGTTTCTAAGGGTCCAGGAGGCAAAATCTTCTAGCAATGACACCCATACAAGGAACCATAAATTATCAAATATATTATTTAACAGCAGATGACATGCTCTTATTTCCTCTTAAAAGTAACATAAGATCTTATGGAATGCTACATATATGTAGCCTTACAATCACTAATTTTTTGGAAACCATTTCAAGTGCCTTGTAGTGAAGTTGTACAGGCAGCTTGTGTCCTTCCACAGTTGAAAGCAGGGGGAAAAATGAAATTCATGTGAAACTACTTTAAGAAAAAATTGAGATATATACCAATACAATACCCCAATGAGGAAAACTTTTCTGTCATTTACATTCAATGATTTCTGCATAACTTCCTCTGATGTGATATAAACTGTCATACGCATAATAATAAAATCAAGGTTAAACATTTGCTCAGAAGTGTTATGTATGGATATTTCTCAATGGAAAATATTTCTAAACAAAAGGAAGTGTATTATTTAACTTCCGCAGCCACGCAAATATACACGTCCAAGATGATTATACAGAATACATCTAATGTTATAACATACCAATTAATGTAAAAGAAATTCATGCATTATTTGAGGGTAGAATGAACATCCTAGATGGATATTCTCCAAGAATGCCTTTTCCTCAGCTCAATTGTCCTAGAAAACATTAAACAATGAGATGCAGTACACAAGAACTATCAAAAGGGAGCACTTTTGAGCCGCTGAAACCATACAGAAGGCTGAAAACCACAATCTCCTAGCTGCAGACAATGATACTATCTCAGGTATTTTATGTGCTAAAATGATCATTAAAAATTAAGCACCACATATAAGCTGCCATTTAGAATATTAATTTACCTTTACTAATCATCTTTTTAACTTGAGGCTAAAAGAGTTCACTTACCATTCGGATACTCAGGCTTAGCCCATGAGATGTTAAAAGAGTCAGATGAATATGACTGGGCTTTCGGAGCAGGAACACCTTCTGGTGTACTCTCATCGGTTACAGCTGTGCTAGCTTCACTTATTGAACATCCGCCTCCAGTGCAAGCCTTAAAATATGAAGCACAACAAGCAAGCATATTTCAATGTAATACCAAAAATTTTTTACTCTAGCAATTAATTTCTGTAAAGTTTTATATTTTTATATATCTGAACTTATTAAGTCTGTGATTTTCATAAAAGATTCCTATCATAGATTTGCTCACCTCTTAACAAGAAATGTGCTATTTTTGATACTTAGCTTTTAGGTATCAAATTGATAAAACTGTACATTAAGGTTTGAGTCAGTATTTTGCATTTGACTGAGTCACAATCACAATTAGATTTCCACTGCCTTTGCAGAAACAGTTAAAGAATATTACAGTACAATATATATCATGTATAGTGCAAAACTCTTTTGGAATTGACTAAATAGTTCTCACAACTTTCAGACAATATACTGACCAACTTGCAGTGTTCTTAAAAATTATCTTGATGAATAGTCATTCAGAAAAAAAAGAAAAAAAATACACTTGGAGTTCTGCACTTCATGACAGCAGACTGAGTGTTGTGCAGATGCAATTAAAACAGTGAAAAAACACTTTATTATAAATCAATATGTAACAGTTATTATTGCATGTTTATGGATAATAGTCAAATCATTTGTATTTCAGTTACCAGGGAAGAAAAGATTGATTACACCACTTTTACATTTTGCTTGATTATGAAGCAACACGATGTGCAAGAAATTGCATATCATCTCATATATCAGGCTTTTAAAGTTTCACATGCAGAAACATAAGACTACAAAGCTACCTCTTACATATGCTGTTTTTCCAATTATTTGCACTAAGATCAGTGACAAGAGACAGGATTTGCTATAAAAGTTAAATATATATATATATATATAATAATACATTCTGTACTGATTTAAATATTTTGTTTGATTTATCTTTTATGTGTTTTTTTTTTTTTTTTTTTTGAAATAAAATAAATTAAAACCTGAATTCAACAAAGATTCAGATACTCATTAATTAAAACTTATGGAATAACATTTGTTTTTTGACTCTGTGTTGAAGTGGACAGGCAGTCCTTTCTGGATCATCACCACAAAAAGAAAAAAAAAAAAACAACAACCACCTTCCTGTCTAGATACCCAGGAATAAAATGCTTCTCTTAATCATGTGTAAGGATTAGCTTCAATTTCCTTTTTCTGAGTGCATTTCCAATCAGAGAACTGTCAGCATATTTTCTACTCTGCTCCAAAGGCATATACTAGCCCCATGGGTAAAACTAAGAACTAGTTGTAAATGAGAGGCTATTTTATATACCAAGATCATTTTCATTTCACTGAAAATTACACTCCCAACACAACTAAAGAATGACTCCTTGTGTTCAATTTGGGCTGTGAAATAATGATGAAAGAATGGAACTTCAGTTTTGGGGACATCCAAAAATGGCATTTACTTTAAATGTGTTTGGGTTTAAAAATAAGTCAGCTTAAACAAATGCTCAAATAATTCTTAACATTTTGATAATAAAAATATTTAAGAACATCATACTTCCAGCAAAGCTACGCTATTATTCAAATGATTTAGCTCCTACTGATTTCAGGAAGAAGTCCAGAAAGCCACCTCTGGAAGACCTCTTCCTCCTGTGTTCCTCACTCTCTTCCTAAATGCATTCCATTGAGTTTTGCCTAGAAGTGGAGGGCTTTTTAAATCAGGGGTTCATTAACAGCAGGCTTCCCATTCATTTATTTCTTGAATTTCCTGAAGATCAATTTTAGTATCTTGGAAACTTGCTGGTGTATGAAATTTCTGATTCCTCTAGTGAAAATCAGTAAACAAAGCTCATTTGTACTTTAAGTAGTGGAATTTTAGATTAGTGCATCCAAATGGGCTGGACATTTTTGGAACTTCAATGATCACATCTGGTGAGTAGTTCTCAAACTACTCTGACAAGTTCTAAATAGAGTGGGTACAAATGGGTACAGACTACCTCTTCTACCATACTAAAAAAAATGGGCATGTCATGTACTTTTAGACTTGCTATGTTCAAAACCGTAAGGACACATATCTTTAACCTGCCTATAACAGACCTTTTTATCTGGTTAACCACCACCTGAAGAAATTATCTTTCTCTCAGTTTCTGGTTATCGCTGATGCAATCCAAATGTATATATATATTTATAGATATATAAAAGAGAGAATTAAAATATAAAGACCAAGGGTTCCTAAAAATGTGTTCAGTAACTTTGAGAAGAGTTGTACACTTTAATGAAATAAAAACAAAATCTACACACCACTTCATTATTTTAACTATATGCCAAGGCAGAGCTAACAAATGAGGCAGTCCTGTTTGCTCTCCAGATCCTAGTTGTTCATTCTCCCTTGATTCTTTCTCCTTGTGCCTGTGTTCAGGAGTTGTGCAGGAGCATAGAAAAGCTGTGGCACAGCAGGACAGCACAAATACTTTTGATAGTCTTGCTTGCTTATGAAGGTTTAAAGTGCTTGCTGAAGTACTGTTGCAGTTTTGGACATGGTAATATTTTATATGGTATACAATTTACTATGCTGAAATGTCTAGGAACAAATGAATTAATTTCAGCACAAATGTAAGCTTTAATTAGACTGAATATCCATGTTTTTTTCAAGTTCAAGTCAGATCCTTATCATTACCTGAAAGTATTTATTTTTTTTTTATTACTATTTATTTTTTTTTTGTGGCATAGTATTTAGAACATTCAAGAGCATGTTAAGGAAAAAAAAAAAAAAAAAAAAAAAAAAAAAGAATGTATACCCAGTCATAAATGTAAATTTATTCATAATCAAGAGTGGAATATTTTTCTATGGCATTTATCAAAGCAAATATCCTTATAAAGGTATTGTTATAAAATCAACAGTGTGCTTAAAACAAGGGACAATCTCATGTTTTTATATACATATTTTCAGGTTTGTTAGTGAACTGAATCTTCTCCATATTATCACAAAACCATTGATACAGAAATGCAATGAAAACACTGAGGTCTTTTAAAATATTTTGAATAAACAAACTGCTACTTTACAGTGAACTCTTTTCCTTTCTGCTCTTTCCTTCTGTCTATGGATTTTATGAAGAAAAATCAAATACTTATGGTATAAAACATGAAAGGCCATCATTTTCAAATACATTTTTTCACATGTTGGGGGCAGGCAATATTTTTAAGTCTTTCATATATTTCTGGTTAATTCTCTATTAATTAACATTCAAGGTATCCTTGAAGAAAATCTGTATTTAAATTACATACACATTTCTGAGGGCCCGTTTTGAAATAAAAAACACTTATCTCTATTCGGGATGGCTCATCAACCTTAGTTTCAGAAAGAAGAGGTTAAAAAGCAGACACACGAACCATTATTTAAGATGTTAACAAAATCGGAATCATTCTCACCATTTTACACCTCTATTACACATCTTTAAAACTTACAGCTAGTTTTACGAGGTATTCAGTACCCGGGAAAAGCTGCTGAATAGTAAAATCCAGAAAAAGTTCTGTGCTGTTATAGATTACATTCCACTTTGTAAAATTCTGCTCATTGTTGGCAATATAAAGTATATAGCGATCTAGAATTCCATTTACTTCTATTGGTTCATTCCATCTGCAAATAAAAGCAAAATATGATTAAGACCAAGAAAGATTCAGACCATACTGAAAAAAAAAAAAAAAAAAAAAGTATGTAACTGTGACTTTTTGGATTTTATCTTAAGAACTGGAAAACATACTTGTGCAACCATAAAAATAAAAGGCAAATACTCTAATGCAGTATTTGTACGCAGTAGATAAATGATTACAATAACGCACAAAGCAAGGGCTACAAAATGGGCATATCACCAGAACATTTCCTGCACTGAAGTTTGCAGAGGCTATGCCCATATGTAGGTTATACTGATTGCGTAAAGACAAAATGGAAATTAAGTTGGCAAGTGATAATCAGAAGGTGCACAGAACCACTAAACTAATCACTTCTATGCATTTAATCATAATAAATTTAATTTTATGTCACAAACCCTTCCCCTGATTGAACTCACTGGAATTCTTGAATAAAGTGATGCACTATTGTGTTGTCAGGAAAAAAGAAATCCTTACTTACTGTACATATATTGTTCTAGAATCCAAAACTGTCAGGACCGGGGCATCTACATGAGATGGTGGCAGCTGTGCTGTAAACAAGGTGACCTGAGAACTGTTTGTACAGCCAGCAAGCGTGCAGGCAGAGAGCAGAAATTGGTGTGGCGTAAAAACTGCTAAATCTAGGGCAAAAAAAAAGAAAATGCAAATTTACTTTGCATATTAATTTTATCTTGTTTCTCTGTAACTTTCAGAGGGTAGGTAATTCAGAAAAGCAAGAGGAAGGGGAACCTGTCTCTCAAATGTTTCAGATTTGTCCCGGAACAGTGACAAGAAGTGTTTGTTGTTTAATGGCAAATTACTGCAAATTTGGACTACTAACAGGTCTAGGGACCTTACTTTGGTTGAGATAGCTGCATTGTACAGGACAGTTACACAGGAGACTCTTTGGTGTTACATACCATATTAATTTACTACAATGGCAAATGATCACCCTTAACATGATTAAATCATATCATTGAACCTATACAAGTATAGGTTCACTAACAGAGAGATTATATTTTTCTACAAAATGTGCTGTACATTATACAAATGTCAAGCATTGATACACACAATGATTCACTCCATGCAATTTCACTTTAAGCATGAACACAAAGGAAGCTCAGAAGCTTACCGTCGCCACCACTCAGGCTGGCCTGTTCTCTCCTATTTGTCGTCATCAAAAATTTGTAATATACATTTCAGTAAGAGACTACCTTTCTAATACTATAGGAAAACAACTGTTAAGTCATTATTTATTACAATTTAACCGAGTTTAAATTACTGCAGAAAATGGTGAATAATCTTTGCTAAACAAATATTCCAAAAGATCTGTAGTTATTCCTTAGGAATCCTGTACTAATAAAGAATGTTTTTCTGAAAATTATAGTAGGAGAGTAATTCAGACAGAATTTTCTAATCATTTTCATTCTCATTGCAATACAAATTGCAGATTTTTATGAGCAAATCTTTTAAGAAGGAATTTATGATTGAGATTTTGGCAACTCTTTAACGTATACAAGTAAAATAAGTTTTATAAAAGCAAACTTTTAGTCAGCCAGAGGAGGTCTGCATTTTTGCAAGACATAACAAATGCTAGTGTTTCTAGAAACAAATAATACCCAAATATCGTTTTATGCAAAATATTTGTGAACACAAATTCAAAAATTGCAACTGGATGACAAAGGCATCAGTAAAGCAGAAATGCCATATACCCAATTTCTTTCTCATTATTTTTCCCTTCATCTAATGTCCCCAGTCCCAGCTGCAATGGAATTCCTTTTGATTTATTCCAGTCTTTGTAAGGACACATGAATTCCTTCATTTTTATTGAAAACTCAGCTATTCTGTGGTACCCCTCCTATGAAGCACATGGCAAAATGTGAGTTAAAAAATAATAATAATAAAAAAAAATGTTGTAACTTAAAAAAAAAAAAATCATCAAGGGGATGCCTGTAATACAGTGAGAAGTTTAATCAACATAATGGGTCTGATTCCACCAGGGTTAAGCAGTGCTTATGTGGGTGAGAGGGGGAAGGCACATTCCAGAGCAGGTGCTCAAGCTGGCTCAGAAAGCAGAGAACGCAAACTCCATACATTGCACCAACTGTGTTGCCCTCATTAGTGTACACCTTCCTGCGTCCCCGTTTCCCCCCAGCTGCCATCAAGGAAACCACAAAAAGTATAGAGGAGAATGGAAAACTTCAAGATAAATCTCTGTACTCCATATTCTGCGTGGGTAAAAAAGTGACCAGAAGGAATTTAGTTTTAAAAATGATCAAATGATCAACCAAAAGTAATCTGTGGCACCTATTTAATTTATATCATTGTAAACAATGAATGCACATTCCTCTCTTTAAACTGACATTGTCTTGTGGAGCTACACTAAGTGTGAATATACCACAAGAGAAGGAAGAAGAGAAAAAGTGGATTTCTCCTCTTCCATTTGTTTATGGTAGATGACTCTTTTCATTGTGCAGAGATTTGGGATGTCAGGAGAGAAGGATATTTTTTCTCATCTTTAAGGAAAATCCTTCATCAACTAACTGCTTTTTTGAAAAAGTAGCTTGTACTGAAAAAACATGATTTGATACACACCCTAGTTGATGAGACTACTTGTTTCAGTAAGAGTTTCTGGAAGTACCTAGTTAAATTTGAAGAGGGAGGAACTTGGTCAAGAATCAAGAGAATGGAAGATGGAAAATGCAAATGTTTTATTTCTCTCCTTAAAAAAAAAAAAAAGTGTGACTGACTTTATTATGTCTGTCTCAGTCCTTGGAATGGAATAGGCAAAAAGACATGACAGGGAAATAGGAAAAAATCAAAGGAATGGGAATAACATGGAATGGATGGAATGGAAACACAGGACAAAGGAGCAGCAAAGTCCTCTGGGATCAATTCAAGAGGATGCTGAGAGAGGAAAGAAAGAGAGAACCAAAAAATAAATAAATAAATAAAAAGAGATAAAAAAAGAGATAAAATATGGAAAAAGCCACATGTGACCAGGATCAAATGAGATCTTGATTTAAGAATGATGATTTATTTTAACTAATAAATGCTGAATAAACATTTGATGAAGTCCAGAAATATTTTGGTGTGATGAAGGGTGAAAAAAGAATGAAGTTAGGGGGAGCAGAAGAAAATACAGAAATTAGAAACTTAAGAATGTGACTCAAAGCATGAGCTTTGCCATCAATTAAAATGTCTCTGTAGATTTCATCAAGGTTTGGATGAATCTGCATATAGCAAAGGCTTATTTTTCCTAAAAACTTAGAACTAGAAACTGAAAAACTGAACAATAAAAATCATATTAAATCATAATTGATCCAATCATTTGTCACAATCTGATTTGGTAGATATTTTCCTGTTTAAAGTACAAAGTGTTTCATAATGGATTAATGGACTCAAACAACTACAGATACGAACATGAATTTGAATGAGGAGGGAGGAGGTTCTTAAAACTACAAAGCTACTGTTTGTCAAGGTCCTCTAGCAACAATGCCTTGTTTTCCATTTGCTTGATTGCATGATTTGCATAAGATCAAATGTAGGCAGTTGTAGACATGAAAAACAGATCACTCAGACATTAGAAATGGATCCACAAGCATTATCTAGAAATGTGTTACAAGAAAATACATCACAGTGCATAGAAACCTTGGTGATTAATGTCAAACAAAATATAATTTACAATATAGAGCATGAATTATATGCTATTTTACAATTGATTTCATGCTGTTGCTGGAAGAATTTCATTGATCTCAATCCACAAAATGAACCAAATAAGCAGAGAATTATTTTCTTTGTAACTCGCAGCAAAAAAAAAAAATAATAAAAAAATATTATTATTATTATTATTTTACGTTAGAAAACTAGAGACATTTTTTGCTTGATCATGTTATATTCTCATTTGTTCCTCCATTCCAGGCCCCTGTTTTACTTTAAAATCATATCAAATGCTTCTTACTGCAATTTTCCAATAGCTACTCTCTTAAATTACTGATTTCTTTCCAAAACAAAGTTAAATTTAAAAATTACAGAGGTTTACTAAGAGAAGCCTAAAGTCAGGATTTTATCTTGTATTAATTTCTGGACCAAGAAGGGCGCCAAAGGGAAAGCATAAAAGACACCTTCCAAGCAGGTACAGAATTCCCTCAAATCACCCTACTAAGGTAGCAGGTAGTCATGAAAATAATTGATTATTTTTCACATCAAAACCAAAACAAAATAAGAAAACTAAAGTAAACACCTGTGTATATTTTAAGACCGTAACTTACTCTAGATGATACAAGGGATCTTCTATCTCAGAGGCAAAACAAACAAACTAAATTCCTTTCTAGCTCATATGTCAGCAAGATAATTGATAACTATGGTGGCTATCTTTAAAATCAACATTTGCATACCACTATATTTTTAACGTATGTGGAACTCCTCACACTACTTTCTAAACTATTTAACTTGGTTGGTATATATGCAGTTTCTAATAACCACCAAGACAAGTTCTGATAGCATGATCAATGCATGAGAGAGAAAAAATAAAGAATGACTGTTTGGATGGTCAATAAGAACACTCACTTTGCTTTGTCAAGTCAAACTTAATGGGTAGTCTTTGAAAGATAATATGTTAACACCACAATGCTACTTTTAGCAGAGATTTTGTTGAGATGAAGAATAAAAAACACAGCAGATAAAAATAAAGAAATATGAGATTTAAGAACTTGTTTCAAAACATGACCTTTACAGTCAAAGTTTACATCTCAATTCAAAAATAACACAGTATTAATGTCTACAGTGTTTTAATTTATCTGTACTATATGGTATGCTGCATTTAGGTTTATAGCAGAAGAATCACATACCCTTCCTCCCTTTCCTCTTCCACTCTCCCTGATTTCAGGAACCTGTTGTAAGGACGCACTGTCCTGGTGAGTGCTCAGCTGAAAAGTGACTTGTGTAAGGAACCCTACATAGCTTCTCTCAGGAAAATAATTGAGACAATAGCTATCCCATCGCTATATTCAAAGGAAAATAATATGACAACACCATAGCAAGGGATTGTTAGCAGCACAATAAAGCAAACCTGCTGCAAGCATGAAGATGAAAAACTTCCAAGGAATTCCAATCACAACATTGTTCACATAGGTAGATTGTATGGCTGCTTCAGCTCATCATTCACTTCCTTTCATCTTCTGTCTCATAGTTTGTTAAATTAACTCACAGTAGCTTAATATTTAATTAGAAGGTAAACTCTTTGGGACCATAAATCCACATCACCAAGATACAACAATGCCCCCATTTGATTTTTATGCACTATTGTAAAAAAAAAAAAAAAAAAAAAAAAAATCACAATCAGAGAAGATGCCAAGATTGTATTATCAGGCTTACTTTATAGGATATTATTAGCAGTTCTTGCCCTTCCATCATTTTCTGAAAACAAGCAACAATTCACATATAACTTTCAGTATAGTATATTCTGCTTTCTGCTTTTTAAAGCACCAGTCACTTAATTATTCTGACCCTTGAAGAATCAGCACTAACGTACAACCTCATCTGGGAAGGTTTTATACTAATGCTGCATCTTTCTCACAGATCTCCTGAAGACTGTTCTAGTATTAGAATTAAAAGAATTTTGTGAAGCTACTAAAAACAAGGGGAAGGAATAAAGGAAGAGAAGATAAACACAGGAGCACAAATAATTATTTTCATGAAGCACCATAAGTTGCTGTTCTGCTCTCTTACCAGGAAAGGTGTTGATGCAATGGCATATGGACTAAACAACTTTGTTTCTAGTTGGCCAATAAATGGTGTTTTAGAAGCTATTTAACTCAGCAGTAAGTATTGTTGGTTTTCTAAATTTCTCATAAAGGAATAAATAAATCCTCATTGAAACTGAGGTTTATATGCTGCAGAAGAGTTCAGGTAAGATACAACCTCATTGCTGCATGTGGAGAATTAAAGAGCATAACACAAAACCAGGTATTACACGGGAGCCCCCCAAAACATGACAGTCATCTGTTAGCCTGTGTAGAAAAAAATATGTATAAATTAAGAAGTCACATGTAAGAAGAAAAACAAAAAAACCCTTCAGCACACAAGTGAAACAGATGGATCTTTAATCATTTCAGTTTGCAATGATCTCAAAGAATTAATGTAGCACATGGTAGAGCTACAGTTCCATTTTTGGAGAGGTGGTAGCTCCAAAGTACTTAACAGTTTTAAATAGAAATATGTTTTACTAGAAAAGATGGAAAAGACTTTTTTTTTTCCCCGCGTTTACTAACAGTTTCTCTTAATTACACACTTGTTACTGTTATAAGAAAAATCTTTCTACCATTCATCAGCATAAACTCTTCTAATTCTGTGAGCCTAAACTCATCCCTCAAATACTACATCTTTCTGTGATCACCTCACAAGGTCTCATTAGTCTCCACTCCTGATCATTTTGTTTCTTTTCTTCTTTTCTTCTTGCTTAAACTATTAATTTTACCATTATCTTTGCAAGGTATATCACCTTTTTTTATTAACCATTTGTAGTATTTATTTATTTATTTTGATTGCAGAGCTGGACTATGAGGATGCCAGTCTTTGATTTTAAAGCCAGATCTCTGAGATAGCTTCTGCAGGTAATTCCAGACTTTGTTCTCACTCCCCAGTTAGGACACAGTAGTTTGAAATGCTAAGGATGCTCAGCTGAAGAAAACTCTACTTGTGGATTGCCACAGATCATATTGCTTTGGAAAAGTGTAAGCATCAGATTTAACATGAAATGTTAACTTCTGAAAAAGTTAAATGTTTCTGATAAAAACTTCTTTTTCGATTGCTTTACCCCCAGTCATTCTATCCTCTGTGATTGCAAAGACATCCCATATCCCTAACCGCAGAAGAATCTTAGTGCCTGCATGAAGCTCCTGGAACACTCCCTCAGCGAACATTCCTAAGCTGTTCCCTTGGCCCATCATCATTAACGACCATCAGAAAAACATATGGGCCTGGTTTTGGACTTTTCTTGCTGCCAGAATAAAACATAGCCAATCAGTGCAAACATTCAGCATCAAATGAGAGTAATGAAGTTATGTATTTGTTTACCAGAGTTAAAATCATGCGTTGTCTCCCTAGTTCACTCCAATTATAACAGCAGGACAAACACAGTAAGCCTGAAGGTCAAAGGGAGAAAAACTCTGATGAGGACAGAGCATGTTCCTTCTTACCAAGCATGTGAAGAAAAGTAGCTGTGGTCATACCAATATTACTTTGTTTTATTTCTCTATTTGTCATTTATTTGCACATCAGGTTTCCTGACATAGATCCACTTTTAAGATTTAAATGCAGATTTCCACTCATGAATGCTTCCAGTCCAGTCATTGTATTGCTATCAGCTTGAAGGAGGTGGGGACTTGTTAGAATACTTTACAAAAAACATGGTCTTTCAGTCAAAGTTAAACTCAAAATATGTGAGAAATGAGAAAAAATAGATATATATATTTTGAACATTTTAGCACTGTATTAATGTCAGCTTAATGTACTCAACTGGAAAATAAATTTGCACTAGGTAACTATGTTGAGTTCTGAATATCAGATACCTGCTGCTATAAAACTGGAACGACTCTGGATTCACATCAGTATGACCAAGAACCTATTGGCTCTCTAACAGAAGTACACCCTGTGCTTCTAAGTAATTTCAATCTTGCTGCAGAGATAAAAACAAAATTCAGATTCACCTTACAGTTGGTGTTAATTGTATCAGGTCAAGAAAACTGCCACTTTTACAACCCAGTAAGGAGCACATCTGAACGTGCAGAGAAGCCAGTAAGATGTTAAGTTATATAAGAATATATAATATAATATAACATAAGACAGCAACTATTACTATCCATTTTCTATAAATCAATAGTGCAGCCTTATCAGGAAAAGCATATATTACAGATTGCAGAAGTAAAGGCTGTCTGGAAGATGGCAATGAGAAAGCACAGGCATACAAACACTCTCTTAGGAAGACAGTCTGGAGAAAAAACTAAGAAAAGGAAACGAAGATAACACACTGTACACATATATGAGTATGTAAGTGCTACATAGAAAAGCAATTAGAATCTTGTGTTCCCTAGAATTCCCTTGGAAAGAAAAAAAAAAAAAAGGACAGAAAAAAAAAGACACCTAGTAAATTTAGAAAGTGCAATTTTCAGCTAAACTCACTGCACTTCAAATCATGGAACATCTACTGCTGACAGGAAGATTCAGCTTTACCTGTATAAATCAAATTCTGGGGGCTATTATAAATATCAACACTGCACTTTTAAAACTATTTTAATGATAAGCATTATCATAATTTGCCAATGTGAGGAACAGAGACCCTGCAAGATTTCTATATTTCTCCTATCCAAAACTATTTAGAACTCTGCAGCTCTCTATTTTATGATTATTATTATATATATATTTATATTTATGTTTATTTGACTAAACAAACAAAAACATGGAGAGGAGGAAGGAAATTAATTTCCAAAAGAAATATTTTCTTTGACTAAATCTACTAGTAGATTTTGACTTAATGAAATTGAATATGCACACTAAATCTTAAAATACCATTTAAACTCCAAATTATTTTGTAATTAACAAAATATTCAACCCCAAAAAAAATTCATCAAGAAACTTACGACAGGACACTCAGACCAGATACTGGAATCTAATCAAGAAATATGACAATGCCTGCTCAAAGTGGTATCAGCCAGAGATTACAAATTGTAAATTTATAATCTTTATTTAGTTATGCTGTATTTCAAACCATCATTAGGGGTAACTTGTTCCACTGTTTTGCACAGTTCCAATGCAAGATGATTAGAGAACAACTCTCACCATCAAGGCAAGGCATCATGAGATTTAAGAGTTTTGGCAGAAGAGATACTATTGCCTTTCCATGACCAGAGCAGTTCTGTATATCTGAATTATGGTCAAAGAATAAAAGATTTTCCTAAAATATTACTGTAGTGCTTGAATAGGAATAGTGGGAGGACTCAGCTTCTGAGCATTACTCCTAGACAAGACATTTAGCAGCAAGTTTAATCTGTTTCAAGACCACAAAAGCTGAGCTAGTTTTCAGTCAGCTGCAGAATTATCAGCATTGTAAAATACACTGTACTCCTACCTGTTCTCCTCTGTCCTTACCAGAGCAATCAGCCCCAGCTGTTGAGTCATTGATATGGTCAACATGTAGTTGGTGTAAATTATTGAGACCTCTTTTTGCTATTTTTTTTTTGTTTTTAATTCATTTGCTTTATATATTTTTTCGACACACACACATAGTAAAGGAGGAAAAAAAATCTATGAAAAGCCCAAAGCCCAAAGTTTTTTTCAACTTGACATGTTGCACTACCCAGTCATGTCATGTAGTGTCAGTAATGTCATCAGATAACATAACTGCCACAATCTGATGTGATGCATTAAACTGGGATTACCAGAATAAATCATGTTTGTGGGTACACAGATCACAGGTGGTACAGTCAGCAGCTCTGTATTATGGCATATCTATAGGATGTGCAGATTAGGATATAACATTCAGAGGCTTGTTCTCGTTTGTGAAGTGCTTTGCAACCATAACTCAATAGTAAGGAGCCACCAAACAGTTATAATAGCATAAACCATCATCAGGGAAAAATACAAATCGATCAGTGCCAGTGATATAAAAGAAAGAGCATGCATCTGTCCCCAGTCTCATAAATTCAGTGGTTGTTACAGGCTTTTTCTGTATCCCACATGTAGTTTATTAATAACAATAACTATCATAAATAATAATAACTCAGAGTAGTTTATTTCAAGATGAATGTGCTTATTATCTGTTGGTCCTCTCCCTTATTTCTTACATCCTGTCTATATTCCTCCTGTAAATGGTGGGGAAGACTCGGTTTAATTTATTGTTTTAAGTTTATGTCCTTTAATTGGCAACAGAGTGCTATGCCAAGAAAGTTGTCTACGTAGGCTCCCTGGAATATTTGCATATCTTAACTCGCATGTTAAGCTTGTACAAAGGAGGCATAGAATTTACATTCTACTGCGTGTTATAAATAAGTAATAAGAACAGATTAGAATTATGCTTTTACGCCTACTAGTGAGAGAGAGATGCATAATTCACAAGTGGTGTGAATTAAGAGACTTTTGAATTTCACCCCAATCCTCTCCCGCTCCAATCTTGTGCATGTAGTACATGGTATACTTTTCAGTCCCACTGCTCCACAAAGGTGTGTGTGTGTGTTTTCCCTCCTTAGCCTTAGATTTTGTAAGTACCGTACCTTTTTTTTTTTTTTCTTCTTCGTGCAAAAAAAAACAAAAGACACTATATCTTAGAATTCATGGTTGGGAATCTTTTGCTTTGTTACAGTATTAGTGTCATCTTTCCCAGTTTGCTTACTATACTCAGAGACATGACTGTAAGAGGCAGATGTTAACTCTCAGTGCTTTCAGAAGGTGCCAGATTAAACTGAGTTTTTCAACTTCAAAGAGAACACAGAACTTGCAAATGGACCGTTGTTACACTTTGTAGTCAGCACAACATATTGCACCTCTAGTTGGGTCTCCTTAAGGAGAGTATTTCAAGGTAATCTCTAAGCCCATTCATGTCTCCACCTTCTCTGCCAAAGTCTGCAAACTAAAGCCTATTGTGACCATAATTTACATGCCATCACATGTGGGCCATGGATTTTGCAGAACCTGCTGCTTCCACCACAGTGATTCTACCTCCAAAAGCATTCTGTTACCTGGTGATAAGGTATAGGAACAATGAATGATCTGAGTCTAGTTACTTGAATCTAGTTGATTGAACCTGGTTACTTCAATGTATTTTGGTTCTCTGGATGAAGCACTACTATTCTGATTAATGTACCTCCCACAGAGGCATCAGAGGCATCACTAGGGACAGACCCTATAGTAAAAGAAGTCTTCTTATAATGTCTCCAAACCATTTCAAACTGAAGCTGCTTTTTTTGTGTGTGTTTTGTTTTGTTTTATCTTTTTCTCCTCTATTATGTGTGCAAATATTTTTAATTATGCTCTAGCTTTATCTGCCATCTGTTTATTCTGCCTCCATCTCCACCATATCTGTTTTCATAGTTAAGCTGTCTCTCTCTTTTTTTGGTAACCTTCATTCTAATTTATTTATCTTTTGATTTGTTCAGTATACCTCACTTTATTCTTAGTTTTCCTTAACAAACATTCTATGTACTTTGCCTGTAAACTTAAGAGAAAGACTTCAGTTATACATGTATTTTAATTCCCAGTACAATCTAACATTTTCACAATTAATTTGCAACAATGGTATTAAGCCCCAATAGCTATTACGTCAAAACTCAACACATGTTAGTTGAAACAAAGAAAAAATACTTTTACCCTAACTTTTTAGAAAAGCAACAGGCACCACAATTATTTAGGTATGTAGGAGATCATTCTTAACTTTGAGTGAATGAAAAGGCTAGAACTCCAGCTCATGAAAACACAAGGACATTCTTGTCAATTACATTAAATTATTATTCCTTGATCAGAAAAAAAAAAAAAAAAAAAGTGTAACAATATTAAAGAAATCATAAGTAAGCTCCAAAGTTGAAATCAGTATGAAATTTGACTTTCAGAAGAAAGCTAACCCATTTTGTACCAACATGAGTTACTTTCAACAACTGATAATTTCTTTCATTTATAAAATTTCTCTTGGAACAGACTGGAGAAAAGCTTTCACCACTTATGTATCAATTGTATGAACACACCCAGTCTAGCCAATGATCCTGGACAGATGAGCAAGACCATCATGAGGACCCAGAAGACAGGTTATCTAGTTACATCTGAATAACTGCATAATTCTAACAAAGGGGATGCAAAACTATTCACCCACTATTTTATCAAGAAAGCATTCGAATGTTGTCAGAGCTTCCACAAACATACACATAAACTTCCAAATGAGGAATATTCATTTTTATTCTATACGTATTTTGTAATACAGAAATAAATAGCAATTAATTCAAAATACTGCACAGATGTCTTGATTTCAAGATCTTGTTTGTCTGGTCTGAACACAAAACCTAAGTTTAAACATGCTGTGTTTTAGCTGCCCCTACTGAATCAGTCTATTCAGCACTGATTAGAGCTCTGATTTACACTGGCTAGAAAAAAAAATAATAAAAATATTAAAAGTCTTCCCCAATATATTTGTGTAAAAATGCATATATGTATGCATCTCTATAGATGGAAACCACAAATGCTCACAAAAAGAGCATTTATTGATCAATACAGAACATTATTGATTAAATTGATGAAATCACAAATTAAAATTATAAATTGCTAATAATAAACTTCCAGGTACCAGAAGCTGGCAGTATAAAAATCACTTATTCTTTTACATGTGCAGACCATGAGCAGTGCCTCCCTTTACCAAAATGACTGAACAGCACCGTTCTGAAATTAGAAATCCAGATGCTTATTTACATGTAGCCATAAACATAACCAGATGCACCAAAAAAAAATAAAAATAAAAATATGCATACTGCAAATGTATCTTACAATAAAGGAACATGATGTATCCAACAGTAGCCATTACTAGAACAGTAACGATGTTTCTCATCCACACTTGCATTCATGTTAATTCCATGAGGATAAGCATTATTTAAAGTACACTAATCTGATATTCTTCTTATATTTTTGCTATGCACTAGTTACTCTCCTGGTAACACATCACTGTGATTTCTACTCTATTTATAGAATGAAAAACAGGAAAATGTAGAGGGGAGAAAAAAAAAAAAGAGAGAGAGAGAGAGAGAATCCCCACCAGTTTTCAAACTAAAATTTATGTAAAAAGCTTCAGTTAGAAATAGACTGTCATAAAAATACAGTATTTCACAGAAGACTAGTGTAAAGCATGATGGAGTTCAACACTGACTAAAAGGTTATTAGGTTTTATGTAAACAAGGTGATCAGTGTAGAAACCTTGGTTAGATATCTGGCAGCAATTCAAGAAGGATCCTAGAATGCCTTTCATGACATGGTTTATGCTTTGCATACCTAGCTTAGGAGGATAGGTAAACAGATTTTGAAAATAAAAGAATCTTTCAATCATTCCAACCATCAAATATTTTTAAAATCAATCTTGAATCAATACTCAAAATACACAAAGATCTTGACCTACAGTAACAGAAAAAGACATCAATTGGTGAAACATTTTATTAATGTCAGTTGAGGGAAGTCGCTTTCAAATTAATTGAAATAGCAAGGCAAAAACATATGCAAATACCAAAGATTCACCTTTCATAAAACTGTCTCATTATAGCTTTTTTTTTTTTTTTCAATTACTAACTTGCTAAAAATGTTTTATAATGACTCAACACATGATCATTCAGTTAGTATAACTAAGGAAAAGAGGAACCCCCTGGCTGGGGACCTTCAGGAAGTGTTACTGTGATGTTACGTGACTATAATTTGTCACCACTTATTAATATCCTATTAGTGATAGTGGAAGGTGCAAATTAAAGAGAAATACATGTACTGCTTAGATAGAACAATTATCACAGCTGATAAACATGTAATAGCAGCATAGAGGAAAGTGTCTGTCTTAAATGAAATAGTGCTTGGTAGTTCAGGAGACCAAATGCTCCTAAATGAGCAAGGAGAAATATGAGCAGATTTTCTATGGCATAAGGAAAATGCTAGAGAGTAGCTTCACTATGCAGCTTGTAATATCAAAAAGGCCACCCCACTCCTTCCAAGACTATTAAGTTAGAGATAAGTGAGATAGATCCCTATGAATGGATACCAAGAAATAGCAGCATGTTTGGCCTTAGTCCATCTCTGCAAGACGCATCACACCTTTATTTACATGAGGCCAGCACTGCCTGAAACATAAACCATTTACTGAGGGTGCAAAAATGATCTTGGAAAAAAAATCTCTTGGGAAAATAGAGACGCTTTTCCTTACCTATAAACATTATTTGTAAGTTTAACAGAAAACCTTGCAGGTTCTGATGCTCTTCTAAGGTACTTATGTTAATGAAGGTGTGATTGAATGAAATCTTCACTTAAACTATATGCCCATGGATCTATTTAATTAGCAAAATTGAAAACAGAAGACAAGCTACCACTTTCCTTTAACTAGCTTCAGACAAACTATAACTGCCACACATGCTGAAGAAAATAAGTTCCCACAAAAAGTGTTTCAGGCTATGAGCACAACCTGACCAAGAAAGCATATTCCAATTCTTAGAAATCTAAGAAGACCCCTCTCACTATTTAAGAGGAAACAAGGGTCACTGTGTGACTACTGCTTACAAAGAGGTCATGTCACATAATAGGACCCCACATGAAATTCTTACTGATGAAAGAATGCAGAGAAACAGATGGCACCTTTCAGAAATACCAGAGGAAATCAAGGTATAAATGACATTAGACCAGTTTGCCCAAGAAAGGGTCACACAGGCAAATGTGGCAAAATAAGAATTGGCTGTTGACTGCAGGGATGAAGTCTTGAGAAGACCTGAAAATCCACATGACAGTGCAGAACAGCAGAATACCTCCAAGATGATATGTGGATGGCAAGCTCTTCCATTTGATATAATAAAAATGAATAAATAAATAAGTAAATAGGTCATACTTTACAAACAAACACTTGATTTAAATCTGTCCTCAGTATGCACGGTCTTTTAAAGAGACCCTTAGCTCTGCTAATTGACATCTACTTCTGACACCTAATTCTAAAGACGTTCTGAATAATTCTGAACAATCTGGGATTTTAACATTTTAAATTTGGTTATTTGGTTTTAATTCTTGCAAGGGAACTTAGACAAGCCTTGAAATTAATGCTTTTCTTCTCTTTGTTTAAAAAACAGAGCCCATAGCCAAGACTACTAGAACTGAAAGGAGTAAGGAAAAAAAAATAATAATAAAATAAATAAAAAAAAAGAATTCTCCCTGTTCTACAGCTATCAGCTTTGGAGAAGGTATTTGCTCCATTTTGCATTGGTATCTGCAGAAGATTGGGATATACCACTCTTTCATTTTTTAATTTGTCTTGCATTTTAATTTTTAGAAAGTAGTACTCAAGCAACCTGAGAGCTCCACAATTCCAGCAGGGTTAGCGTGAGTTCTCTCCTGGCTTGCTGTGTTACCCAAATCTGATCAAAGGACAAGGACTCCAGAAGCTTGTCCAGCTGTGGTTTTATAATGACACCATTAGGTTTTGCTCTATAATCAAGGTCCCTAAAAGTCTGTGTAGCTTCAGGCTTAATATCTGCGACAAGGTTAACTGAAATCTGCAGCAAGGATAACTACTTTAGCAGATTGTATCAGCAGGAAATATTTAAACACTATTTAAAAGGATTTTAAATAAGCAGATTTTATTTAACACTGCACTAATGCACTGCAATAGAAAATGATACAACAGAGCTGCTACAAATAAACATAATGCTTTTACCCTTACCCTACCGCCCCCCTTCTAAATTCCCCAGATCTGTATTATTAAGTCCAATGAGTGCAGCAGATCTTTCCATCTGAAGCTGAAATACAGGGATGCCAGACTTTAGACAGCCCATTTGCCCTTTGGTTTTGTGCCTGCTGAATCTGCATTCTAGGTCTGCAGAATTAATTACGATAGTACCGGTCACTGGCAATGTCAGTGTTGCCAATTCAGGTGTATCAAATGTGCTTCTCTTACACACCTACAACTTTTAGAGGAAGGCAGCTTCTTCTATAAGACTGGTGCGCTCTGCCCTCTAGTGCTAGGTGCACCAATATATGTTTACTTAAATGCATAACTGGGCCAGAATAAAACCTGCAGATGTAGGTGTTCTTTGTATGTCATCCTGTTCCTATATGCCTTAACACCTGGATATCATACTAAGTCAGATATAAATGATGGGCCTGGAACTGTAGCAAGAACATGCAAATAAAAGGCACTGTGTCATAGCTTGTTGGATCACATGCTAGACACTTCAGATAACCAAATCAAACTGTTAAAAATCAAAGACTTTTCATTGCTTACAATAGAGTTAAATAAGTCTCTGCTTCACAGATAACTGAGGAATTCTGAAATTCAGAGTTAGAATATTCATAAATCTGTCATCAATGTTGTATTGGATAGCAAACCACTCTTTCCAAAACATTCTAGTGAATGAACAGACATGGTTCACTTGGTATATATATGTATTACACTGCAACCTAGAAGATGGGAAATAAACTCATGCTAGAGGACTACAGAATTTTATTTTATTTTTTATTTTTTGTCCTTCAAGGCAAAAACTGTCTCTTTCATATTTGAGTAGGACCTAAACCAAAGGAACGCAAATCCTTAGGGTTGGAAATTAGTGATATCAAAGATTGCTGTACCTCTGAACAATTTGAATAGTAACCATGAGAATGACATCTTAACCTAACATAAGAAGTGTTTTCTTCTCAGTGAAACAGATTCTTGCAATTATCCTCTACACATAATTCCAAGAATTTTCTCTTATTCAAATTGTTTTACTTTACAGTTAGTACAACATTGATATTATGATGGATTTTGCTTTTATTATAATGACCTTTCATTTAAAATGTGCAGTAGCCACAGGGATAAAAATTAAAAAAAAAAAAAAAGAAAAAAAAAACCACTATTTTTTCAATAAAATTTATTAAGTGTGCATGGCTACAGTGTATTACTATAATTACTACAGGTTTATAGTAACATGAAAAAATACAGGTACTAATTTTGGGTTCTCTCATTTTTTAAGTTCAGATACATTAAGCGTGTTTTCACAGTTGTCAAACATCTGCTTCTTCCTCAGAGAAAAACAAAGCTTCCATTTTATCCTGGTTTTCTAGGATCAGTCTCTCCACATTCAGGTCAAATAACACTTTGAATAAGCTAAAGTTTAGTTTGTGTTCTTAGACTAAAGTGTGAAGACTTTTCCAAGGTTCACTTTAATATTTTACCCATAAACTTACAGCTTGTCACAGTAATCAGATTTATTTATTTATTTATTTATTTTTAACTCTTGGGGATGTAATTTAGGGTAACTCTATACAGCTTTAAGTCAGCTGAGGATCTGCCCTTGTAGATTATAGGATCTCATTCCTGAAACACTGGAAATTCTCTTCTAAGGTTGGCAGAGAATAATAAGTTTAAAGAGCCATGATGAGAACCATTAGAATCTGCTAGGAAAATTCTAGTACTGCAGAAATGTAGACATGCACATCCTCAATTCCAAGTTCTGTGCAAAGATACATTTATATATATATACACACATAAAGTTATCTACAAAGTTGTTTTGCTTTGTAAACTGGTTAGATAATGCATACTTTTTCTTAGTCTGTCAAATGTGCAACATTTAAGAATTTTGACTCATATTTTTTCTAAAGTTTCTTAGCAATAATAATTTATATTGATAATATTAGCATATTAGCTATATACATATTAGATATGCCTAGCAATATCAAATTATCAATGTTATTTAGGTCACATCTGGTCACTACTGTCTCTGCTTATATTAAAGCTTTCTTCGTGGTATTGGCACAACCAGCTTAGGCCACTGCTATCTTACTTTTCAGTATAAAACCCACCCTGATTTCTCTTTCATCTAAGCAGGTGGGAGATTTCTTAGACCAAGTTAAAGAAAAAAAAAAAAAAAAGGAAAGAAAGAAAGAATAAATATCTTGCTTAAGTCTAAAAACACTAAAAAAGCATTACATTAAGAAAGCTCCACAATTCAAAGTAGAAACTTCAGTATTGTCTGTAAGTGTTTGGATGAGTAAAAAAAAGTATATTTCCACAGGAAAAATAAACTCAAGTTTTTTGTAAAATCAAAAGCTTTTCAAAGATCAGTGTCTATGTATTAAGAGAGTTTTGAAGGTAACTCTAAAAGTTATTCCTCACTGCTGCTAGCTTGTCTCCACAGAACAGGGAGGTACATAGATTTGGAGGGCAGACACTCGCTGATTTTCCTGGGCTGCAGCTGTTGTTCTTGGTTATACTCAGTCTGCACTCTCAGACACAAGAACTGAAAGCATGAAACCAGGGAGCTAGATTCATTAAGCCTATATTCCACTTGGAGATCTCTGGAGGCCACTACCAACAGGAAATTTTAGGCTTCACAGGGATTCAGGATGTGAAATAGCACCCAGATTACATGAGCAAGTACCACATAAGGCAAAAGCAGAAGAAAACAAACAGATCACAAAGGAGTTGTGGTACAAGGGCTAGCTAAATTTCAGTGCTTTATTACTCATAACAAGGAAACTGAATTTGTCGATATGGGGAAAATATTTAAAGGCATTAATGGTTGATGGATTCCTCATGGATGCCCCTTTTCAACATGGTAAAGTGGACATTTGCCATATGTGCTTTTAAAGGGCTTCCCTTTTAATTATAGCTCAACCCCTAGAGAAAACAAACACTTGGATTTCCATGAAAATCAATGAGTATTTCAAGCCCTCAACAACTGTCAACAGCAGAAACTAAGCTAACAATATATTTGTGATTATGGTGTTGAAAAAAATATATCCCTCCTCAAGTTATTGATTAACTAAAATGAGCGTAAACTGATTATACCTTCCATGGTCTGAATTGAGAGACAGTGAAGCACTAATTTGTAGACAGAACAGATGCCTTCCAAAAAAGAAAGGACTTAAAACAAAGCATTTCAATAAATACAGGACTTCAAAAAACACAGAGAATTTTTGACTTTCCGGTATAGACAAAAAATCAGGAACTCATCTGTATATTTATTAAATTAGGAATATCATTTTGTTGAATGAATAAGAAATGTGTCAGAGACAATGAATTTTGTCTCTCTCTCTTTAGGGTCATTAATGTATTATGTTGTGGCAGTAAGTCACCAGCACCACTAGCATAAATGCTGAAAGGCTAAAAATACCAAAAAGCACGAAGGAGACATGTATAACACTGGAATGTCAAAAGCCCCTATTTTCTACTATAAAGATTTAGCTCTTGCAGGAAGGAAAAAAAAAAAAAAAAAAAAAAAAAAAGTTATAGCTCTTTTACTTGTAGCTTGCAAATAAAATATTGGGCTCTATAAGGAAGCCAAAGTTCAACTTAAAGACATATACACATCTAGGCAAGATCTTGAATTGACCTGATTCAGAGTGACTGGGATTTCTGGTGACCCAAATCCTGGCATGCTGGCTCACTTCTTCCCCCTCAGGCACTGAGAAACTTGCAGCTAAATAAAATGGATCCAAAGAAAATAGTCTGATCTCTTTGCCATGTCCAGAGCTGGGGATGAGAGTGGCTACTGCACAGGGCAATATGACTTCATTCACTAGCCTTCTTTTCAAGGGAAACACTACAAGTCTAGATGAAAATCTGGGAAGAAGTTGAAAAGAAAATGTGTCCTACTGAACACCAGCATACTTGGGGGGAAAGCTGGGATTTCAACTTGAAGAGACTTGCCCTTCTCAGAGAGTCTAGAACTGAGAGACAGGCTGTGTGATGGCCAGTGCAATTGCCTTCACAGGGTCCAATTCTGCCAGACTAGCTCTGTGGGCTTCCAGGACATTTCCTGCTGTAATTATGTTTCAGGGATTGAAACTGTTCCTTTCTTTTACACAGAGGATTGGGTGGAAATATGCAAGATTCTCTGTGAACTTTATGACTTATGTCTGCCTAAAAAGTTAACTGAAATAGAAGTTATAAATGCTCAATAGGACTAAAACCTTCAAAAATTACACTAGAAAAAAATATGTCATTTCCAGATACAAGCAACAAAAGCTCTTCTAGGTAGCTTATGAACCAGATGACTTTTCCATAGAATAGTTTAGCTGAATATAACCTGCAATAGTTGACAAATCTCCATGTGATCATTCAGGACTTAGAGGTAAAATATCAGAAATCAGAAATGTAATTCATCCTCTTCAAAAATTTTGAAGGACATCTAAGAAAGTTATTTGAATGTAATTTCTTAATAAGCATTAATTTCAGCTACGGGCCAGAATACAATCTGACTAAAACATAAAACCAACCAAACACAATGTATTATGGTGAGCATTTCCCCAAATGTTTTACATTCTTTGCCAATTTATAACCAGCTGGGAGTTAACACACCAGCAAAACTACCTGTGATGAACATTCAATAATGATTTTAATAAGATTGGAAGTACAACTATTTCCACTTCAAAATTCTTAAGAATAGTGTTATGGGATGGCCATAAGAGATTAATGGATATCTTGAAAATAAATAAATAAATAAATAAATAAATAAAATAAAATAAAAGATAAATTGCACTACTGGAATACCAGAAAACTGGGTGTATGGGGGAGAAATTAATTGAACCTATACTTTTGATAAATATTTATTTTTTTTCAGAAGAAAAATGTATACTAGTTTGAGCTGTCATTATGCTAACCTATATCCTATTTTTCATATTATTAGTAATACATAATGTGGTAGTTTATATTCAAAAATAAAACCAGAATGTATGTACCTCATGTATTTATCCAGAAATACACTAAGGTTACTATGGTTACGAAAAATCCATTACCTTTGAATACAGAATGAAAAAGTTTGACTTAAAGAGTGCACTATTTATTACAGTGATCATCAACAGCCTTCAGGATGTTCTCTAACTGGATTCATTTTTCAGTGTCAAAACTGACCCACCACACCAGTAGCTTATGGCCTGTGCAAGGCAAAGAAATTTGAACTATATGAATTTTTAAGTATGTTTCATACTAACTCAAGATGAAGAAATAGCTTTGAATTTTAAGGCCTTACATTTAAAAAAGAGTAGGGCCTTGATATCCTTTTTCCCCCCAAGTTGTCCAATACAAAATGTTTTAATTTTACTTGTACTTTTTACCATATTCAACTTCTGACGGGTCCAGAATAGTACTTTGTTTTGCTATGATACTTCCAGTTAAGGTTGTGTGTGTTTGTGCAATATGAACAATTTCAGTCCAAACAAATAGCTTGGATATTTAATTAGCTATAACAATAATTATTTTAAAATAGAAAGTCAGATGATCACACTTCACTGTAATGCAAAATAATGGTCATATAGCTTCCATTTAATAGTTTAATAGTACTGATATAACTTGGTCGTTGACACACACTATACCTGTTATTGGTAGACTACTTTGTTTAGGCTTTTAACAAGCAAGTTAAACATGGAAGGTTCAGGAAAGCAACATAATGGCTCTCTAACATCTAAGGGCAACAATGAGAAAAAAAATAATAAATCTGTACATTATTTCTTGTCTCCAATGGGTCAGAGATTACTTGTTTTGAGAGCTGGATGCTATAAAATGAAAAAGCTGTAAAACCACCAAAAACTTGACTCAGGTCCTGTGAAAGAGGATAACACAGAACAAGACTTAGATACTCCATGACAATATTAATTTTTGAGTCCCAGCAGAGAGGTCTATGAAGAATTCTCAAACAAATGGAACCCATCATGGTTTAAAGTGCATACAGGTAATATTAAATTTATTTTGCTTTTTTTTTTTTTTTTTATCTGAAATGCTTTAATTTCAGAGGATAATACTTTGCCTGAAATGCCTCTTAGTCACTTTTCACCAGAAATAACAGAGGTGGTGTTCACAAAGGACCTGCAGGGAGGATGAACGTTAGCATGAGAGGCTGTTAACAGGGTCAATATGGGAGCAGAACTGCGTAATTTCAACCTAAATGGGAAAATGTCTTGACACCAAAGCATTAATGACATCACTACGATCATGCTAACAGAGATGTCAACCTCACAGTGTAGTCCAAACTGCTTACATTTTCTATCTATACTGACTTCTGGCTTCCTCCACAATCAACTGGGATAATAACAATAGACTTTCTAAATAGGGTAACTGAGGGATGGCACACAACTAGTTGACATTTCAGTTTTGTCTTATTGAAAGTGCAGTTCAGCACTGTCAATTCTAGGCAGTATGTTATAAAAACCATGAGGAAGAGTAATATAGTCATGGATGCAAAATTTAGAAGGGGTCAGCTATACAATTGTTCACAGCAACTATGAGACACCCGTCTGATATGCTACCTAGCACAGAACTCACCTTTTACAACATATTGGGTCCCATTTCCAAAATAAATTGGTACTCCATTCATATATAAAATATATTGTGTAATAATACCATTTGGTGTTTTTGGAGGGCTCCAACTCATCAGCAAGAATGTGGGAAAGGATATTGCTGTGGCTGGTTGCACATCTTCAGGGGCTGGTGAAAATATATACCACATTTATATTAGATATATTATATTATATATCATATCACCATATTGTATCATACATTATATCTTATGGGAAGTGAGAAAAAGTGGGAAAGAGAGGGAATGAGGGAAGGGAGTCTTAGCCATGCTCCTAAGACTTCACAAAGATAATTCAGAGAACAGATATAAAATTACTACAGGTCTGCTGTATAACAGTATTTTTAGCTTTCCATAAATCATAAATTATTTTAGTGAACAAGAAAGATTTTCAGACTAGTTGAAATTTCTAGAGATTTTATGCTTTCAAGATATCACCATTTGAAAACTCTCCTATCACCTGTGAGGTGCCCCTGGAAACACGAACTTTTAGAAAAGATAAACTCTTTATTTTTTATAAAAATAATTTTGGCTGTGTGTTTTTCCAGATAGATTAGTTTAAGCATGGGGAGGGGTACATCATTTTTTTACAGTCCTTTTTTTTTTTTTTTTATACAAGTTAATTTCTCTTCATGTTTTTCATTTGTAACTACAGTGATTGTTTTTTCTAATCATAAATGCAGATGCTTTATTCTTATGCACTACACATTTCTTCAGACTTTTCATAATTCAATACACTTAGTAACACTTGTTTAGCAAGGATTTTATGTGTATAATATACTGTAAGTTGGCAATGGATAATAATTTAAAAGCTGAGTTCTCTTACCGTTTCTATGAGTTATATGCTAGAAGCACAAGCAATCCCACTGAATATCGCAAGGGGAGCAGAACTCGGCCCTTAGTCTGGGAGGAATATCTTGTAATTTACAAGCTCTGTGCTAGCAATTTAAAACAATAACTAGCAGTGGCTGGCAATGTGAAAACAATATAAAGTAATGAATGTTTCAATAGGGAAACAGGGATAGCTGGAGGGTGTGATATGGTGTCTGTCTTCTGTATCATCAATTTATTGTTACTAAGAGCATGCAACAAGAGCATCCAAAAATAGAAACTCCACACATTGACTTTTTGTTCAATTCTTCTGAGGGATAAAACACATGTTCCCCATGGCTTTATTTGATCACCAGAAAAAAAAAAAAAATCTATCCTTGCCTAAACCTTCCCAGTATGACAGCATATCTGAAAACAGTGAATGTTTTCTAAAACATAGAATTTCTGCTTTAGCAAGCACACTCACCAAGCTGAGGACAAGACGACATAAGCAGTTGTGGTTTTTGTTGTTGTTGTTGTTTTGTTTTTAATTGCTATATTACACCAGAAAGAAATATAGAGCTCTAAATAAATGTTAACATCACAGGGCCATTAACTATTTGGCTGTCAGAGACTATACTTTCCCTTGGCTAATGCCTTCAGATGAACTTGGCCAGTTTATTTAGAACTTCCAAGAGGTGGTACTGGGTTTGGTTTGAATGGTGCTGCTGGCAGTTTTCGACATGTTTACACCAAAATCATGTTCCAGAGAATACTCAGACAGGAATACTCAGGACTGTTCTCATCAGGCCAACACCTTCCACAAATCCTGCTCTAGTAGCAGTTCAACACTACCATTCATTTGATCATTATGGTTGTAATTCACACAACTTCATACTAAAATGTTATTTGGTTTATTCGTACATAGTTATTACCTAGTTTAAAAGAGAAACTACAGCAAAGAGCCTTGTTAAAAGTTCACCGCTGTGAGAGTTACTAGTTAGGACTGTGGGAGGAAAGAAATTTTGAAACCTTCTCAACGTCATGGAAGATTAAACACTTCCTACAGATACAAGTCAAAGTCTTTTACTATTCTACCAGTGCAAATTTGGAGTAACTGCTTTTACCTGGATTAACACGACTTTAGGATGATGGAACCCAGAGAAGGATCTGACTTGGACTTTATGTTTAATTGAGAATGGAGTTAGGCATGTCATAGATATTTTGGGAACATTTGCTCCCGTAATTGATTTGCATTACGTATTAGGCTAGTCTCCAAAGCTAGAACTAAAATATTTTGCCTTTCTTCCTGCTGTAATTCTCAATGCAATCTTAGAAAACATTAATTTATACTCACAATCTTTAAGTTTGATCCCAAAAACATATAAAAGAGTTAAGGAAAGAGAGAAAAATCTTAAAAGTGATTAATAAATAACTCAATTGGCATTTGGAGGTTTCATCACACTGAAGTAATTGTTGCCTATTCCTGGTGTTTAGCAGTTAAAAGAAACCATGGAAATCAACCGTTTGATTCTCAATTTCATACTGTGCCATACAATCAATTCTTTTTAGTCAGACTGTCTCTAGATTTACTTCTGAGCCCTAGTAAAATGAGGAAGCTTTCATTAATCTTTCAGATGCTTCATATTAATGACAAGGCTCTTGCATGAACAATGTAACAGCAATTAAAAAGCCCATTAATCTGCATTACAGCTATTAAAGATGCATGTCATTAAAGGGTATGGAGTTTGATTCATTTTCGCACCCCCCCAAAAAATGGAGCAATTATGGTCTGGCAATGCACTTTGTCATCAAATTAGGTTGGGGTTTTCCAGCAAATGGCTTTGCAGCATTTAGCTCTTCTCCTGTTTTATTATTCATGACTGAAATGTGGAAGTCAAGACCTTTGAAATTACTTTACCTTCTTGTGGAGTGGAGATGTTCAATGCATGCAAGTTCTCAGTACAGCCAGCCAAAGTGCAAGCAGTTAGGGTTACAGCATAGTTTGTGAAAGGATGCAAGCCTGTCAATATGCCTGCAACAGAAGAAAGCAAGGTGTTATGCATGTATAGCGTACAGACTGATTACATACATGAAGAGAAGTAAAATAGTAAATCTTTCTGTTACAGGCATTCACTGTTAGAGGTAGAAGAGAAAAAAGATTTTAAGGTTTCATTCATATCATGCCACAATGTAAATTTTGCAAAATAAATTAAGAGAAAATTGTTTTATTTCATTCTTAATACTTAAGATGCAAATAAGTTTCTTTATTCTCACTATAACAAACACAACTTCAAGACTACGCTGCACATTTTAATATGACAATGACAAAAAATTCAAGTGAAGCACCTGCTTCACCAAGTTTTTTCAGTTATTGACTTATTTTCTAACAATTTTCAGAAGAATTTTTTTCTCCCAGAACAATTTTTTTTAATGCTTCCTCTCCGATGTTGCCCCTAACTATTCATCTATAAACTCAAATCTCTTTTTTGTATGAAACCTCCCTCTTGTGTTTCTGTCCTTCAGTGGAAGAATATAGCCCACACATATGCTATATTACTACAGTAACATAATTCAGGTGACCAAATACTCAGAGATTTAAAGAAAATAGTTGTGTAAGCCTGTGCTTTTTCAGGTCCTGCTTATGTTAGTGAAGAGAATTGCTGAATTCCCACATATAGATCAGCAACTTGTGGATAAAACAAATCACTCCTTGCCATTTCATGAAGTTACGCAATATTTTGAACTGAAATATACACAGGGATTGCATGGAGAAAAAAAAAAAAAAAAAAAAAAAAAAGGTATGACAGTCATTTTTCAGAAACACCAGCAGTTTTCATTTCAAAGTAGGTCCTACAATAAAGTAATATTGAAATGAAAAGTAATTAAAAGAGCTACTTCATGACAAGCTTTATTTCAAACCCTGTTCTCACCTCAATTCTAACAGTTTTTGGCAAAATCAGTGGGGTATTTCAAAAGAAAAAAAAAAACAACAAAACAGATCATTTTTATGGCACAAACAAGGTTATTTAGGAACTGTCCCATACTGGGATTTTCAAAGCTGTATCGTTGCAAAGAAACATCTTTGGAAACAGCAGTACTTCAGAGAACCATAATTCTTGGCCAAACCTCTCATAGTAAGTGACTAAACTTCAGCATCATGTGCACACTAACAGGTAGAAGAAATTAGTTCTTTTTGCTACTTTTCATTGAGTTATTTCATGCAATGCAACACAACTTCGGTTTTCAGCAGAAAGTCTTTGTTCCCATGTACACCCTCTATATACACAAAAAAAAAAAAAAAAAAAAGTCTGGAGGTCTCCCACATGCAGGGAGTTTATGGTTGCAGCATAATTACATTATTTTCTGAGTGGAATAATCAAAGAAAGTCTATGATATTTTTTTTTTAATTTTATTTTTTACACTGTGTTTATTAAAATGTGTGGTCACATTGAAAACTTGAGGTTAGCTTTCATTGAATAAATTGTGTTCGTCTATTTTCTTGTAATTCAAACAAAAACTTCAGCAACTATCATTGCAAATGAACTTTCCATTTGAGTTTTTGGAGGTCCAGTTCTTACATGCAAAAAGATAACCAGTAGCAGCAAAACTCAGGTCAGAGTAGCTGTGCTAAACTAAAACTAGTTGATCAGAATCAACTCTCTCTAGTAATAGCTTTGATTTTGGAAATCCCTACTTAGCAGAGGAAAAACTGTACTGCCATTTTACTAACTAATGGAAATACAACAGGGAAGAAAAAGAATGTTGTGTCAGTCACTACCCAAGCAAACATGCCTGTAATCTTCCTGTAATATTTGGAAGAAACAAGAATTTTTAAAAGCATTCAACAAGCATAACATAGAACATGATAATGTTTCAAAGCATCAGTATCCCACTAAAGCAGGAATACTGAAACCTACAGTATATTCTTTAGTGCAGAAACATCATTGGTTTAAGAAAAAAAAAAAAAAAGAAGTCTGTTTAAAACAATAGAAAACCCTTATTTTCAGGTCACACAGGGTTAAACATGGGAAAGGATAAAAGGTACTTTTGGAATTATCTTCAGCAAACACACACATGCAGAACCAAATCCTCTAACTGTGACATTTTCAGGTTTTCAGTTCGGAGGAGCATGCTACTGTGTACATGCTCTCCCTCTGTTCACTCTGCTGTGCTTTAGGAAGCAGTTTAGTTTTATTTGTACATTTAGCACTTGTAGTATTTTTTTCTTATGAAGCAGTGAATTAATGCTCCTTGCATTTCCTGATGGAAGACATTCTTTGGGGTCACCAATGACTTCAGGCATTGAGAACCACACTAGCACATAGAAAGAGCATCCTGAAAGATGCCTGCAGCTGTAAAAAGGTTTGGATTGGGCTGTTTGGTTGTGGTTTTTACTTTTGACAAAGTAGAAAGGTTTTATATGAAGCATCTGCAATGCAACAGAGTGTACATTACTCAGGTAGGTTTGTGAAGGACAGTGGGAATTTGAAAAATAAAACAGATCAACCTTTTTGCAACAGGAGGTACCTGTTAAATATATATATATATATATATTCAGCAAAGGCAGCAACTGAAAAAATATTTTATCTCATAATTAACATACTTCCTTCACATGCACACTTGTACTATTTTCTCTCAACAAAGAAACAGATGTGTGGCATAGGTAGGCAATAGAAAGTACACAGATTTTATTTACATACTTCAGCAAACTACTTTTTTCTCAGCTGCCAACCTATCTGTTTGGCCAGCATCCACTGTAATCTGTTCTCCTTCATTATGTTAATCTGTGGGCGGAAAGATTTCTGTCATCTTCAAATCGCTTGTACAGCAATGGTAAACACCTTGGCCTGTCTGTAATTGGACAGGTGTCTGCATTGGTGTCACCCGGCTTTTAATTCAATTAAAGAACTGGCGGCTCTGCTCTCATTACCCACTCATTTCCTCTGCACTTTGAGTCAGCCAGTGAAATTTACACTCGGTGCCTGACTATCTTAGAGCACAAAGTCAGCAGTCCCATAGCAAAGATCATCACTGATACAACGTGAATTAATTTATAGTACAGCAAAGTAATTTTTGCAATAAAAAACAGCCTATAATCCAATGAAGATAACAGCTTTTAAAAAGTTTTCCAAACTCCTCAACTTGCTCACATGCAGACTGGCATCTCCTGTCTATACCCAATAACTGATGATCTGATAAAGAGTCCATCAGGCTTTCCAAAAGTAGATGCTAACAAAGCAAAATTTGGCCACAACTACATTTGCATACACTCTAGCAATGTTAACAGAAGAGAGGTAGATAAATTGTCACTTTGATCAGGAAATAGAATTAGAGAGACCATCAATATTTAAGAAGAGGGTCAGCCTCCCACATTTGGGATAAGAGTCCCATTCATTCCATCTGCCACTACAGAGCAGCTGAATCCATCCAGACTTAAAATTTACACCATAGACAACGTTCCAAGCCTTAAAGTCTACACAGGGAATCAGAGACAGTAAATCATTCTAACACACCACTCCTATCTGCCCACTCAAAGAACCTTTGGAAATAAATTAAAGTTCTAACACAGACATTTTGACACAGTGACCCCATGAAACTGAATAATGTCATTTGTTAAATATGAATGTAAAGTTAACAGTCTAAAAGAGTGATCTGGAATCACACCTAGAACATTAAGACCACTTTATATGCAAAACTAGTATTTAATTTTCTATACTTTTATTTAAATGATCTTTAATTATTTGCAATATTTAAAGTTGAGGTTTAGAGTTCTGTCAGATTAAAAATGCTAGGTTCTTTCTTGTGGATAAGGGATAAAAATATTGACATGGGCAGTAGAAGAGGGTAAACAATGAATTTATGGTAAAACAGACATTTTGACTAGTCATAATTAGTTGCATCTTTATAACCAATCCATGTATCATTATAATGCATACAGCATATAATAGTAAATATCAAGCTTCTTCCTTTCATTTCTCCATAAAACTGAGATTTCTTTTGTTCAGTACATCTAAAAGGGAAGTCTCATATATTTAGACAGTTCCGCCACAACATTCTGGCAGATTTTGAGTGGAAAAAAATAGTTTCTCATCAAGGAAAAAAATACTGCTAAGGTATAATGGCTAATATTCTGTTCTCAAACACTGAAAAATAGATTCAAAGGCCATTACTGTGTTTTAATAATTTCATCATATAGTTAAAAGATCATTATAAAAGCAGTTGCTTCACTGCCCTGATCCGTCATCCTGCTTTTTCAGAAAGTTACCAGCAGGTCTTCAGAGACAACACGTTTATGACAACTTACAGAGTTTCTATTCCACATAACAAATTTTTTAAAGATATATAAATTGAGGTGAGCTTTTTAAAACACATTTAGTGAAGGAGCCTTCCCACAAAACAAAATTAACCTCTCCCCCCCAACTTACACAAAAATGTTATTGAGTATTCAGTTTTACAGTTGCAACACAAATACTAAAGTTGTCTTCTTTTCATCCAAATAATAATAATAATAAAATACATTCAGTTATGATGGTGAAAGAGGAACATTTTGAAGTTAGTTTGGTTTGTCTGTTTTTTACAGGTAAATATAGGTAATTTTAATTATAACCACTCACTACTGTCATATGAACCATGAAAAGTCAGTTCTGTTTCTGAATATTAAGATTCCCAAAGTCAACCACAGAGCTTACCCACACAAGTTCCATTTGTTTCACACGCTGAGTGCATTTTTTGCCAGAGGGATTCTTTGCCAGATTTTTTCATTGGTTCCTCTCTAACACTCTACTTCAGAAGTACACAATATGAAATATGAATTTTGAAGTACACAATATGAAATTGAAACAACTCTTGACCTTATAGATGGATCTTAATGCCTTTTTAAGGTGTTGAAAAAAATAATAATTACCAAATCCGTTCTCCCCAAACCTAAACACTATTTAGCCAACTTGAATGCCTGAGGTTGTACAGCATCTGTCTTACAAAGTCACTTGTGTGTCGAGATGCATCATTGCCACAGTACACTTAATCACAGTCCACTGACCAGAAAAGGAAGTCCTCAACTGACTTTGTGTTTTTGACAGATTGTAGCAAAAACTGTTTAAGTACATGTGTCTTCTACATATGCATCTCTGAACTGAAAGCCTGTGCACATCAATCTGTCGCATACATCTGCATTTTTAAAGCATCTTCTACCATAAGCATAGTCTGAGTCATAAAATTCTGAAGAATTATTGAACAAGAGGGCACCTCTTACAACTCTTTGCCTTATAAGAACAATAAAAGGTTACTTTGGTTACTGGATTTCTCTGGGTTGGAAGACCTTTCTTCCCAACAGAACAAGATCATAATCAGCCAAGCACAAGCTCCACTGGCCTTGAGGATGCAGTTCAGATTGCAACATTTCAGGGAAGTCTGTTACATTTTTCACAACACACAGCAACTCTTTGGCTCCTTTAATTTGCACAAAGCCATAGCCCAACAGTCCCATTTTGCACCAGACATTACTTAGACACAGAGAGAATTGGTTCTGTAATATCTCATCACTCTATTTCTCTTGATCTTTTCAGATAACACTGTTGTTGCTATTTCTCTACCGTATGATTGATTTTAAAAGTTTGCAGAGAAGGAAAGAGTCTTAAATTTTTGCAAGACTGAGTATATCTATAAAAAAAGATATTAATAATCTTTTCCTTCCTCACAAACATTAAGAAGTTGATTCCTTTTTTCTTAATAAAAGTATCGGTATGTAGCTAAGTGTTGATGTAATTTTGATAAAATGTTCAGGTTTATTTAATCAGATGATTTACATTTCATATGAATAAATTTATACAACAGCATTGGACTGTAAACAAGATTTATTTAGGTCTAAACTCAATCAAGTTAGAACATTTATTAATTCATGTTTTAAAATGCATATATTGAAAAATATGCTGCTAGTCTGCTAAAGTCTGCTAAATGAAAGGAAATAAGAGTTTATACTCTGACGTTCTGATTTAGAGTAACTTCACACTGATTTAGAGTCACTATTTGCTCAAGCATCATCTAACAATTGACAGGAACCTAACGGGCATCAGCAGACCCATTGGCTACCCTATGTTACATTGGCTGCAGCAGTCAGAAAGATCTGAGCAACGGCTGATGTGCAGCTGCCGTTATACTCCTTTGTCTCCTTCCACTGAGAGAGACATGTGTCTGTGTGGGTGAGACAGAGAGACCAAATCTCCTTACAGCACACAGGGATAAAACACACTGGCAAAAAGCATCACATTCCTAGTCATTACAAGGGTCTGGGTACATGGCACCCTTTTGTTAGAAGGATGCATACTGTGTTCCAAATCTGACATACCGTGGCATGGCAACATACCAAGCATACCATCATTCTTCTGGTGGGGGGAAGTATGTAGATGTTTTCTATCAGGTATCCCTGCTTCTGACCAAAAGTTACTTCTAAGAAACCATGATAAAGACAAAGAATTTAGCTGCAAATTACAAAACTTTTGTATTTAAACCTGGTTCAAGCAATTGAAATACAACATCAGCTCTAGAAAACAATACCTTCAATAAAAAATTCCAGCTTTTATTACTTTAAATGTAGTATCAGATTTTAGTTGTAAGTAAATACAAAACAAAGTTAGTACTTGGTGACTCTTTGTGTCTCCCTAGAGTGTTTTATGACATTACAATATTGAACCTGGAATACATATTTTGGAATCCTCTTTATTATTCTGGCCCAATATGCACTTACATTAGACAGTTTGCAATTCTTTTCTGCAAATTTACAAAAATTTCACTAACTGAAGCATGAGAGTGCTTTGAGTGCAAAACATTTGTGCAAACAAAGAGATTATAAGTAAGCTGAAGTGCAAGAAAGCAATATCCAAGTAATTCATTAATGGTTTTGTGTAGTAAACTATATGGTTTTGGTAAATCACTTACAGGCCTGTAGAACCCTGAAGATGAATGCATTTTTCAGGAGTCATCAGGCAGCAAACTTTCATTTTAAGTCCACCTAAATAATATTCTGATGTACTGTTTCCAAAAACATAATTTACAGAGATATTTATTTTGAAAAACAAAGCAAAATGTGTATATGTGCATGCAGAGAAGGGACAACCTTCATGAAACCTGTGCCATGGGGCTGTGTCCCCTCAGTGCAGCACTATCTGGCCTGTGCTGTGTGGCTGATTTGGCTGTTGGTACCCTGTCGTCCCATGCTGACCATTGCCCCAGGTCTTGTGGGACCCTGTGCCCACCACTGTAGGGCCTGGCCCTGGGGCTGCCCCTCACCGCCTCCTGACTTTCAAACCCCACAGGAGGCGGTGGTCACGGTGACCCTGCAAGGGACTCCAAAACCCACTGCCCCAAGCCTCTCAGCAAAGCGTTGTGGGGTTTGGCAGGCAGACACAGCTGCTCTCCACTGCTTGCTCAGGCCTGGCAGAGCTCTTCCTCCTCAATTCAGCTAGAGGGAGCTCTCCCCTGGCAGTGTTTCTCTGAATAGTATAGTTCCTCTCTGAATAGTTCCAGGCTATCAGTGAGCTTTCCTTCACCTACTAGTGAGCCCAGGCCTACCAGTCGCTGGCAGGAGGCCTGACTTCCTGTTCTGACAGGAGAACCAGCTAACCACTCTAATTAACTATATCAAACCACCAAATTAACTTTTCCTGAGATAGTCATCTACCAAACATTAAAGTCTAAAATATAAAACAGTAAACATAAGCACATGTCAGGGAACATAAAGAAAGGTATTTGGAGGGAAAATCGTAAACAATTTTCTCATCATCACATGTGCAGCCACAATTTCAGAGCTTGGTTATTGCAGTAATGACACAGGAAAAAACTACAATAACCATATGAAATTAAAAAAGAGGTCTGTAGTTAGAAAAAAAAAAAAGTCTGTGATTTTTTATTATTTTTTTTTTTTCTGGCTATCTTTCTTTCTATATGCAGCTTTCACTACAGTTCTTCATTGCGGAGTGTCCAGAAAAGGGTACCAAGATGGTGAAGGGCCTAGAGGGGAAGAAGTATGAGGAGCGGCTGAGGTCACTTGGCCTGTTCAGCCTGGAAAAGAGGAGGCTGAGGGGAGACCTCGCTGTGGTCTACAGCTTCCTCACAAAGGGAGTGGGAGGGGCAGGTGCCGATCTATTCTCTTTAGTGACCAGTGATAGTACCCACAGGAATGGTGTCAAGCTGTGACAGGAGAGATTCAGGCTGGATATCAGGAAAAGGTTCTTCACCGAGAGGGTTGTTGTGAACTGGAACAGGCTCCCCAGGGGCGTAGTCACGACACCAAGCCTGTCTGAATTTCAGAAGCATTTGGACTGTGCTCTTAGTCATATGGTCTGAATTTTTGGGTAGACCTGTGTGGAGCCAGGAGTTGGACTCAATGGTCCTTATGGGTCCCTTCTAACTCGGGATATTCTCTAATTCTGTGATTGCCTGTCATTGTGAGCTGGTAAAACTTAAAAACTTGCAGATCTCCTGAATTCTATTATGACACTAATTTGAATGGTAAAAGGTATTTCTCTTATGCGTTTGACAATGGAAAATATTTTGCTACAATGAGTAAATGCAAAAGGCCATATCCTATCTGAAGGTTATCTAAAGAAAGAACCATTTGTGAAAACAGAATGTACAGCACATGATACAGAGTACATGAGAATTTAAGCACTGAGAGTCAAGAAGAACTCAAAGAGAAGTTTAGTGGAGTTATTTCTCATGAGCTGTTTTCCATGTCACACAGTGGGGTGTTTATGTGTATTTTGAGAATTAATAAAGATGAGAAATTATCACCTTGCTGGATTAATTTTGTGGTAGTTAAACTGCTAAGACACACCAGACAAACCTTAAGGCTGAGTAATAATCCCCTCTTCATTCTCCCCTAGATGTAATGAGACACTGTGGGAAAGTGGATGAACAGAAAGCACTCTAAACTTTCCCACAGCTGAAGCCAGTTAGTAACTATCTCACAAAACTAGATGTTTAAATCAGCTTTTGAAAGCTATCTTCTCTACCTAAGCACAAGAGGCAACTTGCAGCCAGCCATACCAGAAACCACTGAAATAAAGGATCGTATTAAAAGAAAGATGAAATTGGTGCAGAATCAGTAGGGGGTTTGCTTTGACTTACTGATTTTGCTAACTGATATACCAACCTGATAGACTTCTTCAATGAGTTGAATAAATTCATGAATGAGGAAGTGGATGTTATCTTGATTTTACAGCTTTTGACACTGTCTCCCATAACATCCTCATAGACAAGTCAACAAAGTACAGGTAAGTCAACAGTGAAGTGGATTGAAAGCTGGTTGGGTAGCTGGACCTGTTATGATCAGTGGCATAAAATCCAGTTGGAGGCAAGTCAGTTGTGATGTTCACCAGGGGTGGATACTGGGACCAAGATTGTTCAATGTCTTCATTAATGACCTTAATGATGAGGAAGAGTGTACCTTCAGCAAGTCTGCAGACATTATAAAAGAGCCACTAAGATGACTAAATGACTGGAGCACACCTCTTAAGAAGAAGGGCTGAGTGAGCTGGGACTGTTAAGTCTAGAAAGGAAAAAGCTCAGGTGTTATTGTGTATAAATACCTGATGAGAGGGAATGAAGGAGGAACCAGCCACTTCTCAGTCGTGTTCAATGACAGGACAAGAGTCAATGGGCTCCTGTTTTGTTTTTTTTTTTTTTTACTTTGAAGATGGTCAAGCACTGGAACAGGTTGCCCAGAAAGGTTGTGGACCCTCCAACTGTGGAGATTTTCAGAACAAAACTGGACACAGTCCTGATAAACCTGCTACAGCAGCTGACCCTGCTTCAGCTGGGGGCATGGGCTGGATGTGCTCAAGAGGTCCTCCTCAAATCCGATGATGGTGTGATTCCACAATATTCTGGATTCCAAAGAAAATCAGAAGCATAAGCTACCCATTGTCCACACTTAAATAGTGTGTCTAAAGCTTCTTTCATTTGTTTATATACTGATTCTAATTAATATTCTGAATTTTGATAGCAGCATAGTAATGGCATTTGGAATGCACTGGAACACAGAGTAAAGCAACTTTCAAAGTAAAAAAAATTCTTGTTGCGATGACCTTGTACTTATTTTATTACTCTGCTTAGTGTGGCTGGCCATGTACGTAACGTGTCAATATTATTACATGTTTTTTCTCAAGGCAAGATGGGCTAGCACAGTATTCCTGGAACCCCAAGAATTTACATTCTAACTTGACAATCTAACTTGAAGCAATCTAGAATATAACTCCTGAACAATGTGTTGAAATGTACTGCCTTACACAGTAAACTTTTGGTTCAACAGTCAGTCCTCATTTCAAGGATTTAAATCTGCTGAATATTCTGTTCTTGAATAAATGTAAATAGTTTGTGATTTTGAAGATGAAAAGGTTTTGAAGGTTTTTGGTTCCTGAGGAGTTTTATGCTTCTTGAGAAATAGGCTTTTGAGACAGTGATATTATGCTCATTTGAAGACATGCTTTAGTTTATTTATTATATTTAGCTCAGCTTTTCTTCTTGGCAGAGGTACAACAGGTTCTTCTGAATTTGATACATATGGGACAGCCTTCTAGAGGATAGGTAATACTATTAATAATTTTTTGTTACTGTGCTCCAGCTATGTCTCTGAACCCTGCTGCACAGAACAGATCATAGTAATGTTAAAAAGAATTTACAGTCTCGGTATAAAACAAAATATATCAGATGGTTATAAAAAGGTGCAGGGAAAGAAAATAAGATAGAGTAAGATAGAGAGGGCTTAACTGTGCCCTCGCATAACTTTGCTATCAGTAGTTTAAATGTTGTCTAGGCTTAACAGTGAATGAAAACCTGAAGGAAGGAGTAGAAAAACACAAGAGTTTCTTCACTAGTGATACTACCAAGTTCTGTAGTGCTTTTCTCTCTCCTTTTTCTTTAGCCCAGCTGTTGAGACTACTGTAGCATCTTCTTGTGGAATTCAACAAAGGAATTTCTAAAGAAATAGTCCCTGAAATTAGGGAGAAAATTAAATACAATCTTCCAGGGAAACTCAAAAAAAATAAGCAAAAGCAGTATCTCCTGCTGGGGTTCTGTTTGTATGTTAAATTTTGATAAACAGGAAAGATGATTCAGCAGGGAAAATCAAGCCTTTTCTTGTGATTTAAGGCACCTGATTCTCCCTTCTGAAACATTGCAAGGAGCTGGTAATGTAAAATATGCTCACGTAATGAAGAAAGGCTATTCAATTGCATTTAATCTTACTTGAGATATACTATTAACAAATGTTATTTTCAGAAAATTAAAATCTGTTAAATTAAATTCTGTCTGTTACCTGAAAATTAAGGTTCTGAACAGAAGGGATTTTTCCAAAGTCATTTTGTTTCAAAATATGAGATGTAAATAAAAATTTAAAGTTGCAACTGAAAATTCCCCAAAACATCAGGAGTCTTTCTGATCTATCACTTTGCTTGTGCTTTGTGGAATGTTGTTGCATTCAATACTCAGGGACCTGTAAAGGAAGCTACACTGAACACTTGACATCATAAGCAACTCCAGCAATACCAAATAGCAAAGTACTCAGTATGGTTTGAAGGCATGAAAATTGAGATAGGACAGGGAGAACTGCTGTGTGCAATGTCTGAAAGATTTGTGTTGTCTAAGGAAAAAGTTACTTTCTTTAAACATGTGATGACCTCTGTGCTATGAAACAGAAGAGGTGGAACCATGTTGCAGACTGTGCAGCATTTTCTTTGAGTTGCAGTAAGAGGCTGCTTTAACTAAAGGTCTGCTGTCTTTATGCCAGGCCTGCTGGCAACTGACAAGGTTCACCTGTCTCTAAAGGGGAAAAGGATCTTTGCTCAGGAATTAGCAGGGTTCATTGATAGGGCTTTAAACCACATTTGAAGGGGGAAAGGGATAAAACCAGTCTTGACAGAGACAACCCTGGGGGTGGTATAACAGTGTTTAAGGGATAGTGTGCTAACAAGGTCCGTGGGTCTGCCATCCCTATTGAGGTGGGTGATGGAGAGCCATGTGCCAGCAAAGGCTCAAGGTATGGGTTAGAAATTCTGGGGTGACCTCATTGTGGCTTTTCAGTACTTAAAGGGGACTTTAAAAAAAAAAAAAAAAAAAAAAGATGGAGAGCAACTCTTTGCTCAATCAGATAATGACGAGACAAGGGGAGAATGGTTTTAAACTAAAAGAGGGGAGATTAAGGTTAGAGATTAGGAGGGAATTCTTCACTCAGAAGATACTGAGGCACTGGAACAGGTTCTCCACAGAGGATGGATTGCCCAGAAAGGTTGTGGATGCCCCCATCCCTGGAGGTGTTCAAGACCAAGTTAGATGAAATTCTCAGCAACCTATCTAGTGGGTGGCGTCTGTCTACGACAGGGCGGTTGGAAACAGATGATCTTTAAGGTCCCTTCCAACCCAAGCCATTCTATGATATCACAAAAGTGCCCAGGAATGGACATGCAGGAATTAGGACTTCCCACAAAATGGTGGCAAGATCACTAACCCAACTGAAGTACATCTACACCGATGCACACGACATAGGCAACAAGCAGGAGGAGCTGGAAGCCATTTTGCAGCAAGAAACCTATGACGTATTTGCTATCACCAAAACATGGTGGGACAGTTTGTATGACTGGAGTGCTGCAATAGATGGCTACAAACTCTTCAGAAGGGACAAGCTAGGAAATAGAGGCAGTGGAGTACCCCTGTATGTTAGGGAGGGTTTGGATTGTCTTGAGATTAATAACGGTGACAACAGGGTTGGAATGTTTATGGATAAGAATAAGGGGGAAGGCCAATGAGTCAGATGTCCTGGTGGGCCTCTGTTACAGACTGCCTAATCAGGCTGAAAAGTCAGCTGAAATATTCTACAAACAGCTGGGAGAAGTCTCACAATTGCTAGCCCTTTGTTCCCATGGGAGACTTCAACTTAATGAGATGTCTGATGGAAATACATGTACAACACAGCGAAGAGGAAACAGACTAGGAGCTTTCTAGAGTGCGTAGAAGATAACCTCCTGACAGAGCTGGTGAAGGAGCCAATGGGAAATGGTGTCCTGCTAGACCTTTAGCTTGCAAATAGAGAAGGATTTGTGCGTATCATGAAGTTTGGAGGCTGTCTTGGGCACATTGATCATGAATTAATAGTTTTTGATTCTTGGAAAAGTAAGGAGGATGGTTAGTAGAACTATCATCCTGGACTTCCAGAGGGCAGACTTCAGCCTGTTAAGGAGACTGGTTGGCACAGTCCCTTGGAAGCAAGTCCTGAAGGGCAAAGGAGTCCAGGAAAGCTGGACACTCTTCAAGAAAGAAATCTTAAAGGTACAGGAGCAGGCCATCCCCACATGCTGAAAGATAAGCCAGCATGGAAGAAGACCATCCTGGCTGAACAGAGAGCTGGGGTTAGAGCTCGGGAAGAAAAAGAGGGTTTTTGACCTTTGGAAGAAGGAGAAGACCACTTTAATAGAAATCTTAACCTTCTGCTTCCTGAAAGCTGCATGCTGATACCTCTTACCTGTCCAGCCCAGTGTAGACTTTCTCATAACCCTAACATGCAATCATGACATAATACTGACAAGAATTAAACTAAATTTCAAACATCAGTTGTTTATAAGCCATCTAATTTATATGCTTAGAATATACAACATAGATAAAGAGTATTCAAACAAAAAGCTTCATCAAACAAATCAGAGTATGAAAGCCCATGCAGTTTTGGTATTGTAGCACATTACTCACAAATAGTCAAAAGAGCTTTCAAACCGAAGAAGATAAAATATGTTCATGCTTGCTCTTGAAAATTTATATCTACATTATAGCAGAGAAACAACACAAAACATACATATTTACGTAAAAACACTAAGCACATATTACCTGGGCTTCAGGAAAGCAGCAGTAATATACTGCCAGAGGGTTAAGGCACTTTTTGCAGTTGTTTTATTCCCTGACGCCAAGCCACATCAAAGTATCAGCTTTGAGTATTATGTCATTAGCAAGTTTTTAATTTTTATAAATTATATAATTAATTTTATAGAGTATATGTAGTGAAAGTAAGTGTAAATAAGAAAATAAGACTCTTCTGCCAGGAAGAAATGTCCCAAAATGTTCTCTTTGTAGTGGACAAAGAGTTTACTGTTTCTAAAAATGTCTGCCTCCTACAGGTAAAAAAACAAGACACCAGAAAGCACACCTCATGTGCAGTGGTTCATACTGCTTCTGTTCACAACCCACAGTTCAATGGTGACCAAATCCAATAAACCCAAGGACATAAATTCCTTCATTCCATAATAACCTACCTCCACTTCCCAGTATTAGCAAGCAAAGCATCTGATTACCATACATAAATGCATGCTAGTTCCCACTGAAATCAGTTAGGTTGACATGGTCAAATTTAGGCAAGTATATCAAGTGCTTTGGTCTGTCAGATAAAACAGAATCTTATGGGACTCAGGTTTAAAGTTCACATAGGTGAACTGGATGTAAAATGAGGGGAGAAAGAAACATCATGTATAGTAAGTAAAAACAAACAATAAATATTCCCCTCCAAAGTCATCACCGGGTTGGGAAAAAATAGCTTAAAAACGAATATTTGTAGTGTTTGAGATGTATTTCTGTTGTTCCTTGAAGTCAGTACATAGCTATGTATGCAGATGCTGACAACACATACCTCCCATCCAAATATTATATATAACCCGTATACACAAAAATAGACAAGTAATACTTCATAGCTCAACAAAAGGAGGTATAAACATGCTATGTTATTAGATGTGCCTAGAAAGTGGTACTTGACAACATTTACCTGTGAGCATAGTAGTGTCAGCAAGCTCAGCACTAGTGATGGGTACATTGGGACCATCCTCTTCATATGCTTTCAAAATGTACTTCTCAATTACACCTATGACCCCAGCAGGTTTGTCCCAGGTGACCTCAATGCTGTAACCATTTATACTGTGAACTCTTGAGGGAGTTGGCACATTTTGTGGAACTGCGGAAGGATAAAATAGAAAATAGAGAAAATGGCAGTTCTAAGGAGACTATTGCCCCTATTCTTCACTTTTAATGGCTGCAGTAAATCAGACTCAACCATTAGCATAAATACAATTTATTAGAGTTGTAACTTTTCAGCATTGATTTAATATGACTGCACATCTTGAGCTATTCAGTTTAAGCTATATTTCAAAACCATCAAAACTCCATCTACATAGCATTCCTTCTCATCTTGTTGAGGTTTTCCAAAAACATTTAATGTATCAAATATATTTAAGCATCACTCAAAAAGAGGATGTGGATTGTATATAGCTAACAAATGCAGGTTTTATAATCATGCAACTGAATGAAGCAAGATGTTACTTCAACACAAAAGGGTTTGGCTTTTATCTGTTGGATATCTAAGCCACAGAATGCCACAAATATGGAACATCTCTGAAACTGTGCATCTTCATTTACAAAACTGATTCAAAAATTTAAACTTACTAATTTACTTGCATGTTTGCAAAATGCTGGACAACTGTCTCAGGGCAAAGCAGACACTTGTTAGGCCCTTTTACAAAAACCCTTTGCTTCTGATCATTCCATAGGATTGGGGGGTGTCAGTGGGGAGAAAAAAAAAACAACTGAAGATGTTCAAAAGAACTGGAAAGCTAGACTCATGCATGCATAATGTTACTACTAAAAAAAAAAAAAAAAAAAAAAAAGCATCCCATTTCCCATAACCTTTAACTATTTATTAGATATTGCTATACCAAGTAAAGGTCTGTCCAGTAACAACTTCATCACAGATGACTGCACAAGGGATGCAGAGGAAAGGCCCAAGGAACACTATGGCAGGATGATGGATGATGAATTTGCTGTAAATGCATGTGGTCTCCCAAGCCCTGCTGATGTTCATTTGCTTTTCTCACCATCAAATAACCACTTTTTTTTTTTTTTTTGTAATTTTACTGTTTAGTTTTGTTAAATATAAATGCGGACATTGTTTGCTATTTTTTTTCCTGATTTTTTTTTTGGTTTATTTCTGATAAGAAAGGTACTAGAATGCAAAACATAAAAATACTTGAAAGTAGTAATGCCTGTATAAGGAAGGAATGTGATAGTCTAGTAAAATTTCAGTTACTACAGTATTATATTGATTTTATTAGTTCTGAAATGTATTACAGGGCAAGGTAAGGTACTGTATAGCAGATGTGCTTCTCATAAGGGACATCTCAAAAACAACTCAAAAATAATTAAATAGTGCAATTATTCTCCAACCCTAGGGAACATGTAATTGCTCAACGCTGTGGTCAGCTTGCAAACAAATTTATGGGAAAACCTTCTGTGGTCGGAGACTTGATATGAAAATATATATGCATCTTCTTTCTTCTGGGTGGTACGCAAAATAACAATGCTAAGTTGTGTAAGAGTGCACTGCAAGTCAAATATTAACACAGGGCATTTTTATTTTTTTTTTAAGATTGTACATTGACTATCTTGCATCAGATGAATTCTCTGCATTAATGGAATGCAGTTAGGAAAAGTTGAGTAAATAAAAAATGCAGAACTGTAGACCTTAAAACTTTCTGTCTCAATAAAGTTTGGGAAAAAAAAAAAAGTCCTTTAAATTTTCTTCATGAAATGTAAGACAAATGTGATCTTTAAGGCTCAGCAGGTATTATGTTCCTTTGAAACCCTTTCCACAAGGCACATGCTGCTTTTCTTTTAAATATTACTGTATTTTCACACACAATCTACAGGTTACTTGTAAAAAGAATCCTTCCCCCATTCTCATCATTCAACAGCACTGAGCAGCATAGCCATGTGCAGGCAATGTAAATAAAAGCTTGTACTAGACCCTCTTCTCACTAACTACATGGCCTCTCATCCTCCACTGCTTGCTCCTGCTATCTCCTTTCTCTGCACTTGATTTTATATCACTTGGTTATGCATAGGAAAAATAGAAAATTTACTTCCTCTAGCAGACTTCCATAATGTGAGTTTGGATATGCATGTATCAATGTGCCTAGATGCATGTCTGTCCTTACTCATAAAATGCAATTCAATTATTTCGCATTCTTTGCTCTCATACAATTGCATAATACAATATGTATTTGGATAAGACTTGGAATTATATGTGGAAATTTTTTGCCTGAACATGTTACAGCTGAAATAAGACAGTAACTTGCTACCTATCCAAAGCATAAAGCAGTTTTGGCCCCTTTAGAAATACTATGCAACTTAGACTACTCAGAATTGTTGTGGGATTTCCTCTAACCTAACATTAGATAGATTAGGTAGCATATGGAAGAAAAAAATAAAAAAGATATAAGTAAGCCTTAAGTATTAAGGCTTACATATAAGTATTATATATAAGTATAATACTTATATAAAAGTATTTACCTGATTCTCTTGTACGAACATGGGTCCATACACTAGATACTGATCCTCCTTCATTTGAGGCAACCACCCTATAAAGGTATTCTTCAAAGAAAACAGAGAAACATAAAAGGGGAGAAAAAGAAAAAAAAAGACTGAACACAGTAACACATTAATACGGAACAAAATAAAAATGATGTATTTCGTTTAAGGAACCAATGTGTTACCTGTAAATGGTTGTAGACCATTCTCATAAACACTCTGCTCTTTTCCTCGGTATACTAGGATGGAGTCATTTCCCCTGCAGTTAACAGCACTGTCAGTTGATAGGCATCCGTCCAGATTGACTCTGACAGCACTGCTGGACACAGATGCCAAGTTAACGACAGCACCTCGTGTAAATTTAACATCCTTCATGCAACCACCGAAACCTAGCAAACAGTAAGGGATTAGTATCACATAAAGAGCCTCAGTCATTAATTAAGAGTCATTTTTTTTCCTTTCAATTCTATATCTTCAGCATTAAAGACTGTACTGTGAAAATGTTAATTTCCAACATGAGAATTGTGTCTCCCCTGTCAAGACAAAATGTTAGTCAAAATTCTAGTGTGGAATTCTTGCCTTACTGAACTGTACTTTCATTGTTACCAATTCCATCCCATGACAAAATACTTGTTTTCTGCTCCATACTTCTGCCTTTAAAATTATTACCATAAAAATGATTCTGAATTTGAAAATCAGCTTTCTGTTGCTTGCTGATGCTTTGTTGATACATTCTCTTCAAACTGAGAATATGTAGATTAAAAACATACTGAGGAGATGACAGAGGTATATCAGATCATTCTAATACAGGTATATCTGGTATACTGCTTGCAAGCATATTCTGAAATCATAACCCCTAAACTGTTTGGTTACTTGAAAAAATTAAGTAACTTTTATACTTATTTGTATATATGTGTACATAGATGGTTCAGTGTGCGTCTTGCATTCTTACCAACATTATAAATATGTTAATTTAGTTATTTTCAAAAATAAATCACAAAATTTCAGGGTGCAGTTCTTCAAGTTTCCTTATATTTCTATGATATAATTTATAAATAAATTAATACATAGATGTAAAACAGTTCTCAGATCTGGGTAAAGTTCAGCAGTCAGTGGTTAATGTAAAACCAATGGAAACAGTAACCAAACTGAAGAATTCAATTCATTTTAGTATTAACTTTGCAAATTAAAAATCAGTCTCTCAGAGATCAATGCTCTTTTTCAGCTTTGTGCAAGCATTTATAGATTTATATCTACATTTATATATAGATATAGATATCTAGATAATATATATTTATATAGATATAAATATATATATTTTATATATATTATATCTATTCATATATATATATTTATATTATATCTTTATAGATACATATTATATATATTTTATATATTATATCTATCCATTATATTATACTATATCTATATCTATTATATCTAAAGGCTTTTATAGCCTTTATTTCTACAAGATGGAAGATGAAAGCAGTATTCACGCTTAGCCACCTGAGTTAAGAATTCAGAAGTTAAGAATCCAATATTCATGCATAGTTCATGGAAAAAGGAAGTGGCATTGAAGGTGGATACCGATTTTGAATAATCCTATAAAACACCTTCCCTCTCCACCATGCTGGGAATTGAGAGATACTGCTTTTTTAAATAGACAAATCTTAATTTAAGCTCAACTTGTACTCCACAGAGATTTGCTTGGTTTCTGTGTCTGTGGCAGAGGAAAGAATTAATCCCAGTCTCCACAAGCATCTTAATAATTAGACAAAATGAGCCATTCCTTTATTTGTGATTGGGATGCATACTACATAACCTATTTTAATCCCTTTTTATTATTATAATATATATTTTTTTAATATCATTCTAGATGCATTTATCACTATTTATAGACTTCTGACGTCAGCCAAGTAGTTTTTTGTTTATGCTCAGGAAGCTGCAGAATAAATAATCACAGTAAAAATTCTCACAAACTTTCCTGCCAGCTCCCCTCCACAGTGACTTCTCAGGACTACATGTGATGTGTCATGCAAAGGCCCACAGCCTCTAGCTGAAATTTCTTAAAACAAAGTATGTGACATAGAGAAGAGGGGTGGAGGAGAGAGGGGAAGAGGAGGAGGTTATTTATCCCTTGCTTGAGGTGAAGAAAACAACATGCATTTATTCCAAATTTACTACCAAGCAGACATTAATTGAGAAATCCTTTGGTAAATATTTATTAATCTGGGAAAGTCTCCATATTCCATTTATCATACCAATACATAATTATATTCCTAAATAAAAGTATGTTTCAAAACTCTATGTTTTAGGGAGTTGTATAAAGCAAAATTGAAATAAAAAGGATTAAGTAAAAAGTATATTAAGTATGTAGTGTTGATAGCATGTTTACTACTAATTATAACAATGTAGTAACACAAGCTTATTTCAAAGTGACATTAAAAAAAGCAAAATACAGATGTAAATACTTTCTGGACTGTGTGCCCTAACATCCTGTGGACCTATGTCCTGTTTCAACCTTATCTCCTTTCTTTTTGCTCAATCTTGCCATTACCAATATCATTCTGATTGGTCACATGGATAGAAACTGACAGGCTATATTTGAGAACGTGATAGTGTCAGACATATGTTAAAAATATGCACTTAAGTCAAAATTTTAATATGTGGACGCCTAATCTTGCTCATCTAAATCTTCATTTAGGAACACAAAAATATTTTTGTCATCAGAAGTTCTAAAACCAAATTTACTGCTGCCATTTTACTTCTCTGTTAGTGTTGATAAATGTTACATACTCATGAATTTATACTATGAGCAGAGCATCCACCAACAACCTTGCGCATGGCACTAGTTTTTGAAAAACATAAGTTGGTCTTGGTGTCACCTTACCTTGTTCTGGCCCCAGCTCTTTATAAAAACTCTGAATCTCAGGGGGGATTCCTCCTATGTAGACAGGTGAGTTTACTTTTAGTTGCTGAACATGGGGTTCCAATGTCTGCTCTCTCAGTTCATCCATACTTGCTGAAACTACAGAGCCCTCCTTGTTCACAGTTACTTTCTTCCACTTTCCATCACAATAGGACAGTCCTAACCAGAGATCCACTTGTGTAAAGACAGTGCCCGTTTTTAACAAGACGTTTAGTATTCCACTTTTAAGTTCAATCTATAGATTTTAAAACAGAGAAAATATTTTGAAAAAGATATCACACACAGAACAATGAAAGATGAGTACACTGCAGATATTTAAAAAATAAATCGTTTTAAAATGATATTTTATCTTCAGGATAGCAGAAATTCAAGTAAAATTGTTTGCACAAACCATGCTAAATACAGTGCATCAGTTAAATTCAAAATGTAGGAACACATATTCTGTGTGTATGTTTGTTTGTTGTTTTTTGACAACTAATTTGGCACTAATGTAACAAAGTAAAAAGAAAAGACAATGAATCAGGACTGTTTTCCTTTTTTTTTTTTTTTTTTAGAATTAGAAAACAGCATTTTATCTATCAATTCTTTTTTTTTGGAAGAATGTAAGCAGATAATAAGGAAATGAAATGTCAGACCTGATTAAGCTCTTTTTAATTGGCTGGTGAACTCAATTTCAAATTTCTCTAGCATACATTGATTCTGTGTTTCATCCTCATTCTCCTAAATCTTGTAAGAAAATAATTGTTTTTGTGTGTGCTTTTTGAGATTAATGTGCCAGTTTTCTAATAGAAACACATTTTACTTAAATTTTTACTGCAGAAGTTTCCAAATGCTTTACTGCAAAACTCTTTATACTAACTGAATTGAGTGCAAGTAGGGTGAGAGTGTAAATTGGCGGGTATAAAGCACTAAACATTTTGATGACGAACTTGTGGCTGAAAAATATGGATAAGTTCACAAAAAGGCATTTTGTCTTTCATGACAAATTCTTAAGTAAATAAAAACTAAAAAAAAAATAAAAAATAATAATAATATATATGCTTATTACCAGTATTGACAAGCTGACATATTTGGGTCCCTGGTAACATTAATATTGCAGTATTCATAATCAGATTGTAGTTTCTTAACAGGGACTCCAGTATATGAAAGAACTCAGTACTAGGGATGCCCCTGGCAATATTTATCCTGTTCCAAATTGCACACTGACTGCTTGCTCACAAGACTTTTGTGAAGTCAAAGGTTTTGCCTATTTGCTTCTTTGGGACCACAGCTTTTCCCATTTAAATGGGTAAACAGTCCTTCATAGCTTAGGTCATTAAAATACAGGTGAAATCATGGCATCAGTATTGATACTATAGCTTGTAAAAGCAGTCCATCAGAAAAAGTCGTCATTTTTTTTTCACTGATGAGAAATAACATGGATCACACTGTCCTGGTGGGAAGAAAGTGTTTCACCTGTATGACTACAGCAGTACACCAACAAGACTGCCAGACCTAGCAGCTGGAGAGAAGACATGGTGATCAACATGGGGTGATCGACTCAGCACATCCCCTCTTCCAATTTACTCTGATATTGTCTGAAAGCAGAAAGCAGGCAGAGATAGATGCTTCTGCTTTTTGTGATGTCCTGCACTGACATTTAGAGTGCTGAAGAACAGCTAGAAGACCACTGTTCAGTTTGAACTTTTCTGCATGATGAAGATTAAAAAAAAATAAAATAAAATAAAGTTCTGGATATATCTGGCATTTACAGGTTCTCCCTGGTACCAAGCAAAGGTTTAGAAAAAACATCTCATGAACTGTTTATTTTTGATAAAATTCTGAGACCACTTTAAAAATGCTTGATTGTCAATTTATCTTCTGGACATACATTATGATGTTAAACCACGAAGATCATCTCATTCTCCTGACGGACATGTTAGTTAGCATCTCTCACCAGAGACAAATTAAGATCATTCTAAGAGCATTACACTAAAACCCCAAACCTGAACAGGTTCTCAGTTCAGTGGTTAAAAGCACACTTTTTAGAATTTGGAGTACAGATATTAAGCATCACTGCAACTTGCAATTACATAGTTCCTCTACACACAATTCTTAACTTTGAGCATGCAGTGTTGGAATCAGGAAAGACAAAGCTCAGACAGAATATGGAAAAGGACACAAAGTGCAAGGAGAGTTTCCACAGCCATGCTAGCATGTTCAACAAGCAGCTGGTTACTTGTGGCATCTCAGGTATTGATACTGGGACCACTTCTGTTTAAAAAATCTATTAATGACCTGGGAAATTGAAGGAATGTACTCTAAGGAAGTTTGCAGGTGATAGTAAAGAGGCTGCAGCTGATATTTTAGGCAATAAAAAGCAGCTTTGAAGAAAATGACTTGGAGGGTCCAGGTTGATTACAAATTGAACACTGGTCAGCAGTGTACCCTCAAAATGATGAAGATCAACCAGGCACTGGGCTGCATTAGAAAGAGGGCAGTCAGTGGGTCTAAGGAAGATATATTGACGCACTGGAGTAAATTGAGTGGAAGGGCACCAAGATGCTCAGAGCTGGAGTACATGAGATATGAAAAGAGGCTGGGAGAACCAGATTTATTCAGTCATAAGAGTAGGTGTGATGAGAACATTCACCTCTGTTCAACTACCTTGTGGAAGGATATAGAGAAGACAGACCCACATTCTTCTCAGATGTACATAGTGAAAGGATGAGATGCAACAAACAAGTTGTAACAGGAAAAAAACACAGTTAGGTATTAGAATTTTGTTGTTGTTTCTGTTTTTCTTCTTTTCATGGGGAGACACATGCCAGAGCAAGAGCGAGCAATTCATACTACATTATCTGTTCATAGTTTGCTCAAAATTATTATGTCTGGATCCAAAGAGAATCAGATTGACCTCTCTAACTTCAGTGAATTATCTCAGGGCTTGGAACTCGTGGAAGAAATGACCTTTACACAGAGCACCTTTTTAGGACATAATTTTGTCTTGGCCAGAAGACAAGAGAGGCTCTTTGGCAGTTTGGTAGCAGGCAGCCATGTGTCTAGCTAGTCATTCCAAAACTATAAAGCTAATAAGAGAGCTGTGATCTATGCAAAGGGATGGGTCAGGGAATACCATCATACGTTGTGCTCAGGATAAGTGGTATCTTCTAATCTGTTTTGCAGTGCAAGTGTCTCCTGACCAAAGCTCCTAACAAAGACATCGTAGCTCATGCGCAACATGCTACACACCTCATTTTCACTTTCTATTAACCTTTTTTTGTGAGCTCAAGTGTACGGAAAAACCTTCTGTCATCATTATGTATGTGCAGAACACAAAGCTGCAAGGGTTGGAAAAGCATGCATATAGTCATCCTCTCTAAAATTCCTCATTCCAAGGTTATGGAGATGTCCCAGTCAGGTGTAAAGGGAGATTAAACATTTTTTACTTGGTTTAGAAAAAATGCTATGAAAACTAAGCACAATATTTGTTGTTAAAAATAACATAAATGTAAAACTGGCAAAAATCTGGCAGTATGAGTACATAACAAAAGTTTTTTTGTCTATATTGTGCTTTTGACTACACTTTAAATTTACTAAGTCCCCTCACTCTTTTATAGCCCGAGCTTTTCTCATATTTCTGTTAGTCTTTCACAGAGCAAGAGAAAGGAAACAAGGACCACATGCCACAAGAATCTCCAGAAGAACCCAAGCCCCACGTTTGTCCCTGTGAATACTGTTCAAGTAAATAGTGCCCTCGTACCATGAATTGCATACATACTAGTCTTTTTAGTGTGGGACAATAATGTATACAGCATCTTATGTTACTAGCCCATAACTCTGGTCATTACTTGAGGACAAACTAAAGCAATAGCATGTAATTAAAAAGACTTGCTACTGCAACTCATTATAATTTCTGAACCAAGGCTGCTTGAAAAGGAGGAAGCAATCAGGTCTAGAAGAATTCGAAATCCAGGAAAAAAACAACTGCTGAAAAAATAATATAAAAAGTAAATATAGAGTAAGTTATAGCTGACCTGAAAAGGAGAAAAATATATTTATATGCTTTATGTCAAAAGTTTAAAAGAAAGAGCACATTAGATATAATGCCATACAATAAAACAGGCTTTGACATGACAAGCCATTAGCAAAACAGCTGCAAAGTAATAAATAAACAAATAAAATAGAAATGGAAAGGGCAGGTCAGGTTATAAAGAATAACAATAGACTCAAAAATCTCTATATGTAAATGATTGCTTCTTGGATCTACTAAAAAGAAATACTACTTTCAATGTAATCCTCTTTAATAGCTACTAGTTGGTGCAAGTAATAACTGTAGTTGACCCACTATTCAGTGGTGACCACAGTCTAATTATATTCAAAATCCTTGGAAGAAGAAAAATATGAAAACAGAACCATGTAGTCAATACAAAGAGCTTGAAAAACTGCAACAAACATATTCAACCTTAACTAAAGTCCTAAGCATAAAACAGTCGTATTTAACAGACACAAAATGAAAGCTCATAGGCATCTCTCACAAATTTGCCTAATACAGGACTTTTGCAGCTTTCTCAACAGTTTTGAAAAAACAGTGAAAGAGGTGAGATGGGATTAAACTGGACCACTAATTTCAGTCTGTATGGCAATTCTCATATTTTAAATCAAAATGAATACATCTTATTGATAAATGAACCAAAAATGAAGAGAACTCTTTTAATACAAGTCTCTTATTCTACTTTTTAGTCACTTCTAACCCAGCAAAGAGAATAATTCTGATTTTTCATATACTGATATTTTTCTTATTATAAATAACACGGCTAACTTATCTGCTGGGTGTATCTTAGTAAGCAAAACTCAATGATCATACCTGAATACAGTTATTTGTACTGATTTCTAAACTTACTGCAAGATAATCTGTGCCATCTTTATTGTAAACGAACAAAAGCAATCCATTCAGTTGATCTGTTCTGAATTTGAAGGAGATCTCAAATTCCTGTCCGCCACTGAAAACATCTGAATGCAATTCTAGGAAGCCTTGAAAGAAAGTAAATACATGAACAAGTTAATCAAATACAGAAATAATAGGCTCAAGAAGCCAAAAGCAGAAATGTAGATGCTACTTTCTGCTTGGACATGAAGATCTCAGAGGTTTCAAGACTAATGTTTATAGCTTTCACTCAGCTTTGTAAATGACACTTCTCTGTAATTTATTGTAACAAACCAAACTGGTGCAATGTCCTAACATCTTGCCACAATGTGAGACCCAGCATTTTTTGATATATTATGGACACCTGACTTTCTAAAAAAAATAAACAAATCTACCTGCAGCACCACCTCTCCATGAAATCAAGTTTAAAGCATTTAAAAATAATCCTATATAACTAAAACTGCTTTGAAAATCAGATCACCGTAATACTTTCAATGCGGCTCCCTTTTAGGTTACAAGAACATACATGGCTAGTACAGAGTACAGCATATTACCTTTGCCAAGAAAATGTGCTCCTTCTGAGAGGACAGTGGGGCAACCTTCCCAAATATGATAGACATTGTTTTGCTCTTCAGCATCCTGCCAGTCCAAAGATTCCCAGTTTTCATAGGGTGTATGCATTTTTTTCAAAAAAAAGTCACTGAGACACCCCACAAATCCTTTCTGGATTATCGTCTTCATCCCTGAAGAAAAAGAAAATCATTTATTAAAGCCAATCACCTGCAACTAAGCATAGGGATGAATGCATATCATACCCTATCACATATGTGCATTTTTTGAATTGATAACCACTATCATTACCTTCATAAATCTGTCTCCAAACTAAATTCAGATTTATGAATGCATCTAGTCACTAAGGACAGCGGCTACTACCACATAGCTAGAAAATTTTAAACTTGTTGAGATATTGCATACAGGTGACATCAGCTCAGCAGAATACAACTACTCTATGAAAATTCCAAGAAAATATTTTAGGCTTATTCTCTCTCTAAAAAAAAAAAATAAATAAAATAAAATAAAAACTATTGAACTATTGTGGATATTGTGAAGAAAGGCATGCATCTGCTAAATAGGAAAAAGCAATGTTGCAAAAGCTTCAACAGGTGAATACACTTCTAGAAGATCCATCAGGAAGTTCTTATTTCCTTGTTTCAATTAAAAAAAAAAAAAAAAAAAGAAAAAAGAATATGCATGACTTCTGTCTCTTTTTCTTTACTGGAGACAAAAGTATAAATCTGGTTTTGTAGATAGTATTCTCTTGAAAGATATTTAATGTAATTTTTATTATTTAGCTGAAGTTTTTGAGGAAAACATCCTTGATAATTTTATGAACTAAAGTTTTAAGAAGAACACATGCACATAATTTGTGGGTTTAGTAAGCTGAAGTAGAGAAGGTAAAGAGGAAGTTGTATTATAGTGTACCTCAGTGCAAGCCGTCAATTAAGTTTCATGTCTTTATCACTGTAGGGAATGCAAACTTAATGAACAGTTTGGCTTTCAGATTTTTATGAAAAAATGTAAATCTGGATATGAATCCACTGAAAACAGCTGATTGTATCCTGTTTTTTTATGAACTATAAAGTACCGGTTATCTGTTGGTAGACTATACTCTTGGCATATAGGCCAAGTTTATATATAAAGGCATATGTCTATTGATTCTGTGGAAGCCAGCAATGATCTAGCTCCACACAAATACAGCTGTAGAATACAGATATATTCATACACCACTAAGTTCAATGCAACAGTCCCTGAAGGATCCTAAAAAAGGCCACTACATTCTATTTCTGCAACCAGGTGGGATGCACAACCTTGTGTTTAAGCTAGCAAAAACAATTTTCATACATTTTTGGAAAATAAATTTGGAATCTAGAATGTAAAACACACACATAAGCTTCACCTATACAACTTGCTTGCAGACATAGTTCTATAATTCTGTAGTTATATAACTCATTTAAATATACACAGACCTCATTAGATGTAACATTGCCTTACTCCTGATTAAAACACATATACAGATATTTCAGCCTGTCCCAAAAATATAGAATTAAACAACCTGCATAGGCTTATTTTTTTTACCAAATTGTTATGTAAATAATTATGCAAATTAAGTATGGTCCTCATGTTCCTGGCACAACGTCAATACAGCCCACACTACTGAAAAGGCAGTTAAGTCAGTGCCACTGTCTAGGATTCCAGGTACACCATGTTATGTAGACCACAGTCATACTCACCTACATCCCTTCTTACAATAGAATAACCCTGTGGAATTCCTCCAACAAAAACTCCAGTGTTCTCTCCAATAATGGTACTGCCACTAGCAGCTAAGGAAGAACCTAAACAAAATAGGTCAAGATTCTTGTGTTTATACTTTCAACAGATTTTCAGCTCAACAGAATATTGACATTGGATAAAAAATGCTAATGTAGAACATCTCCTAATATTTCCCCATACATATCCTGGAAATATTTTCAATTCTATTTTACAAAAGAGCATCAGCACAATCATACATTCATGAGCATAAAAAAGCAGACTTCTCATTCCTAGTATTACATTATCAGATTCACAGCAGACACATAGTTCAGATGCATTGACAAAAGAGTAGCTATTTTGTTAAAAAAAAAAAAAAAAAAAAAAAAAAGAGTGAATTTTTTGTTGTATGGATGCACACAAGTAGTGAGAAAGTAAGCAAGTGAGCAACAACCTGAATAGTACCAAAATAATGAAGCAAATCTGGATTGATTACCTGTGTACTGCCCATCCACTGTGATGTTTCCCAGAGCTTGAATTCTTGTAGCAATTATTTGGTGCCAACTGTTGTCGTTGTACTCTTTTCCACCATCATTAGCTGGTGTGACTGCTACTGCAGATCCCTTTTTATTAACAGAAGAATCCAAGTTAGAACAGGGAGGTGGTAAGATTTAGAATTATACCTTAACTCTTCATACCACTGTGGTATATTAACATCCAGAAAATAAAGACAAAAGTCCTCTGTATAGCTTCTTTTGGAATACAGAGTGATGTGTATAACTGATTCCCCCACCAAATTAATCTCCTCAAATACATAAGGAATGAAGGATCCAGTACAGTTTCTATCAAAAACAGAAAAACCTGTGTCATTCCTATGATAAAAACAAGGATGAAACACAAATATTGAAGGTAATGTCACACAGATTTCTGATTTTTTCTTTAACGAAGTTTCTATTTAACTTCTTCATGGATTGCTATAGTTGTAAAGTTTGATGGATATGATTCAATGTACTGTTCAGTTCAGAGAAAGCACCTTCACATTAGGATTGTTGATTGCAGAGCCTGTCTATTGGAAGTGACTCAAAATAGAGGAACATTTGTGGGGATGCTTGAAGAAGTGGGTCATTTCCCTGTTAACCTGGTATCAAAAGGAACTGAAGTTTTAGGTGAGAGGGTAAAGTACATTTATGAAGAAAAAGGTCATACCATGAGATTCAGAAAAAAAATCTAGAAGGTAATTAATGAGGATGCTTTTACAGTACAAGCTTGTACAAGTACAGACTGTAAAAGTGGTTTAAATTTTTTTCCTGGTTTTATTAAAACAAATATATATATATATATATAATGACATGAGTCGATGAATATAGAGATGACCATGACAAAACACAGAAAAATCTTTTCTGAATTCCTGACTACAAGTTAAATAACCTCTGCAGATGTCAAACCAAATCTCAAGGCTGTAAACCATCCAAATGCACATTTTTTAAGCATTATTTGAATTTATTTTATTTCAAGAATTTTCCTGGGATTCACATCCAAAATGTGTTCAATCTTCACAGTAATCCCAGTAATATTGTCTCAGAACTTTATAACGTACTTTAACCACATGGTAACTATTCACAAAATAAAATTGTTCTATGTACCAGTTGATGAGTAAAAAGAAAAACATTATGTTGCACAGACACTATATGATATTAAAGACTTGCAATCTTTGTTAAGCTAGTCAAGCCATGAAATAAATACAAGAACAATTTCTAAAATTTTCCAATTTTTTTCCAAATTAAACAGCTCTTTTTTGTTGTTGTTGTTGTTTGTTTGTTTGTTCGTTTGTTCATTTTCAGATCATCTAGTACTCTTTCTGGCAAAAGGACTTTAGAGTTATGCACATGAAGAAAACCCATTAATAAAATAATCACTGATTGTATTAATACTTTGAAGGCATTGTTGAAATACAGTATTGTGCCCTTGAGTGATGTGCATCTAAGAAAAATTTCTTGTCATCATATACATTTATAAATACTGTATATATTTATGGTACATTTTTAATTGTGAACTCACCATGTATTCTATATATGAAAATACATACGATATGTACATATGTACATAATTACAGAAAAAAATATTTCCTATGAACAGCATGGGAAATAGCATGTTTCCCACTCCATTCAGCCAATGTCTTGGTATTGAGACAGTTTGTACAGCAGTCCTCCATCCCATGATAATAATACAAAGTTATATATCCTTACATTCTAATAAGCACTCTTTCATGTACTATTTTTTATTGTCTTCTCTTCTATTTCAACATTTTAATATTTTACAAACACACATTTCATTATCGTAGTTTAATAATTAAAACCAGAACTGGTGTCATGCCCAATTAATGTGCCCTGGTAGCATGCCCATTAGTTTTTCCATTAGTGAATTCAACAATACTAATGGGATTACTAGCATGGGATGCTAATTGGGCGTGACATAAGAAACTGGCTTACTTCTTAGCATACCCTTGCTAATGATGAAATTAATGAGCATTTTATTAAATGCTGTCTCATCAAAGTGTACTTAGTTAGCGTTAAAATTGTTACAAACGATGCTGCATTCTAAAGATCAGGTGCCTGAATAAGTGGTTCTTCATATTATGTTTGGCAACAGTCTAGAGCATTAATAGTTTTATACATTAGATACTACATTTATTTGTGATCATTTCAATCTGGGACCACACAACCATATGTGCTAACCTGTGCTTAATCTCAGGAAGAAAAAAAAAGGAAGAAAAAAAGACTGTGTTCAGGATTCAGAATGCACTGCATTGAAGATCTCTGTATGACATTTTACTGAGAACCACCTGAGTGACTTTGTGATTATATTCAAATATCCTGTTGTGAAATGGCTTGTTATGCATTTTGACACACATAGGGAACCAAATCTGGAGTATTTTGCTGAGCCATACAGTAAATCTTAATTTTTAGAAGCATTCAGTAGTATATAAATAAAATGGAATCTCTGTGGCTCTTCATGCAGATGTTTACATTCATGAACATATGTACGGAGATCACAAATATGGATTCTCAAAAATAGGTAGCAAAGTCATAATGTAAATACAATTCCACCAATGGGATTTTTTGCAATTGTCAAATTCCTACCAGAGAGAAGATAAATGAGTACTGAAGTTTTGCCAGTGCCAAGCCGCAAGGCACCATTAGGATTTATAGCTAGGATTCAATCTTCCTTTTTTTCTTGGAATAACAGGTCACCCTCAGACTCCATCTACTACTTTGCACATGAAATAAAAGAAACTCGTATTCCTCTTTTTGCTGGCAAGTTTAGTAAATAGATCATCTTCTAAAAGAAGATCTGGATTGAATTCCCTCCATTACTAGGAGAGGAATCCTGACACACTCTCTTCAGAAGACTGTCCTAAGTCACTAGGAAAAATGTATTTCAGATTAGCATTAAATTTCCACTGTTAGTGATTTCACTTTGTATAACATATTCAGTGCTTCCCTGGGGAAGAAAAAAAAAAAAAGTGAACAAATTACCTGCAGCTTCAGTGGTAGGTTTAAAGAAATTACGATGAGAAGAAACTCACAGACAGCTGAAGGTTTGCAGAAGCACCAAGCTCAGAGGAAGGCCTGTGGAACAATGTAACTATGCAGACAAGACCAAGGAAGGGATCAGTTAGAAAAGAAACTCATGCCTCCTGAAGAATGAGTAGAGGCCAGCAAAGAATGACAACAAAGGAATAAGAAAGGAGGAGAGCAGACAGACAACATAAAAGGAAGACAAAATAGATGGTCAGACTAGATGAATGATAATGTACATAAAGTTTAGAGAAGTATGAATGGACAGGACAAATACTTGAAATTCACACTTAGAGAAGAACAAGTTATGTTTCTGAAAGTTCCCCACTAAGAGTTGGCAGGACTATCTCCAGAGCACATACAGTGAAGAGAGAATGTACTGCTTATCATGAGCGGATATATACAAGAATGCTGAAAGGGACTAGGGGTAAAGATAATTAACCTGTGACAGGACACAGCTGTAATGGAGTACAGAATATTACACCAAGTTGCTATAGATAAAAAGCCACAGACATGGATGTCATCAAAAGAATGTTTGCACTTATTAATAGAAGTGTACAAAGGTAGGGCCATAAATGTTTATTGTATATGTCATGACTGTAATTAGAGAAAATGATGCATATAACCTGGTTAGGAAGCCTTATGATATCAATAAGAAGCAATTAAAATATTTGCATTCAGATGCAAACAGCAATACACAAATGAAGGAATGAAAATTGCTATAGAACGTGATATCTGACATTATAGGATAGGAATAGCAAATAATAGTAAGCAGTTACTTACATTCAAGAAACTACAGAATTTTGTTGCATGGACAGAAAGATGGCAGAAGAGATGACAACAGTCAGTTACATTGAGAAAGGAACAACTGAGTTGGAGGAAGGTTATTTAATAATATTCACAAGGTTCAATCACTATTATTTCCTAGAGAGTTGAAGCTCAAAAAGCAGGGTTATCCCATGAAACTTGCCAAGGACACAAACTTGGAAGGCTTCATTAATACTTAGAAAAATTTGAATACCCTTGCAACAGGAATGTTAAGGGCTGGCACACTGAAACAGAATTAGGTTTAATAATACAAAACATGAACAAGAATTTTCACTGCTACCTGGGAGCCCATTAGTTTTCAATGACAGAGAAAACCTTGGTTGCATTAACTGGCCGGAGGATCACCACAAGGTGTAAAGTCACAGAAAAGACTACACCATGATGTGTTCAGTAGCAACAGGAATGCACTAGTATCTTTGAACAAAGCACTCATAGCATTCTTCCTGAACATTTCACAGATTCAGTGGAGAGGGAGAATTAAGCACAAGAAAGCCAGGGACCTTTATGTATTCTTCTCTTCAGTATATATGAACTACCATAACTATAAGGAAAAGGTCTTTCATGGCTATATCTAGGTTTGTAACTATAAATCCAAGTAGAGGCTAAAGAATTGAGGAATAAAGTTATGAAATTACCAAGATTTAGGTGTTTAAATGCCTTTTGTGAAACTAGTCTGAATCTTCGAGCATAGAAATTCCTTGTCTTTTCTCAGTATTTGCCACTAGTTACATGGCAAATGAGGAGAAAGAACTCCTTATTTCAGATCTTCCTGGAACTGTTAGAGACCAGACTAGTTCATGCACTGTGGAAAGACCCCACATTGCTAATTAGAACTGTCATTTCCAGAAGGCTGTAAAGCAACCATTATGGGACCTAAACGCATGAGAATAAAGTTTGATGTATTTGTGCTCCTACAACACCAACTATAATTCAATCCTAATCCAAAAAGAAACCTTTGGACACTAACACATTAATACATGACAAAATTACAGTACTAAAACTCCAGTACAAATATGTCAGCAGAAGACTGACTTCTACAGTCCTTTTGATAAGACCTTGGAAATGAGCGCCCTACCTCTGTCTTTTCATCTGTTTCAAAGGAAAACGTTCAAAGACATCTCTGTCTCATGTCCATGAAGAATACATGTTTTAACTGTTCCCCAAAAGGATGGTACAAAAACAAATCTGGAAGCAGTGGAGGCATTAGCAGTGATTCCTCCTTATGTAATAAGGGGAAGCTCTGGGAAGCAGCTTGTCTCGAGTGACAAATCAGCTACCAGCTGAGCTCAGCAAACCACAGAAGCTGCTTGAATTGGTGTCAGAAATGCTGAAACCCAGCACTGTCAGAGAAGGGAAGAGAGCATTGGCCCAAAGAACCAGTTTTATGAAAAAACGTTTTCAGAGAAATTACAAATGAGAGCAGAAAGCACCGGACAAAATTCAGACCCTATTCTAAGCTCCTCTGTGGGGAAAAAAAAAAAAAAAAAAAAAAAGGCAGCCCCAGGTGCTTCTCCACCCCTTGCTCCACTGCTCCACTCCCAGAACTGGAGACCATGGCACCATCAGTCGATCCTTCCCAATGAGTAGGAAGAAGAGTAAAGCAGCAAGACAGAAGGCAGTCCCATAGAAAGGAGAACAGGAAAAAAAGGAGATATGCTCTAGAAGATGGATGGACATAAGAAACTAAAAATTCAGATCTGATCATCACTCTCAAACCAGAACCGAGTAGTGTGCATAAAGCCATTGCTCAATAGTTTTAGTTCTGTCTTTCATTCATTCTTAAGAATACTATAGCCACTAGAAAAGACATGCTTAAAAATATCAAAGATGAATACATATTTAGTTTTAGGCCCTCTACAATCCATTGGCTCCCTGTCATGACATCCATCTCACACTAGCCTTCGGGCAGCACCATGCCTCCTCTACAGATCGTCCATTTCTGAATAAAAGGTTCATTGCTGCACACCACTTCTGCATGTTCATGGAGCACCAGTGCCTGTTCCATGTCAGAGCTCAGGAAGCAAAATGGATTGTAACATCTCTAAATCCACACCTTTTTATACTGTTACACATTTCTATTCAACTCCTGGAGCAATAGACACAATGCCAACCACATAATTAGGCACAACTGAAGATGTGGCTGATAAAGTGACCCAGCCCTCCAGCAACACTGGAGCAGCTGTAACTCTACAGAAATGTTGCATGTAAATGGATACATATGATACCAAATTGTCAGTATCATTAGAAAATCTGATTAGAAAATTAGAAATTAGAAAATGCTCACATTGCATTTATGAAATTGTCGTGGTTCCGCTCAAGTGGGCAGCCAAGCTCCACCACAGCCGCTCTCTCACTCCCCCTCTTCAAAGAGGAATGGGGGGAAAATATGTGAAAAGGGCTCAAAGGTTGAGATAAGGACGAGAAAATCACGCGGTAATTATTGTAACAGGCGAAACAGACTAGGCATAAGGAGATAGTAAGATTTATTGCTCATTACTAACAAGCTAGAGAAGTGAGAAACAAAGGAAAGAAACCAAAAGCACCTTCCCCCCACATCCACCCTCTTCCACCTCCTCCCCCTGAGCGGCGCAGGGGAACAGGGGAAGGGGGGTTATGGTCAGTCTACAGCACTTCTCTGCCGCTCCTTCTCAGTCACTCTCGTCCCCTGTGCTGTGGGGTCCCACCCACGGGATATAGTCCTTGATGAACTGATCCGGCATGGGCTTCCCACAGGCAGCAGCTCTTCCAGAACTGCTCCAGATATGGGTCCGTACCACGGGGTCCATCCCAGGAGAAAACTGCTCCAACCTGGCTCCTCCACGGGCAGCAGCTCCTGCCAGGTCACCTGCTCCTGTGTGGGCTCCTTCTCTCCACAGGCTACAGGTCCAGCCCGGAGTCTGCTCCGGCAGGGGTCTTCCACAGGCGGCAGCCTCCGTCGGTGCAGGGCCACCTGCTCCACTGTGGTCTCCTCCACGGGCTGCAGCGTGGAACCCTGCTCCACCGTGGTACTTCATGGGCTGCAGGGGGACATCCTGCCTCACCATGGTCCTCACCACAGGCCACAGGGGACTTCTGCTCTGGCGCCTGGAGCACCTCTCCCCCTATTTCTTTACTGACCTTGGCACCTGCAAGGCTGTTCCTCACTCCTCTCACTCTCCCAGCTGCTGTGTGGCGCAGCATTTTTTTCCCTGTCTTAAATATGCTCTCACAGAGGCGCAAAACAACATCGCTTATTGGCTCAGCTCTGGAAAACAGTGAGGCCCTTATCAAACATGGGGCAGCTTCTAGATCCTTCTCACAGAAACCATCCCTATGGCCCCCTGCTACCAAAACCTTGCCACGTAAACCCACTAAAGAAATATAACCAACTTTGTAATTATTCATGAGAAGACCCACTTTTGTAGTGCACAGAAAACAGAAAATACCCAAATAGAAATGTAAGGAATGTGATCTTATTTTTAATTTTTGTAGATTTTATTTGATATTTCCCTGATTTCTTTTGTCTTTGCTCTAGTCATAATTGCTGGAAGTCAGAGACTACTTCCATCACATTGATAGCAATAAGATGTCAGTAGGGAAAGACAGTCTCGAGATAGGAGGCTTAGGAATGAATGACTAAAAAATATAAAACCTTTATTTACAAATTCAAAAACTAATTCTTTCTAGCTGTTCGATATATTGCTACTTTAAGTTGTAGTGGTGTTTGATGGTACTGACCAAAAAGAGGAAAAATCACCAAAATCTCCAGTTAACTAAGGGCTCTGAAGAGCCAGTTAACTTGAACTGTTTTAAATAAATAAATAGGTAAGTAAGTAAAGAATCTTGTTTTTTTGGTGTACCTGTGGATCAAAGAGAAAGTAAGGACGCCCACTCCTCAGTTGAAGTGCAATATATTCCTCTTGATTCCCAGGTGATGCAGAGAAAAAAATTAAACCATCAGGTTCCTGGGTTTTAAATTTCACTTTAATACCTGGTTAGAAAAAGCAAACAGACAGTTAATACCAAAGATGATTTTTATGTGTTATGACAGTGTAATTACAAACAAAAAGTTGACTTAAAACCAGCAGTAAAATGGTAAACGAAAAGCTTGGTGTGGAAGTTTTGTCTACCTAAAACCTCTGTTAGTCATTGTAGAAGAAATTCTCATAAACCACACTGAGTCAGTCTTTGAGAGAACTTCAATGATTTCAGAGCTCGTACTCATTGGTTAAAAAAAAATAAAATAAGGATATTCATGCTTTCTTAAGAAAATATAATAAATATAAGAACAGGAAAAAATATAAGAACAGGAAATTTTACATGTTGATTTCAATATACACCCTAACATTTCTATCAGTAAAGAAGAAATGAGGTTACTAAACTGAAGTGTTTCTAAGAATCAAGTTTTTTTGGTTCCAAGATACATATATCTCTCTGTATATTTATACACGATGGCACCTACGTGAACAAATAACACCTGTAAAAGAACAAGCTTTAATAAAAATTGGGAACATCCCAAGGAATAATTGATGAACAATGCTTAATTAAGAACTTTCCAGATCGTTATGAATAGTCTGCATTTGGCTCCTGATAAAATGTTGCCTCAGCACATGAAATGTCATTCAAATGGCATACAATAAAACAATTATTTTTTTTCCTACAAATAAAATACCCCCAAAAAAATAAAAAAGAAAAACAAGCTAATTAAACAGCTCATACATATTGCTGTCCACAGTATAAACTTTCTCAGTAACAACCTAAAGACATATTAATGAAAGAACTTATAAATGATGTATCCCATTTTTAAAAGCACAACTATGAATAAACAAGTTTTGGATAGCCACCAGCCTTTTATGACTATAATGACTTTCTTTTTAAGATCCTAGAAAATCATCTGACAGAAACAAATCAGAAAACTACAAAACCATAGGCCCATTGTGGCAGAATTTTTCTAATGTACAAAACCAGACAGTGTATGGTGGATCTGTGCTTTTACTCAACTAATTTTTATTTATTTTTTTTTTTTTTGCATAGGTAAACAAAAAGGCAGCAATAGAAACATCTACCTTTTTGTCTCAACTTCAAAAGTATAACATGGAACATACATTCTACACTTAAAGAAACACCGGAATAATGCCTTTAGTGAATACTGGGTAATATAGTCCATATATTTTCTGAATTACATTACAGTTTGTCTCACAATCCATGTATATTCTAATAAATAAATAACAATTTTGAACAGCAATGGTAAGGTAAATCTGACTATAGATGCCAAATGCAATTAGGCAGATGATCAGCACAGAAGTATTTAGCAAAATTTAAGATCCACCCCTTTATTGAACAGATAACAAAATAACCAGGAGCTGCTAAAAATCCGACTCTATAAAGAGTCTGCTAAGTCCCTGGAGTTAACATTAACGCAAAGACATCTCCTTCCAGAGCCATTTATTTATCTGACAAGATCAAAATACAGCATGTAACATTGTATTAAAATGATTCTAAATGTATCATCTTCATGCTAAATTTTTATTTATCTACTTGGTCTATTTATTACCATATCTCTCTCTCACCACTTTACACAGACTTCTTATCCCTTTTTCTCATCCCACAGTCATGTCACAATCGACATCTCCAGAAGAGAGTGGAAGCAAATGTTTCTCAAATTCCCAATCAAATTCATCCTGATAGAGTGTGATTCCTTTCTCTTTTTCCATTTCAGCAAGGGATAGGTGGAAAAAGGAGCAAAATTTCTAGCGCTCTTTCATGGTAAAAAGAAAATATTGTCTTGTAAAATCATGCAGTTGTTGGGTGACTTGGAAGAAAGTGGTGAAAGGGCTAGTGAGAGGAGGAAAAAAAAAACACATCTCTACTATATCCAGAAATTTTCCAGTAACACTACTTCATTCATAAACTATACACTTCCATGACATTTCTGTGTAAAATTCTTTTTACAGAACAGTGTAGTCTATTGGCATTTACTGAACTATCATACTACTTGGTCTTTTCACACACATTTAACCATTTTTGCCAGGCAGAAAATTGCAAATGATGATTTTTTTTTTCTTATAGACAACATCTATTACAAATATATATATAAATTTATATATATAATTCTGATGCACATTCATAGTAGATCATGCTTGTTATTATCTATACCCATAAAAAATATTCTTTGACCCTGTTTCTTAATCATATAAACGTTTTTATGTAATACAGTATCATGCACACATCACAGAATGGTTGATGTTGGAAAGGACCTCTGAAAATCATCTACTCCAACACCCCTGCCGAGCAGGATCATGTAGAGCATATTGCACAGGATGGCATCCAGGAAGGTTTTGAATATCTCCAGAGAAGGAGACTCCACAACCACTCTGGGCAACTCATTCCAGTGCTCTGTCACCCTCACAACAAAGAAGTGCCTTCTCACACACATGAATCATTCTCTCTTAGAAAATGAAAATCAGTCATGCTATTAAAATGCCTGCAAGATCAATTGTGTGCAACTAACACCAAGCAAATTAAATAATAAAAATAAAATAAATAAACAGTATCCATACATAAGGAAAAGAGAGGGAGCATAGCTTTGCCTGGCTCAGAAATCACTACTGCTGTTCTTTGGGGTTCCATCAGTATCAGCACCTGCTGTAGGGGCTGACTGATGGCTGGCCTATAATTCCACACTGGAAAATACAGCTAATTTAACAAGATGCCAGTATTTTTGTCAATCTTCCAAAAGACATTTCTGAAGACCAAAGGATGCTTCCTTACACCTAATTCAGAAGAACATCTGCAAAGGACATAATTGAGTTTCCATAAAAACATCAATATTTTATAATACTGATTGTTAGAAAAAAAAAATTATATTGTTCATAACAGTAAAGTTGCAGTAGTTCTTGAAGTTTTTAAATTATATACATTATAGCATTATATATATATAATGTATATTATATATATAAACAAAATATATATTATATATAATATACATTATAGCGTTATAAGCTTTCTTTCTCCTTTGAATAATGAAGAGGTGGCTTACAAAACCTTAATTCCCACCTATAAAACTGCCATTGTTTCTTATAAAGTTTTGATGAGTCAGAAATCTTCATTTTCATTCACATGAAGCAAATTCTTCTAACTTCATTTGTCACCTTTTGCAGAATTCAGAAATTTTACAGAGGGATTTTGCCAACCTCTTTTCAGTGGTTTATGGGGACAGGACAAGGAGTAATGGTCACAAGATAGAGCACAGGAAGTTCTGCACGAACATGCAAAAGAACTTCTTCATGGTGAGGGTGACAGAGCACTAGAACTGGCTGCCAGGGAGGTTGTGGAGTCTCCTTCTCTGGAGATATTTAAGGCCCACCTGGACGCCTACCTGGGCAGCCTGCTTTAAGGAACCTGCTTTGGCAGAGCAGTTGGACCCAATGATCTTTCGAGGTCCCTTCCAACTCCTTCAATTCTGTGATCTCCCACATTAGAACATCATATACTAACAATCTGTAATTGTAACTTGTAAAACAATTCCTTTTTAACTGGAGGGGAGATAGATGAGTAAAATGCTCAGCTAACTGGAAATTAGTTCAATAAATTGTTCGTTTTTGGTTTCAGCGCATATTTCATGAAACCATACCACCTTTTATGCTACTATACACTTCCATTGAATTAACATTTAGTCATTATTCATTCTTTGTGAGAGAGATTCTGCATGATACATATTACCCTAGCTAAAATACATTAAAAAAATAAAATATATTTGCATCAGAAAATACATCTTTCAAAAAAAATGGCCTTACAAAAATGGAAAACCTATTTTCACATAACAGACAAGAGAACTGGAGGAGATGAAAGAGCTCAGCAGACACATTCCTAGACATGATCATGAAAAACCTCTGCTGAATGTAGGGAGTTTACCAGAATATATGATGGCCTATAGGTTTCTGTATTCTATTCAGAAAAGGTGGAAAGTAATTTTCCAAATCTGTCGATCTTTTGTCGTGCTGAGTACAGGAAGAGGCTCCATATTTTACCATTATCTTAATGTATTTGAAAATATTTTTGAAGTTCATCATCACAAATATTAAACTGATTTACTAATTTTATCAGTCAAGTAAATGCTGTCCATTTCTAAGTTGCTTTGTTTTTCTTAGTAGAAATTTAAAATACGTACTTAGAAGTCATACACATACAGACATATGCATACACACACACATATAGTTACATGCAAACACACACACAAAAAAATCTGTTTTATCAAACTATAACAGTGTGTCCAGCAGCCCCTTTTCTTTTGTGATGATAGTAAAAACAAAAGCTAGAAATTGATTGTTTTTAAAATTCTTTCCAAAGAAAACCAACATTTTGCAAAAGTTGAAGAATGACACAATTTGAAAACATATTCTTTTATATATACTCTTCATGCCTCAGATTGCCAAAAAGCTAAGTCAAACTGAAAGGTTGTACAAGTATAAATACGGAATATGATGAATGAAAGAGAGAAATATGTGGCACTTCTTGTGGAAACCAACTATCAGGCAAAACTCTAAATTCTCTTGAAGAGAAATGAGCATCTCTTTTACAGTAAAAGGACTAATTTGATACCTGTTTTTTCTTATTTTGCTTGCTACCCCATTATACCCACTACTGGTAAAACAAACAGGACATTTTAGCTTTAATCTTCTTACTACATAACCCAAATAACTTCAGTCATGTTTGCATTAATGCTGCATTAATCATGTTGTTGCGTATTAATGAGTTTTCAGGCTATGCTAATTACTGTCATAGATTCTGCAGCAGCCCATTAAATATACAAATTACAGAATTAAAGAGCCAGAGCTCTTCATGATTAATCTTTAAATGGAGAAAAACTAATGATGTCTGTACAAAGTTTCTCTCCACTTTTGGCTGACTGAGCCCAATGAACAATCAATTAGAGTATTTGAAGAATAAGAATACCGCACATACTAAAAGATTTTTTATGCTGTTATTCTGTGCAGAAGACACATTCGTTTATAAGTTTCTATTGTATGAACTCCTACTAACATATTCTAGTCTTTAAGGTCTTCTGAAGTATTACACAGAAGTAAAAGCCATAGGATTCTAATTCATTATTACATACTCATAAGACTCTGCTGGTTCCATATAAATGCAGTAAATCAATCTTCTCCTTTTTGCAAGGACACCAGTCTTTCTGCTCCCTAGCAAGAAAGATTTACAGCAAACCTTGGTGAAAAGAAAGCTAAGATAAGTTTAAAGTCATTTGATAAGATTTGATGTATTAGTTGCACTTTCTCCCCTCACTTATGGAGTGATGTTTTCTTCTTTCAGGTGTAGTGTGATACCTACTGGTTAAATCACAAGATTCAAAATCAGGGGACCTTGAGTCTGTACCCAGCCATTAACTGAGCTATGTGATCCAAGAGCCATTATTTAACTCCCCCAGCTCCACTTTCCTTCCTGAAGGATGGTGGCCAATATCCCTTGCATAAGGTTCGGTAATATTTGAAAACTTCATTACTGATTTGTTCTCCATACACTTGAATAAATATTAAATTAGCAAAATGTCCGTATATACTCAGAAAAATTACCTAAACATTAAGCATTTAACTTAATTTGAGAAAAACTAATATACCCACCTTCTCTGAATACTACATATTATGCAGAACATTACAAGACTTCCCTAAAGAGCAGACTCTTAGTCTATATTAATATTACTCTGCACATCAATAGCTGCAAACTATTACAGACTTATCCAGCCAGTTCTTTACACCCCAGAAAAAATATATATAAATAAACAAACCATACTTAATGCATTTAAGATTTTATATTTATCTGAAGAAGTTTAAAATCATAAGTCTGCTCAGAGCAAGATTGATCATGGCATGAAAATACTCTCATATGAAGACACAATGAAAAATATGGATTACTGCACCTAGCAAGCAGGGAAGAGAACACAATACAAGGATAGGAGAAGTCTCTATGAAAAACAGATAGGGAGAGGGGAAGCTTCCCAACATGTTATCAATACACAAGACAGTATTCAAGGAAATTAAAATTGAAGATAAATGAAAAAGATAAATAAAAGATAAATAAAAAAGAACAGATAGATAAAATTATGATGGTTTGCAAAACACTGACATAAGAATTATCTGAGAGTTTAGCAACACACAAAAGGCACTGGACACTAACTTCCCAGATTTGTCTAAATAAATCAACGAGGACCTCAGGAAAACATACAAGAGATAGGGTGAAACCTGAGATGTAGATGATACCGTTACCTGTTAGCATTCCCCTGCCATTAGAGTTAACATCCAGTTGTTTACAAACAAGTTTAAAGCAATACAATCATTAAAGAAATTAGTGCCCTGAAACAAATTCATTAAGCAAGTCTAGGAACAGAATTCAGAAATGCCTTCTATGTGTGCATGGCAATGGTATACAACAAGCATACAACCAAACAGCATTATTTTCAGAGTGTAGCTACCAGAGTAGAAAAAATAACTGTGAGCCTGAAATTCCAAGAATCAAGTACTGCTTGGGGTAAGGATCAGCTAAAGGTTTATGTGTTGCTTTTATTGAAGTGAAATATATGCAAAGAAGAATCATCACCCCAATTTTCAGTTAATGCTTTGATATAATCATCCAACAAAAGTTGCTCAAAATGGGATCTCTCTCAAATAATACCTGTAATCCTTATCTTTATTTATTTACCTTTACATAGGCTGAAATGAAGGTCAACAGACTCAGATTTTTGTTAGAAAATAGTTTCTAAGACTGAGTCTTCTATGAGCAATTTCCTGACTTCAAACTCTGATATTAAAAGTATAGAAATAGAGACAAGCATTCCTCTTCGTTTCGGAATAAATTTTTTAGAAAAAGGACTGTTTTCTGTTACCTGTATGTGAATTAGTGCATAAAAAAGGTCATCTTATGCAACAAGGGTAAGGTGGGAGAGGCTTCTAGGTGTTAATGCAATGCAAATCATAATTACTAGAAACATGATGACAAGAAGAATCGCTTCCAAGATTTACAACTGTGCAATCTATAAAAGGTCAATATCACAGAGAAATCAGAAATGAGCTGGAGGTCAGTAGTTGTAAATAGCACTTCAATTATAAACCTTTAGTTAGTATTTCCAGCAGTAGTACAAATGTAGCACTGTACAGAGAGTAATTTAACTGATCAAGGGAAAAGAGTATGACTAGAACTGAGTAAAATGCAAATACATCAAAATTAAAGTCAGTGTAATGATCTGAAACATGGAAAATTTAAACAACAGTGTGCTAGCCAAGGCAGAATGCAATCACACAGCATCATAGAAACTGGATAAATCCTGCAGCAAGTGAGGAAGCTTATTGATTAGAGTACATATAGAACAAACAACAACAAAATTTAAAATAAGCTAAAGAGTGTCTCGAATAATACTACAGGATGAAAATAGAAATGTGACAGGAAAGAAAAAACTTTCAGAAACAAGTACAACACCACAAAGCAAACAGCAGAAAGCACAGTTTCAAGTTACAAACTTAGCAACAAATACTAACCACAGCAGAAATGGGAGAAAGAAGAAAAAAAAAAAAAAAAGTAAAATATATCCAAGTTAATGCTAAGTTTTAAGCTATACCAATGAACTACAACAAAATTATCAAATGGTGACATTTTAGATAATGAAGAACTAACTGAAATGAATATATTACATTTTCACCTCATAATATTTGTGGCAGTATTTCTTCTGACTATTCTTGACATAATGACTTCTCCACAAGAAGAATCCTAAAAAATTTTGCAGGAACTAAGTCTAAAGAAAGTTTGAATGGAATAAAGCTGCAAATTTTATGTATAAACAAACTCACATTTCTCACATCTGCATTGTGCTAGAACATTCATGACATACCAGCTAACAGTGAACACCCTTAATCTCCATCAGTTTAGGTTACTGTGAAGGCTCATTCATTGCCTTCAAAATATTTGCCAACCAGTGTAAAAAACACCTTAAAAGTATAGCAGATACCACTACAAAATAATAATATGCTACTATGTTTTGTTATGCTATCCATGTGCCTTTGCACTTAGGAACTGCAGAGTCTGCAAAGTAAGTAAAGTTCTTAAGGGAGTTTGACATAAAATGTTCATTGAAAGCATCAAATCACTTTGTAGCACCTACAAAGGCAATTATACCTAAATAATGATCCACTGGCACTGAAACACCACCTAACACTTGCTTCAATGCCTCACATTTGGCTTCAGTGAAACAAACCACTGCCTTTACAGATCAGAACAGAATGGAAAGAGAAAAGTTCAGTCCATCTTCTTTTGCACTGTATGTAGTTCACTATAATCCTGAAAGATAGCCTTGGCCTTGCTCTCTTTACATGGCTATGTGATTAGAGGCAGAAAAGGCAACAGTATGAAGCTAGCATGATAGCTCTGTTTGGTACTGTAAAAGTAAACAACTACCCACAATCTAAAATATGCAGAAAACAGAAAGAAGGAATGGGAATCAATGAAACCTAGCAATTTTCTCTTAGAAATAACTTTTGCAAAGGTATGACCCCTGCTTACTGTCACTAACATTTCCCAAGGAAGAATTTATCATGTCACAGCCCCTGGTGTGCTTTTGAAAACAGAACTAGGGCAGTTCTGCTACAAGTAAAACCACCTGTAGCAGTTGTTCAGCATCAGCTATTATCATTTCCTTTTGCTTTCATGGTGTGTCAGCATAGGTATGTGGCCCAATAATCAAAGAGCAGATTTCTTGTTTGTAATCATACGTTAGGTCATATTCACTGAATTCACCACTCTGCCTAGCTTCTGTAAAGAATGTCACAGAAAACATGACCCAGTGGAGTAAACCAGCTGTGGAGGTTGCTTCATCAATTTGCAGCCTGGCTTATTCCCAAGAATCAAAATGCTGTACTCAGTGTAAGAGTTAAGCACAATACAAGAGAGAAGCATAAAACAAAACTAGTGTGGTATCAAAATACCATTTATCTATCAGCTGAATAATCACTTTACTAGGAAACACTTTGATAAATACAACTCAGTTGTCCTGCCTACCACTGTTTTTTTAGGAGAGTAATACAGCAACATTCAGAGCATGAAAAAACTCTTGTACTACATCCAGTAATACAACTGTAGTGACAAATATGCTTTGCAGGAGATAGATACAGCCAGGCTTATGCTCGGTCCTTCTCACAGCCACCTACCTGAGCAACTGAGATGGTACAAAATAACACCAGCACTAGTGGAACTCAGAGGTAATGTCTTCTTCCTACCCAGGGGCTGAGATTTTCCCCGTGTGTCAGCATGCACATGAAAATGTAACAGGCTAGCAGGTACACAAAATTGAATCTGTTGGTGTTTCACTGTTTTTCCACAAATGGTAAGGATTTCATTATTTTCTCATGCATCTCATCAATACTCCAATAAAATTATATCTCCATACTCAGATGAAACTATATCTCCAAATAAGCTACTCTGAACTACATTGGCATAGTCAGTAGAAATGGTGATCCAGGAAAAAGCATGAATAAAGATATTTCAATAGTATAAACAGGCATATAACTCAACCTATGAAGGCTTAAATAAAAGACACAATTTACACACAGATTCAACTTGAGGTAAATGAGAAAGTGAGCAATATAAAAAAGCTTATAATGACAGGAAATTAACTGATATTGTGCACATTTTCTAAATACTATCATAATTCTGTTTGACCAATGTAAGTTAATTTGCAACACTAAACAAGGAATAAATTAAACTGCTGAGGCACTGGGATTAAAAGAGTAACTTTCATAACATATCCTTTCATTGCTTTCTACACATCTGTAATTGATCCTGTCTTACATTTGGACTGTAAACTCTTTAGGGCAGACACTATCAACTTTGTCTTCCTAACGTAAAAGAGAGATGTAAAGATTAATATTCAACCAATTTTATTAACATAAGCAAAGAAATAAGGACAATAATGAAAATACTTCCTTTAACAATGTATTTAACGTAACATATCATTTACCCTCAATATATTGTGATATTTTCAGGCAGTTATTGATTGATCTTAAGTCATCTTTCAGAATTTTAATTCTTTAAGAGATTCTTGAATTAAAGACCACTTTGCTGTAGCCAGCCTGTGTGTTGATTTTCACATTATTGCTTAAAACATGAGTGATTACAGAATACATGACTAATTCTGAATGATGAAGGAAATCTCTCTTCTGCTGCTGTTAAATTCATTGATTTTTTTCTGTCTCCCCTTCTCCCAAGAAAAGAGGGTTTCTGCAACACAGAAAATCATGATTAAAATATTGTGACACGTTAAATTAAAAAAATGGGTGATTGGACATACAAAATTACTGAGAAGTATGATGCTCTATATTCCTCTTTTATTCTGAAGACAGCCAACTTATCTTACTCTCACTGATTATCCTGAAGTTTTGCTTGTGAAGCTAAGGCAGTGTATAGGGAAGTGGGAAAAAAAAAAAAACAACCTTGCCTCATCCTTACCAGTAGAAGTCTATTTACTAAACTTTATTCATAGATAGATGCAGTTAAAAACACTGAATAAATAAAAAAAATTTAAAAAATAAATAAAAACACTCTAAATAATAATTATAATAATAATGAAATTAAATTAAAATAAAAAATCTAAACTGTATTTTGCTAGCAATAGGGTGAAATGGTGTGATTGTAGCAGCAAGACATTCTAGTGTAAAAGGGCTTAGCCTTAGAGGAAAGCTGGCCAAGCAAATGCACAGCATTTGACTCTCAGCTATTCCAGTGCAGGAACACTGCTGCTGCCTTAAGCAGCTAACAGTGGGGCTTTTGGGCACAGGGACCCTGATTAATCTGAATCCCAGGCTGCTGTAGAAAGGAAGTATCGGACTACCAAGTCTGACTACAGAGTAGCCCAAAGCTTCGGGCACCCATCTCAGCCCTGTCCAATAGTAAGAGCTCTGGGGAGAGACTGCTTGTGAACTATTAGCACATTTCCTCCCATAACACCCAGTACATACACTGAGGCTCTTAGGAAAATTTCAGTTCATGGCTAATAAAGCCAGAAACTGTACATTTCTATCTCAAAGCAACCTCGAGTGTTGGCCATTTCTGGGGCTGGCTGCAGTTGGCGGTCACTTTGTAATCTGCAGGAGTACTGTGCTGCCCTAATTTCCACTTCTGACATTTCCCTGGACCTTCCCTGCCTATTTGAAAGGCAGAAGGTCTGGCATAAAAACAATTATGCCATCTTTCCTTCACCCAGTATTCCCATTCTGTTCATTTCCCCCCTCTTAGCACATACAGCTCAGTAGCACAACCAAGTTCATATAGTAATATCTTTTTATTTTATTTTATTTTGTAAATTAATGATGCTAATTTGATGATCAAATATCGGTTTGGGGTAAGTGGGTCAAATCAGAATATTCTGATCACTGAATTGGAACAATTTGGAAAAGAAAAATATAAAACAGCAGGAAAAAGATGAAAGAATCCTAAAGATGGGAAAACAATAGAGGGAGAAACACCTGTATTTGAAAGCCAAAGTGCAGAGGCAATGTTGTTATAATACATTTCATGTTTTAAAAATACTGAATAAAACCTCCAAAATATTACCATTAAATGTGTAAATTCATTGTAAATGAAGTGAAGAAAGTGAAGACTCTGAATAGTGCCAAAACTTCCACGGAAGTGTTGACTTTCATCCCCAAACAAAATTCTCCTCTCCTTCTACAATGCAATAGGTCTTCCCAGTGGTAGGCTTTTTCAAATACGCTTATCCTCCACCACCTCCTTGAATCTTCTCTGTTTCACAATTCACTTAATTTGTTTCTGACTCAAAATGTATTAGGTGGGATAGCTGTACCTGCCAGTCTAGCCTTCATTTTGTTCATCCAGTTCTGAAGGTTGATGGGAAAAAAGATTGTAATTTGTGTGGATTCTCCCCTCCCTCCCTGTCTTGGCAGAAAGTCACTGAATGAGTTGAAAATGTAAAAAATAAAATCCCTTAAGGGCTAAAACTCCACTACACCAAAATTCTCACTACTTACTGTAGTGGGTTTACATGGCAAGGTTTTGGTAGCAGGGGGCTATAGGGGGTGGCTTCTGTTAGAAGAATCCAGAAGCTTCCCCATGTTAGATAAGGGCGCCACTGCTGACCAGAGCTGAGCTAATAAGCAATGCTGTTCGCACCTCTGTGAGAGCATATTTAAGAAAAGGGGGAAAAAAAAAAAAAAAAAACCACTCACAGAGAAGAGTGAGAAACAGCCTTGCAGACGCCAAGGTCAGTAGTGATGGAGCAGAAGTCCTCTGCAGCCTGTGGTGAGGACCATGGTGAGGCAGGCTGTCCCCCTGCAGCCCATGGAGTACCACAGTGGAGCAGGGTTCCACGCTGCAGCCTGTGGAGGAGACCACGGTAGGGCAGGTGGCCCTGCACTGACAGAGGCTGCAGCCTGTGGAGGGCACCCCCAGAGCAGGCCCTGGGCCAGAGCTGCAGCCTGTGGAGAGGAGCCCATGCAGGAGCAGGTGGCCTGGCTGCTATCCATGGGGGACCTGTGCTAAAGCAGTTTGCTCCTGATAGTACGGTCTGACCCTGTAGTACAGACCCATATCTGGAGCAGTTCTTGAAGAGCTGCCTGTGGGAAGCCCACACAGAATCAGTACAGGAAGGGCATCCCGTGGGAGGGACCCCATGGCACGGGGGATGAAAGTGACCAAGAAGGAGTGGCAGAGACAAAGCGCTGTAGACTGACCACAACCCCTATTCCCTCATTCCCCTGTGCTGCTCAGGGGAAGGAGGGCAGATGGGGGGAAGGCATTTTGGTTTCTTTCTTTTGTTCCTCACTTCTCTAGCTTGTTAGCAAGATTTATTGCCTATTACTATCTCCCTATGCTGAATCTGTTTTGAATGTTGCAATAATTGTTGAGCTATCTCCCCGTCCTTATCTCAACCCCTGAGTGAGCCCTTTGCATTGTATTTTCTCCCCCTTTCCCTTTGACGAAGGGGAGTGAGAGAGCTGCTGTGGTGGAACCCGGCTGCCCACCCAAGTAAAATCACCACACTTTCTACCGAAGAAGGAAGTGCATTCCGTTGGCTCCTCTGCTGGGGAAGTTTCATTTTTAGTAAATCAAAAAGCTTTTATAGCACACCAAAATAAAATAACACCAACCCTGGAAAAAAAATGGCTTACAAAAGATGTGACACTATTTACTCTTTAACCAATTTTTGCTTTATTCAGGGAAATAGGAGGTTGTACTCAACTCTAACCACCTGTTATTACAACTCTAACTACCCTAGAACAATAACAATAATCCCAATTATGTCCACATTAAGTGTGGTTAGAACAAAGAATTTTAATCAAAGCAGCTTACATATGAAGTATTGGGTCAAATTTAGATGATTTCCTCTTTTATTTTCTCCCTGAAGAAGATATTGTGTACCTTTCTGAATTCTCAAAGAATACCATTCTATACAGCACTAATTATCATTAGTGTAAGTAACAATGACTTGCTGAATTAACTAATAAAACAGCAATGTATTTCCACAGTTGCCCCCTGCTTAATCTAGGGCTATTTTATGCTACTATTACTTGTTTGCACAGTGTTGCACGGATTTTATCAGATAGTAGAGAAAGATACCTTACAAAACATTCAGAAATCTGAAGACATAACCCCAGAAAGCCTTTTTCCCAGAAATACAAATAAAAAATACCCCACAAGAATACAGTTGAAAAAGAAATATCTCTTCTGCAATAACAATTATTAGCACAATATAGTTTGCAGAAAGCACTGAATGAATTTTCAAGTGGACACACAGACTACTAAAGTAATGGTGGAATTGCATAGCAGAAACTTTATAAAACAGGAGTTATTGTAGCCAACATATTTTCAGGGAATAGCCTTGTTTTATAATCTAAATCATAATCATGACCCCAGTGAGCCAATAATCACTTTTTAACAGGATAAAGATAGGACTTTGGCAGCAGCACAGGTAACAAGTGAGTTTAATAAATAAGATAGCGCAAAACTATAGAGTGCTTTGTAAGTAATGATCAATGTTTAAAATCAATGCTCTTGCAAATTGGAGCCAATGCAAAGGGGCTAGCACCAGAGTAAGATGATCCGGTTGATGTATTTTGGATCTGCTGAAATAAATCCATTTAAAGATGCATTTGCAGCATGACTAAGTTAAAAGAGCACTGCAACAGTCAGTCCTGGCAAAGGGAACGCCTCCTCCTACTGTCAATATTTCAAACTGATAAAGAGCTGACCAAGTGCAATCAGTTCTGTGATGAATAAAAGAAAGCCTGGGACCATTAACATTAATGGGACTTGTGTGGCTAAATGCTCATATATTGTACTGAAAATTTACCTGATGGACCAAGAGATTTTTAAATTTTTTTTTTGCTTGTGCTTCCCCTTTTCCCTGTACATTCTATACAATCAATTTAAAAATATTTGCAGTGTAATATAAACTTCTAAAATAACTTCATATGATTAATATCCCATGAGTCTCCAGGAAAAAAAAAAAAAAAAAAAAAAAAGAATTACAGAACACATTCTTGCTACCTGGAAGACCTGAGAAAATAGAAATGTTAGTTTTATAAACACAGATAAAATTGGCTGCCCTGATATCTTCTTGCAGAGTGCCTTGGGGCACAATGACAAAGACTCTACCACCTGCCATATACAATGTGTATTAGGGAATGACTAATAAACTGTTCCCATATGAGACCTGGGTGAAATTTTGTGGGAAGACAGAAATTCAGATCAGCAAGTATAGTTCTAAGAGCATATATATCCAAGCTATGACCTGGTTCAACAGTTTTCATTTGAAATGTTTTTCTTATCATCAATTAAATACCTATTATATGCCCAATACTGTACTGAAATCAGAAGATGACACAGCTATAATCACAAATCCCTCCTGCAACCTAGCTTGACAAATACCACAGGGTACAATGGGGAGCAGGGTATCAGATTTAGGGTTGTTCAGGATAATGTGTTGTTTCATGTTGGTGTCTATTTTAGCATAATTTGATTAAACTAATCAAAACTTTGCCCATTTAATACATCGTTTTTTAAGAAGGATCTGATCTAAAAAACATTTACAATTATATGAAACATTAGTATGAAATTATTGCAATGAGAAAAATATTTAAAGCCTTTATATTGTCTACCTAAGCTAAAAGAGTACTCCAATAGAAGATGGAACAGTACAGACTGAAGATGTCGAGCAGGAAATAAAATTCTTCTGATAAGGAAAGAGATCTCTTTCTTGCAGGTTCCTCAGAGCATGGAAGGGGAAGAAAAAAAAAAAAAAAAAAAAAAAACAGTAGCAGGACAAAAGATAGATTTCCATTATGAGTTTCAGGCTATCATAGTTCCAATTAATTTAACTTTGTTGGGTTTTGGTTTTTTTCCTCCAAAAAAAGAGCACATGATTTTACCCTCTATAAGGTTATCTGTCCCAGTGTTCAGTCTTTTTTTTTTCTTGCAACTATTAGCAATATGAAACATTAAAAAAATAAGAGTGGTGACTAAGAATAATTTTAAACTTGCAAACAAATAATGGGACATAGACCCCAAATAGAGCAAATGGGAAATGAAAGAATGAAATGCCTTGTCAATAGACAGAAGAAAGAATAACTAATAAATGATTTCAAAATAAGTCTTAAAAGTCTTACAGGTAATAAGATCACAAAATGTGAAGACTGGAAAGAATATTACCCCACTTAATTGGTAGTTTGACTGTATTATCAGCTTCTTCATGAACACAGTCCCAAACAGCAAGTTTTCAAAATGACTACAGAGATAGAATCAATTAAAAGCTGCCTTTTTCTACCTATGATTAGCAAGGACATTACACCACAGCTTCTTAGACATGCACCTGGTCAGATTAACTCACACTGTCTTGACTGTAAGCAAGAACCAGGTTCAATATATTTTAACTTACTAAAATAAATAAATAAATAAATAACCCAGAATACAGTCGCTTTATTCTCTGTACTCCCTGTACTCTCTGCCATAAGCACATCATCCTACTTGCTTGGCACACTACACAGAGTCTCCACAGAATATTAGGTCAAATGTAAGGTCCCAATATTAATCTTCATGGCTATCCATGGAATTGGTTTAAGATATCTCAAGAGTGCCCTTCTCATTATGTCAGTGACCTCTCTGAACAACTGCTGTTGGTTTCAAGGCTCACCAGTGCAAGACTGAAGTCCCTCTGCAAGAAGGATAAATGCTCTGGAACTCATTAGAGGAGCTGATCAAAATAATCATACATTTCACAGCCTTCTAAGGACAGTTTAAGTCCATAGACATATACATGTAAGTCATTGGTTAAAATGGAAGAGGGAAAAGCATAGCCAAATATGTCCAGAGAAGAGGAAGTCAGGGAACAATAAAAAAAAAAAAAAAAAAAAAGGGAAGGTGCATGAGGATATGAGAAGTGAATAAAAATGGGAGTGGTTATAAAATAACCACTATATTTACATAAAAATATAAATAATAGAAATTAGTGGTGAGTATGACTGTGCTTTGGAAGGTCCTCAGGTACCACTTACAAACTATGATAAAGATCAATTTATTTCAATTAGTATTCTTATCTAGTGCATTGAAATGACTATTGGCTAAAAAAGTTGCAAAAAATGCATGTGCAAAATATGCAAATAGGTTTAAAAAAAGGTAAGCAGAATAAGACTTTCAGATCAATTTTTACTGATTCTACTCAGAATAGAAACACAAAACAAATTCTCATCATCAAAGATGAATAATTTCATCTACATCCACATATAGAAGGCCAAAGTTTACAATTCCAAATCCTCAGTATAAAACAGACTTCAAAAAACACCAAGGAACCATGCCTTCCTCCCCAAAACGTCCAAAGTGGGGGGCAAATAAATAAGAGAAATTCAGTTTTTTCCATCATGTAAACCGATCATAAAAGGACCATCTGGGGGACTGGACTTGGTGATCTTTATAGGTCCCTTTAAATCCCTAACATTCTGCGATTCTGTGATCTGCTTCATTTTAAAAAGTTGCAGAACAAACTTATTACAACATAAAAATTATTATGTATTGTATAAAATAATCTGTTTTTAGTTTCTAATGAAGATTATCAAATAGAATCTTATGGATTTTCCAAGTATATTGACTTTGCTTGCAATATTTTAATAAAATTCTCAATTCTGCATATTTTAAAACCAAATAACTGTAATAATATCCAATATAGTTAAGGCCAGCCTGGATAGCAATAGTTGGTGATTACCAGATCAAAGGCCTTACTTAAATCAATAAAGATAGCTCCTGTACATTGATTACCATCCAACACTATAAAAATATAATTGCTTACCTCAAGAGGAGCAGTACATGTGAAATGAAAAGGTCATAATAGGTCAATAATTATTTAAATTAAACTTACATCTTCCTTCATCTGATGGACCAACTCTAGCACACACGGAAATGGTGGTGATTTACCAGTTTAGAGACATATTAACATGTCAGCAAAGGGCTCAGCAGTAATTGGGTCAGCAATTTTAAGAAGTCAAGGTTCCAGGTTGTCAGCTTCTCCACTTATGCTCCCAATTAATCTTAAGATATTATAGATCTTAAGTCAGTAAGCACAGACCTATTTTCAATCAAACATCATCTGGGTATATACAGTAACTTTTTGAGATTTTTCTACAATGCAGTATATCGTTTTCTAGAATCTTTTTAAATTAAAAAGAAAGTAATGCAACAATTCATTATTGAGAACACTGAATTCTCCAGTAATTTAGTATAGGACATTTCTGTCACCCAAATTAAATTGTCCTCATATCAGAACAACATTACTTGTCAGCCTTACGTTTTCATTCTAAAAGTCACGCTAGCAGTTGATTTCTGAATTCTCAGTCACTATACTGCACCGCTCTTTAAGGTAATAATTTTGTCCATCTATATTTGCATTAGAGACTGTCTATCAATTCCAGTCCATTTCATAAGAAGTATGAATAGCTTGAGAAAAGGTAGGAACTTTGGAAATGTGTAATTACATCTCATTCTGCAAAAGTATCTTGAAAAATAATTGGTTTTATAGACACTTGTTTTCAGAGTTGAAAAAGACAGTCTTGTATAGCCCCAAAAGCAAGGAATTGGATTACACTTCAGAAGTCAAGTTAACAAAGTTCCTAATCAAATACATTATACCCCTTAGTTCCCCCCATTGGTTTTTTGTTTGTTTGTTTTGTTTTTTGCTTGTTTGCTTTGTTTTTTGTTTTTGTTTTTAATACATGATTAATACATGCTTACTGAAGAAAACCACTATCAAATAACTTGGCACTCGAACAACATGCTTTCTCACAAAAATATTGGTATGTTGTTTCCTGACGATTCCACCCAGTGACAAAACTTACTACAATATTTGGATGTGTATACCTAAGATAACAAAGATAACATCTAACAAAGACTTAGTCAAATTAAAATGCTGCAACTTCAGCATAGCCTTCAAGTCATTAAAGAAATTACCAGCCCTCAGATACAGAATATACTCCTCACTGGCTGCAAATTGGAGTGGCAGCAATACTTACTGATGAATTTACCTCCCACGTACCTAACAACAGTGTTGCACAGATTTTTTTCTAAAATATACTCTTTTAAGAAAGAAAACCTTCTACAACCATATTTGCTTCATGCCAAATAGTCTTTCATTACCACTTTGAAAAATTAATTTAAATCAGTCTTTCAATTTTAAGAAACAAATGTTTTTAAGTGTTTTTTGTTGGTGTTGTTTTGTTTGTTTTGGCTCCATTTTGTGAATCAGAGACATGAATTCATGTTAGAAAGACAGTGGCTAAGAAGGTTCTTTCACGAACTTGGTCAAAGCCACCAAATCCTGATGGTATACAAGGTACTAGAAAGAAAGGTGAAGAGTCATGCTCTTGGGCTATTAATTTTCCCTCACTTAGTGCCTGCAAGTACAAAGAAAAGGATGACAACACCTTGAAGAACACCGAAGAAAGAAGATCAAAGACATTATAATGGTCAAACCAGGAAAAAGAAAAAAAAGAAAGAAAAAAAAAATCATGGATAATGTCAAAACATGAAAAGGATGGGGGTAAAAAATGAGAGAAACTGAAAAGCAATAGGGAAAGGGAACAGAAAAACAGGAGGACCTATAATCACTCTTAAACCTCTTTAAAAATACAGTTGAAAAAAATGTTACTACATGTAGTGTCCACAGAATACAGTGAAAAAGTATGCAATCTATCCTTTGTAGTGATGACTTCACATACAGATCTTCTAATGCAGCCATCAGTGTCTCTAATAGTTCATATCAGAAAAAGATTTCATGAATATTAAAGATTTTTACCCTGTGACATGTGTTAATCAGCAATGCTCCAAATGATGGATATGTCTGTGATTCTCCTGTGTCACTATTTTTTTTCCTTTATTATTACTCAGAGTAACTATTTAGAAAACATTAGGGCTGTAAAAGTAAACCCACAAAATTTACAAAATAAAATAAAACTAAAATTTTCTGAAAAAAAAAAAAATAATGCTCACACAGATAGAGGATGAATAATGACATAGTCTACAATTATACAAACACACATTTCCCATAAGATATCTGCCTCAAGGATTTTATGATGTTCAGCAACTAAAACAGAATTCATGTAGCAAATAAGGATTTTGTGCACAGAAGCCTGTCTTATTTGATGTAGTGCTCTGAGGATGTTTAATGAAAGAGGAAGGGGAATATAAAAAGTGAACGGACAGTTTCATAGCTATTGCAGTTCAATGTCACTCTGGAGAAATTTGTCCTCACCTCTGCCACGAAGTTCTTATGCAACATGAGGTAAGTCACTTAAGCCAAACTTTTCATTTATTCACTTGTTATGCACTCTTCCATGGCACTGAGCAACCTGATCTAGTGGAAGATATCCCATCCCTGCCCTTGGCAGGGGGTTGGAACTAGGTTCCTTCCAACTCAAACCATTCTGTGAATCTATGATTCTTCAATTCTTTGAGTGTTTGCATTTAAACACCCCACAAAGATCTGTGGAAGCTCTAAGCGTTTCTAACTGAACTTAAGGACAGTCAATAGAAACTACTCCAAAATCTTGGGTCCTGACACATCGTACTCCCAAGTCCCCACCGGTAATACAAAACTATTGTTGTTATAAACCTGAATATCAATGAATACAAAGTACTCAAAATGCACCAGTGAAAATGAAACAAATAAAAAATTTATACTCTGCAATTAGATATGGATAGTTGGACAGATATCAAACTACATACAGACCAGTAAGAATTTTTAAAAAGAAGTATCTTGTCAAAATGATACACCAAACCTATGGAAGAACTAGTTTATAACCAGATGATTACATGCAATTATAACACAAAAATAAAAAGGCTGAATTAAGTTTGTGCAGCTTATTTAAACTACATTTCCTAAGTCCTAGGTGTTTCATTTCACAGTCTTATTTTTTCATATATATACTAATGCAGACATCCCTTTTTTTCCCTCCAAATTATGAATCCTGAATGATACTTTTGTCATAATGGCATTACTCAGTCTATGATCTGATTGATATTAGACCTTAAGTACTGAATCTTAACACACGTAAATTTTTAATCCTTTAATTTCTCTATTCTGCCAGTAATTGATAAGGACAGTCATACTTAGAGGAGTTCTTAATTTAATCACCCTGGAAATCAATTAGAAGGTGAAAAACTTCCTTATATTGTTATTATGAAAATTTGCCGATCAAATCTGCAACGCAGTCATAATCAATGCACGACTTTTCACACATGTTTAGTCAATACATAATTCAGTAGTTGCTTCTTCACCATTTAAAGATATTGTATGGGAAAGAATTCACATCTTAAAAGAAGACATAATTTATAAGTTTAATATCAGTCAAACGCAATGTCTCAAGTCATCAGATGAAATAATGCTTTACAGAAATAAACTAATAAAAGCCAAATATGGACCAGAAAGCATTCATTTCACATGAATTATGTCACCAGCCAATATAGTACTAGACCTCTCCTTGCTTCACCCTTCTTGAATACTTTCCATAGAATGCAAGAATAGGAAGAACAGATAACATTCTTCCTGTGCCTGTCCACAAACAACTCCTTAAAAATAAATAACCCAATACATACAAGATCTTGTTATACAACATCCCTTCACAACTCTGAATATCCTCCTGTAAGTTAGAGCCCTTTTACCTGTATACAGAAGCCTTTCTTAAAATTGCTAAGAAACATTTTCTCCAATCATATTGCACATTAAAGAATTAAGAAGAAATTGGACATGATTTATCTATCACTTGGAATTATAGAACTTTGAAGAGAAAGCCATCTCTCTCTTCAAAATAGAATTCCTGCCATCCCACCTTGGACTAGGCAATATTTTCCAAACAGATGTAGTATAACTGTATCAATAAAAACACAAGATAAAGAGGATTTATCATTATTATCTAGACTAAAATCTTGACCAAGTGTCATTACTGCCTTCTGACCCTACCACAAACAAAACCATAAGACTTCAGAAATAAAATACAATAGAAACGTGATGCTTGTTTAACATTTAAGATACAAGAATATTTATCAAGTCCCCTTTTTAAAAACAATTAGGGTTACAAGTCCAATTATAATAGCTTATAAGCATCCCACATAAATCTTACGAAGTATTGAAGCAGTACTGTGGAAGACCTACAATTGCTCTAGTGAGTGAAAAGCCTTGGAAATACTCAGTTTTCTTTTGCCTGTCTCTATTCCATCAGATATTTGAGATGGAGAATTTCCAAAAGCTATTATGTATTTTCTGTAAAAGATGAACATTCACTGTATTGACATTTTCTATATTCAAACCAGCTTCAAGTTCCTTCTTTGATCTGTACAATTTCAGTCCTTGCTTTAACTATATAGTCCTAGCTAAATGAAATGAGTGTCCATTTAACACATTGTACATGAATCTCTCACATTCAAAACTTACAGGAGATGTGTGGAACTGTTTAATAAAATTCCCGCATTTGTGGTGTTCCTACCTTCTAGCTTTCTCTTCAAGTTTGTTATTTTCAGGAACATTTATTTTCCCAAATCTTTCTCTCAACAAGTTCCTCCATCCTGCACCATTTCTTAGAGGCACACTGCATAGAGGACACAAAAGGGATCCCAGAAGATATTATGCCTGAAGCAAAACACAGCACTTCCATAATTGTTTATTTTCAGAGGCATACATGAAGACACCCATTATCTGTGTTGCACATAGAGGACGCAGAAAGAATGAAAAGTCTCCTTGAACTCTCTCCTCCCCTTCTTCGCCCTTGTAAACACAGAATATAATCCCACCTTTGACTTCTTCTGCAAAGTGAACCAATGTGTAAGAATTCCATTCTTACTGAACAAAGGGCAGACTAGATGCTAAAACAAACAAACATAAAAATTCCACAGTCACTATCATTAAATTCAATGAGTATTGTTTGTGCAGACACCTATACCGAGTTCCCACATCAAATAGTATCGGTATTTTGTTTGGAGATGAGCAAGAAAAAGAAACACCTAATACACAGATATGCTTCACATGTGGAAATTGATCTTGTATAATGTAGCTTGGTATATAAATGGTAACACTCACAAATTAGCTTATAAAAAAATACAAACTTAGTAACTATTCTTATTACTATTGACTGAACATATGTGCTTTGAAATAATTGATAAAAAGCTTTTCTTATGCTAATTCTTAGATTTGTCACCTGCAGAGAGAAGGACCACTACATCTCAAAATAGTGAATCATGTTTGCACACAATGAACAGAAACACAAATAGAGTTGTGACAAAAGGGGAAGAACTGCTGTTTTATGGAGTATAGGTCATGTGACATGTTTAGGATAATCAAAAAAGACCCGATTCTGTAACTGATTTTGTACAAAGCTGAAACAATGATCTAGTCTGGGAAAGTGTTTTTTTCCTGGGGAAGCTCAATATAAGAGCAGAAAATTCTGCTTTTACAACTTCTATAGTTGGGACTACTACATGCCTTTAAAGTCCATACACACAAGCAGAGAAATCCGTTTTTAACCACATAGTGCAGAATGTCACACAACACCAGCAAAAACATGTTTTAGCACTAAAGCCTAAAAGATGCAAAAAAAAAAATCTCAATTGTATGCCAACATTTGTGCTGTATAGCTGATCTGTTATACTGCAAAAGGTAAATATGAGAAATCATACAAATCATACAAAAGGGGAGTTTTTTTTTTTTTTTTTTTTTTTTTTTTCTCTAGTGGCTATAATAAGTCTTTTTTAAAATAAAAAGATGGAAAAAACAGATACTTGATACTGATAGAAAGTATGTCCATGCCTAACAAAACCAGTTCATCTTAGTGAAAATAGTACACCTGTAACACTGGCAAGATCAACATCAGCTTGGGTTATTTGCTGCCTAAGTCCCTGTTGTGCACATTAGAAAACATTTTAAGATGTTTTGTTCATAAAGCAGCACAGTTCCTTTGTTGTGCTGGATCACTCCTTTTTCACCAGATGTAACTCTCATTTCTCCCTATCTTTAGGCTTCTTGGGATGCAGAAGGAAGGAAGAAAGGAATGTTTTTCAAGATGAAACTGTGAATTCGCATGAAGTACTAGGACTAAATCCTAGATAAAATGTCTTTGCAAACAGTTCTCAGGCAGAAAAGAAAAAAAAAAAAAAAAGAAAGAAAAAAAGGATGTCTCCCCTTCTTACTGAAGCCAGCCACTTCACAGTTATATACAATATCTGTATCTTACTTTCTTTCGCTGAAGATGAAGACATGGGTTCAAACTGTTCTTTTGTGAAGACAAGAGGAGAAAATGTAAGAATGTGGCATAAAAATTAAAAGAAGGTCTAAAAGGAGAAGTCCTGGCACAGCAACCTATACAAAAAGAAAGCAGTAAAATTCGGGTTCCAAGAGCTCTTTAGTGCATGATTTAATAAAACAGTCTGAAAAATTAGAGGCATTATCAAAAGTTTCTTGAGATATAAAGTGTGTTCCCCAATCCAGCTAATACAGTGTTCTCTCTACTTTCTATCTCAGTATTTGACAGCTTGGTATAAGAATTTATTTTGTAATAGTGTTCCCCTCAGAAAATCTTGTTTACTTTCTTCAGTTCAATGTAATGAAATAAAAAAGGATGTTTTTTAAAAGGTTCACTATATAAGGAAAAAATGGCAGCAGAGAAACAAAGAATACACAAAGCCAAACTAAGCAAAAGGTCAATTTCTCTCTTTCTTTTCTAGTTCTCTTCATTTTTTTTAGGGTAAGAATGAATCAAACAAATTTAATAGCATTTTCTGCAAAATTGCACCTACAGATTTAGGAAACCACAGGCTATGGTCAGCTTAACCTTTGTCCCCAGGAACACCATGTAGCAAATCTTCATGGAGGTCATATTCAGACACACAAAGGACATGGATAACTGGGAAAAGCCAACAATTTAATGGACAAACTGTGCCTGATTGCCTTCTGTGATGAAAGGACTGGTTCAGTAGCCAAAGGGCACACCTTGGTTTTAGCAAGGTTTTCAACATGGTTTCTCACAGTATCCTTGCCATCAGGCTGGAGAAATAGATGCTTTGTAGGTGGACTGTAAATGCAGGTAAAAAAAAAAAAAGCAGGCTGAACAGCAAGACTCAAAGGCCAAGTAGCACAAAGTCCAAAGGGCAGCATTTCTGAGAGAGTGGCCCTGGGACCAGTTCTTATTAACAGCTTTATTTGTTAAAAAGGAAGCCTGGAGAATGCGAGTGTACTCTCAAAAGAGTTTGCATGTGACAAAAAAATGAGGGTTACAGTTGACATAATACTAATAAGAGGAATCCTGACAGGCTGGAGAAATGTCTGGTAGGAATCATGGAATTCAACATCACTAATAGTTTCACTGGGTTAATCTGAGTTTGTAGGTTCAATATAGGTTGGAAAAACATTTTTAGAAGTCACAAAATCAGCCCATTTATTCCAAAGCAGAATTTTACCTATGTCATTCCTGGGAGATGCTCATCCAACTATTCTTTAAAATCTCACATACGAGAGCTTTGTTTGTTTGTTTGTTTTTTCGTTTTTCTCACAACAATCTGCTTCTTTACTCCACTAGCCCAAGTCTTTTAGAAAAAAAAATGTTTTGAGAAAACAAAACTCTCTTGCTATATTTTAAGTGCCTTATGAGTACATTGGTCCTTTACTCACAGTGGACAGGGAGAAAAGTTCATTCTCTTAACTACATATTTTTATAACCTTTAAGACCACTATTATATCTCCTTTTAGTCTTTATTTTTCTGAACCTTAATTTATTTAGCCTTTCCTCTTATATTGTTCTTAGACATCAAATCATGTTCATTTTCTTGGTCTTCAGTCATAATGCGTTCCATAAGCTGCTTTTGAGATGCTGGAAAAGGCCTGCTTATTTAGCTCCATATGCTAATGAAAATATCTACGTCTTCCAATAACTATGAAGTGTTTGCTCTAGATTATATGGAGTGGAATTCATTTTGCACTACTGGAAAGAGAGTTCACTGATGAAGAGCTACGAGGAGAGCAAACACTGAATGACCACAGCCATTCTCAACACTTTTGCTCAGATCAAATGTAAACGATGCTTGTGCAATGTTCCATGACAATGAGTATTAAGAAGCGCTGTTTCTGGAGACATTCTCCATTCTGAGGAATGTGTGTGTATCTGACTCAGAAACTGGCAGTAAAAACTCAAGCACAGATGTATATAAAAAAAAAAAAAATACATTTTTAAGGCAACTTCAAGACACTAAAAATGTCATTGTAAAAGGCTCTGCTTGCAATGCGGAATATATGAACATCTTACCTCATACAGTTATTTCCTAATCATTACAGAGATGAATTTGCATCACATAGAGGTTGGCAAAGAATTCATATAGCAGAAAAGACACTCTTCTTGTTTTTAAATATAGTATCCTAGTTCAGAAAACTTGGATTCAAAGCAAGGCCCAACACAAAGGTTCTTCAGAGTGGAATGCATTTTGATTAATATTATGTGATTAACTTCCTTTTTGTTGAAGTAGCATACAAGAGGAATAATGTTAAAACAATGCTAGCTGATTCAACATTTTTTAAAAAGCACCATGAATCCTTCACCCACCAAGAAAAAAATATATATTATTTTATCACTAAATAAATGATGCACATAGATGTACAATTATAACTCCTGAAATCAAGCTGATTATATTTCAAGCAATGCATGAAGTACGCTCAGAGGATTTTATTTGTGCCACTTATTAGAAAGAATATCCAATATTATTTACAAAACCCACTACAATGCTACAGAATTGTCTATTTATGTTCAATGTTATATTTGAAATGTAGCCTGATTTTGAGAGGTCGGGATGAACATGGCCTTCCACACATCCATCTTTCTACTCTGTGATTTCCGTAGACAGCATAATCCACAGCTTGTAGCTGCACATCACAGCTTAAATACAATCTTGGTTGTTCAGTTATTGATTGCTACTGAGCAGAAGTTACGTGTGATTTTTGAGCCAAATCATAGTCCAACTGGGAGGATACTGTATTCCCTCTTTCATCAAATTATACAGGTGCACATGGGGATATGATGAGTATTTAGTGGACAGTATCATAAGCAAAGAGATATGGGCACAAGTACTGGCATATTTCTCACTAATAATTTCCAGTTGTTCACAGGCTTGGGCCTGAAACCAAAGGATCTCATTTAACTTCCCATATTCTCTTGTCCTGTCTTGTCCATTTCCTGTGGATGACACTAAGACCTACCTACGTGATCTTAAACTGCATTCCTCTACTGAAATTCCTAAGCTTTTCCTTCAGAGGGAAATTTAAACACTCACAAGGCTGAAACCAAGTACAGTTTGTAAATCCTCCTTGTTCCAAAAGGAACAAACAGAACTAATAGGCTTTTTAAAAGGAAATAATTCCAAATTACAGAAGATACTTCTTTAATAGCAACTGATTCACTCTATAAAGAGTGATGAGACTTCATAGACAAACCACAGATGCATTGAGTTTGTCTTCAAGGATTCCAACTACTTCTGTAGCACGTATTTCAAGGAGCTTTCTCAGTCATGTGTCCAACTGTTAGCAATTTCCATCCTTTCTAACTAAAACATGCCCTATGCTATCAGTTCTGCCACAGACTTTCTCCCTTGCAAAGGTTCAATCAGAGGAAACATTCAAGAAGAGCTAAATGCAAGCCATGATTGTACTTTAGACAGCTAAGTTGTGGTCCTGAAATTCCTAATTCAGATGTTCTTTGAACCCAGAATACCTGAGATACATTTGCAACATTAAGGTGAGTTGCTCTTTGGGCACAGAAGTCCCATGGCTTTGAAACAGCTAAGTAGTCTGTCATCTACTTGCTCAATAAATTCTGGAAACTAAATATTCTTCCTTTTAATCTCTACTCAGGAACTCAATCTAGTATACTTGCTAAAAAAAAAAATACTTTTTTTTTGTTTTTGACAGGAATATCTACAAATTTTGAAAAAACAGTGGCACTGTTTCTGTAAGAATGTAAGTATATGCCAATGTATTCAATTGGGTGCACATGTGCTTTCTCAAGGAGTCACATTTTCAAAGAAAAATGCAATCCCCCTGCTCTCCATTAAACAAAAAGGTGAAGCTGCATACTCTCTAGGAGGTATTTATGTGTTACAAAACCTGAACAAGAAGGTAGTGCCTCAAATTAGAACCAACGATTCTAAGTAGGACTCATTTACACAGGTCATCTTTCATACACTGTTTTTTTTGTTTGTTTGTTTTTTATTTGATCCATTCATGCACCTCAAGTCCTGACCCTCAACCAAAGTGCAAAAGGGAATTGAGAGGAAGAACTCTTTTCATAAATATACCTGTTGGCTAGTTGCTGATACTCACACAGAAACATACATACTTCAGCAGTTCAAGCATACCACTTTCCATAGATTGTATTTGACAATCTCAGTGGATCTTACTGTGAGCCTTGGTACACCTCCGCTTGAAAGCTGATAAAGACCCTAACTTTCCTGCACAGAAAAGTATCCTACAACTCATCCAGTTAGCAAAGAAAGCTAGGTTAACAAAACACCACGCATTACCTTCATCAGGCTTTTCTGGACCTATACTTTAGACTCAGTCATTAAAGGAGTAATACAAGTGTAATTTGAATTTAAACACTAATCAATCTACTTTTTACAGTTTGTTCAGATGCCTTTCTACACCATGTATAAAATATACAGTGCTTCCCTTTCCCAGAGAGACAAACAGAACAATGCGCCTGCAGCATTTATAAAGCTGCATCATACCAGCTGTGCTGCTAAAGCAAAGGTGTTTTGAAAGCGTAATCCTTTCACTTTAGCCAGCTTCTAAACGAGAGTGAAGTCAGGTTTCCTTTTTTTGTGTTATTATATTGAATTTAAAATAAAGGTTCAGATTTCAGAATTGGTAGAATTCTTCAGATAAAGCATGCATGTTAGCTATGTTGCTTCCAGTAAATTTACACTGGAGAAAAAAAAAAAAAAAAAAAAAAAGAAGCATCTACAATTTCCTCGTTCACAAAGAGAAATAATGTATGTTAATACAGAGATATGGCATTCTCACAGACACAAACAATATATTTTTTTCTCCCATTTTGTCCCACTTGTAATTGTCTTGTACATGATCTGGCAGACAAAAAATGCAAGACATTGTATTAATCCCTGATGATTAGATAACTTTGGCTAAAAGGAAAGCAGGCCCCATGTTTAGGGCACAAACTAAAGCTTTTGGAAACCTTGATTTAAATCTCTTTTCCACTATGGACTTCCTGCAGGCCCTGAGTGGTCCACATGTGCCCACTTGGTCCACTTCAGAGAGGCAATTAAGCATCAAGCTTCAATTAAAAGCAATGGATTGTAGTTCCCAACTATGCACTGGGATCTGGGCCTTGCTCTGCACACTTCAGGTCCTCATCTATAAAATCAGAATGATAGCACTTTGCTGTCTCATGGGGAAGATACAAAGATAACACCTGAATACCCCAGTCTTCAGAGTGATGGGGGACAGATGAGCTCCTTAGCGAAAATGAGGATAACAGTTCCTGTATCTGGTGGCATTTTGCTAGATCAATGAGTGCTGCTGTCTCTTAAGAACTTCAAGTGATACAAGTAAGTATTAAAGTCTGTATCTTCAGTGAAATGACATTACAGATACCTAAAATTTCTGAATTTTGAAGAACAGTTTGAAGAACAAAGAAGTTGCATTTGGATGGTCCCTGGCAAAAGCAAACCTTTTATTTACCTGACTTCCTCTCATGTAATGTATACTCACAGCACATCTTCCTGTGCAGCTGGAGGCTTTGTTACAGACAGATAGATGCTGCTTAGCATAGCCAGTGTTTACTGCCTAACTTTTTTTTTTTTTTTTTAAATATGAATTTGGAGTAATTCCCAGATAATACATCTGCACCTATTACTTGTACCTTGGAGTGTAAGACCAGCTGGGAAGGTACTGAGGACAACCGCATTTATCAGCAATGAATAAACTGATCTATCTTTTTCTGGATTAGCAGTGGGTGATCACACATGGACCAAGAAGTATCTATCTGCTGACTGACATATACAAGCTGGCACACTTTTGTGTCAAAAATGTACACAGCTGCATGCACACTAAAGCCATTCCATCTATAAAGTACAATTGCCAACTGCCTGTCCTCAGAGATGGGTAAAGAGAGAGGGCCTCAAAAACTAAACAAGTGCAAAGAACATTTTTCATTCCTGTGAGCATCTTTTATTCCAAACACTTCTGTTGTTTTGTGTTTATTTGGTTTGGTTGGCTGTTTTTTTTTACAGTTTTCCTTCCATGTTTTAGAAGGACTAGTAACTACTTACAAAAAAAGATATTTTCATTTCTCATAAACTTTGAGTTGTCAAGCATACAAATTACACATTTCTAGGTACCAAACACACTGATTTAACTTGATTGTCAGTCATTACCAGCAGATGTCTGGACAAATTGCCTAGCTTGTTTTGGGTCTAGCTCATCTCCAGATACCCTGTCTAATATCTGATCTAATAGAAAGATCACAATCCAAAGAGATAATAAATTGTATTTATTCATGCAGTATTACCAGCCATCACGCACCAATACGAAGGGAGCTCTATTCTAACACCTTCTTTGATCCCATCTGTCCAAACTGTCTCAAATCACCATCTCAAGAAACCTTGTTTGCAGTCTGTTTGTACAATATAACAGAACACCAGACTGAATCATGCTCAAGTAATAGACAGGTATGTTAACAATCCAAATAGTGCATCACCCTCTTCCCCAGCACTCCCACACTTCTGATGAGAAGCAGGGAATTTTATGATACCCATATTGCAGTGACGGGACAGACTGGAGATCCACTGAGAAAAATTGCAGCTTAGTTGATGCTTAGATCACCACAAATGAAAAAAAAAAAAAAAAAAAAAAAAAAAAAAAAAAAAAAAAAAACAGGTAAAGGTTGAAAACTTTGATGTCAGGAAAGCTGTTGAGTGATTTCATTGAGGAAGGAAGCCCATCAGTTGTTTCTACAGATTCCTGCACAGACACAGGTTCTGCAAGTCTAACTAACACATTATCTATCACTTGTTATTATTGCTTCTCTACGAATCAAGTAAGCACCTAACAAGAAAAAAAAAAAAAGTAAACAACAAACTAACATCAGATTCAATAGGTGATCATAGAGAGATGCAGAAGGTGATTTGTGTTTTATATAAAAACTGAATTTTCACACACAAACACACATGCAAGCAGCAAGATGTGTGCTCAAATATTCTTGCTGTGGTGACCCAGAAGACAAAGACACATGAGCTACCGAGTCCTCTTCAAACCTCTGGGCTTCTTTCAGGTGTCAACAATTCTGTGTGTTTTTTGCAGCCTTAACTCTTAACAAAAAAGACTCTCAGTACAAGGTTAAGTTGCGTCACTGTGTAGTGTGTCCTTTCCACCATCAGCATGCCATCTAACACTTGCTGTCACTCATACCTAGATTCTTTTTGGATTTTCCATTGCTGCTGTAAGTCTCATGAGTTGATGTATATATAGCTTCTACACACTTTTTTTTTCTTGTTTTTTTTTTTTTTTTATCTTCAGCTGATTTCTTCTTGTACTTTTAAAAGCTCATGTTCTATTCACACCGATGTAATATTTCACCGACAGACTTCTGTAACATCTCAAACATGCAACTAGGTTCACCTAGATATTTTCCCAAAACCTGTATTATCTATATCTTTGCTTTATCCTCAACATTAAGACATCAGCAAAATCTGAGAATCGCAGAATATAGGTGTGCTTAGATCTGAAAAACTCCCAGCTCCAGACTAAATACATAATCAAAAAGAGATGTGATAATACCCAGCATATTTCTGTCAGATTGGCAGCCTTTTTTCTCTCTTTGACAAAGCTATTAGAACAACACAAATGCTCTGAACATGGAAAAGAGCGCTTCCTGAATACTCATGCAATCTCAAGAATTCTTAAAAAGACATGGAAGAAAACATGCCATAGTACTCACAGCAAATTCATTGAAAAGTTTATATCCCAGAGGAATAAATAAAATCCATTTTATATTTACCACTAGGAAACGAGTCAAATATGCAGCAACATTCACCTTGTATGCCCAAAGCCAAGGGAAAAGAAATTCCACATTTCCAATACAGTTTTCCATAGGCTTTTTATGTGAGAATCAAAATAGGCCATACATGTATATCAGTAACAATCACATTACGCTCACAAATTAAAATCCACAGATTTTACCATGAAAATAATATGGAATATGATATTAAATGGTTAAACTGGTAGAGTGTAACTGGTATATTTTGCAAGTCATTTCAATTCATTTACCTGTAAAGTAAGTATTGGCAGGAAGAGTGGAACTAGCAAATCTGTAATATCCATTTCCTGGGAAACGGATTCCTTTTGTTACTTCTGCACTCATTGTAGCTAAAGATGAATCCATCCTTTCCACCTGGTAGATGGGAGAAGGCCCATTAAGTTCTTCAGGTTCACTCCAGGTTATCTTTACCATTGTGCTGTTTATTCCTTCAACATGAGGGGCAGCAAGTTTTCTTGGAGCTGTGCATTAAAAAAAATATTTAGGAATTACAGTGCATACTTGAGGAATTATTTATTATGCACAACAATTATAGCAGAACATCCCACTTCAGTTCCTGACCCTTTTAAGAGTAAACAGATATCCACAGAAGCCTTAGGAAAAAAGAGAAAAAAAGAAAGAAAAAAAAAAAAAAGACTAAACTTTATAGGAACTTACTCTCCACTTCACAAGAAATACTTTGTATATTTATTCAAGCTTTGGATAAATGTCTCTGGTATTACATCCAAATTAAAAAAAAATAAAAAATCCCATTCCCTTTTAGAATCTGAATCAACTTCACCATAAAAAGCACTTTTGTATTCCTTCCTTGATAAGTCTCTCATGCCATATTCAATTGTAACTTGTATGACTTTCAGTATTGGATTTGAATAAAAAAAAAAAAAAAAAGAAAAAGGAGAATCTGAATGGTTGATTAACTCTTACTACAACTCAGCAGTACAGTACATGACAACACAAGTCTTTTATCAGCAGATAAACTTATCCTAGTCAAAAGCAGAGCAGCTATCCATCCACAATACTGAAGGCCCACCAGGATGTTCCCTCATGGAACATGCACAACCTAATAAGATATCATACATTCAGAAAATTATGCAGTTCAAGAAAGTGCAAGTGCTCCCCTCTAACTTTCCTCCACCATCATTAGTACACAGTAAGACTCTAAACAAGATTGTTTCTGTGAATGTATCAACAAAAGATAGCTTTATCTTATTACAATGATCCTCCTACTGATAAGACCAATATGCTGACATTCCATTAAACATTCTGATAAGAGCTGGTCACTCTATAGATGTTTTATGAACAGATTTTTTTTTTTTTAATTTTTTTATTTTTTTAATACTGTACAGTAAGCCACTGGAGGGCAGCAAGACCTGTTTGGTTAATGGCACAATGGCCATACTGGTGGAAAAGGAATGGACAACCACTGAAACAGTAAAAGGCATCATCTGAAGAAGGAGTACAAGAGCACTTTACTGTTTATAGAACCTATACCATCTTATCTTGCTTTTTTCCTTCCCCTTCTCTCTGTGATAAAGAAAAGGATGCAACAACAGAAACTTCATCTGTACCCAGGAAGTGAAATACAATGACAACTTGTAAAAATTACTTGTTCCCATAATGACATAGTAACGAGCAATAAACGCCTCTCAAGAACAATAAAACCTGAATTAAAATATGGGTCTTTGAAATCTGACATTACTTCACAGCACAGCATTGTATATAGGATGAGTTCTTTAGAGAAAAAGAGATTGCTTCATTTACAATGAATTAATAACATCCTTTTAAACATTAGCACATTTTCAAGATCATTAACATATTTTTCATTTTTCCTGTTTGCCTGTAGCATGTTGCTACCTTTTTTCTTTCTTTTCCCTCCCTTCCCCCCCAACTTGATAAATATTCTTCTTGGAGAAAGCAGGGAGTGGAGGAACTGGGAAGCTGCCAATGACACTATGTGCTGTAAATTCCTGCTTAGGCATCATTTATGACTTCACAATCTAATTAGTATCTCATGCTATGTAGAAATTTACAATGTCAAAATTGAAGTAATGCAGCGTGAGGTCATAAGCTTTCCTGCATAAGTAGGGCACAGCACTAATGAATTGTGGTATTAATGCACAAGTTTAAATAGAAAACATGGCTTAACAATCAAAACTTCACCTTTGGAGGGAACTGGCATACGTCAGCATTTTAAATGTGAACATAAGAGGTTGAGCCCTCCAGTTCAGCTTACTGATGGTAAAACGGAAATGATAAAATTCATTATTTCTAAAATGCATACAGCTAACACTCATGACAATAACTATATCTTCCTTTAAAGTCTAGCATTAATAAACGGCAGTTACTTGGACCATAATTATGGCATCTCTGGTACCCAAACCTGAAGCTTTTATAGGGCTTATGCAATTAACTACTTAAATGCATCGTAACACTTGCTTCTCTGACAGGGAAGTATTGATTATTTAATCATTTTCAAGTCTCCTCTAGCACAAATAAATGTACTACAGTTACAGTTAATGCACTGTGTACACGCATTAAACACTGGCATGACACAATTTATTATTTTGTGATATATGGAACGGAAACCTACGCTTTTACAAAGTAACATCCCTGCTATAACATCAGTATTTAAACTACAGCCTCATTAATGTTTGAGAATTCTTGTGCATCAAGACACTGGAATACTACACATAATACGTTACATAAGTTCAAAAAGAAAAACACCAAAAAAAAACCCACAAACTCTTCACAGAAATAGACAGCGCTGAAAATAAATCCTAGCACTAGCCCAGCATAGTACTATATGCTGAAATTAAAAATACTCAAGACTAAAAGATACACTATATATTTTCCTAAAGGTGTCACTGTGGTACCTGTAGCTACTTTCTGAAAGATGAATCGACTATAATTTTACCTATTCAATTTTTTTTAGTCACGTTCTGTTAAGACACATCTGTCAAAATAATGAGCGCAATACATTTTGGTGGATTCAAAGTCACATTTTGTATATTTTAATTATGTAGTTTTAATGTCTTGCTATATAATACATATTTAATATATTATAAAGCTAAAACAGTATTTAAAAGCCTATGATTGCTGCATGCCATTGTGTAGCAGAGGGCACAAAAAGACCAATAAAGACAGATGGTCTATACAGCTCACGTTGAAGTCATATATCTAAATATAGATGTTGCTACACAGGTCATTACAAATAAGCCTTTCCCATGTGTGCATGCACACACATGTACACAAAAACGAAGTTGGTAAGTAAAGAGCAGTTAATTCTGATTTGTTTGAAATAATATCATTTTAGTTTTAGACTCCAAGACAGATGCCAGCATTTCTCTCTGAACAGATGGTAATTCCATCTAATAGTGCATCTCTGTATTAGTAAGGTCTGTTGTGTATACAAACAGTAATAAACACTAGGTAAGGATCAAAATAAATTTTAATTGTTGACATTAAATTCTGGCAGCTGCGGTTCTAAGGATACAATACTCCTTTCTCAAGTCTGTCAGGTTTACTAATACAACTGCTAAAGCTTTTCCATACTCTGCCAGATTCTTGTCCCAGAAATAACGTATTTACCATGTGGATAAATTTAACAGGCTTACATGTGTTTGAATAAGTACTACTCAGAATACTGTAGGTAGATATTTGTGTACCTTTCTACAGAAGTCTTCAATCATCTATTCTGAACAGCTCAGAAAGGTAATGGCAACAAAAAGTATGCAATTTTTAATTAGTGTTCATTTGAATTCAAAATGCATACATACAAATTAAAACAGTAAGCAAATTTGAGGGCAAAACCAAGAAAGTCTGTTTTTTTCATCTTGGAGATTTCCTTGTAAATAAAATTAAATACCTAGCTAGTGGTCATCCATTTCATTTTTTCTACAAGTTCAGAGGACCCTGAGATTGCCGTAGCATTTCTGCAATGACTTTTTCCCCACACACACACTTCAGAATAGCACCGGTCATTTCAATAGTAAAGGAGTTAAGAAATAATCCATATGTATCCTGACAATATTTTATTTTATTAGAAAAGTAATTAGAGTCTTTGAGTCTATCTTGAACTCTTCACACAAGAAAGAAAGAAAGAAAGAAAGAAAGAAAGAAAGAAAGAAAGAAAGAAAGAAAGAAAGAAAGTAAAGAAGTGAAAAAAAAAAACCCACCCCTAATGGGATTCAGAAGAAAGTTTAATAACACAAATATGCTACACTCATATTTCTTTAAAAATAGATGTAATACACAATATTTTTTAAAAATCATGAAAAATATATTGCTTCCACCATATGGGACAACCAACGACTCACCAACCGATTTAAGATGCAGCATATTGAGCTGACCATATGTTACAGTGCTGTTGAATGGCTGAGTGATTCATGCCCGTCACATTCTAGTATATCAATTAAAGCTCCTTGAAGTCTGCATGATTTGTGTCTCTGTTATTAAACCCTGCTAATTCATCCCACTTACACATCTGTTATAAATCTCTAGGAGTGCTGCATGATTCATGGCAATCTGTGAGCATGGTACAGCAAATTCTTCTCCTTGTAATTAACAGTAAATTGTTTTACTGCCATGCAATGAATTTTTCAGTTATATTGCAAATGAACTCCTAAATGCACGGTTCTTTCCTAAGAACTGACTTATATCATTAGGCAATTAAAAAGTATTGCTTTGAACCAAAAGCTTTTAATCAAGAGAAGTACAACTTAAACATAGCTTAAAAACCTCACAAATTCAACACAGAGGGAAAAGAACAAACTAAGCTATTTATGAAGCATAATGTGTGTTTAGTAGGAGAGAAGAAACAAATAACTTTCCAGTCCCTGCTATTTTCCTGAAACTTGAAGAGCAATTTAACTGCAGCTTGAACACTTGGCAAGACAATTTTGAGCAGATACTGTTTATCTCAGAAGTTACCTAAGTCATCTGTTATTACCAAATTTCTCAGATTACTTTACACTTTTCTAATTGTAAAACAGTGCCTTTATTCTTGAAATAAATAATTGGATAATTAGCCAAGTTGAATCATCAGAGGATTCCAATGCTGTTCAAGTGTTCTTGTCAAAGATGAAGCAAATTCATTTCAGCTTTGCCTCTGCAGCTTTCTGAAGAGGCTTTGATTTTTTTCTTTCCTGCTACATTCTTGGCAGCAGCTTCAAATTCATGAGTCCATACATCAAGTCAGTAGTTTAACAACAAATGAAATTAAATTCAAAGAAGGGAAACTAATTGAAGGACAGCAACAAAAGTGTTTGGTAATGTGCTTTTTAATATGGCATGCCACATTTGCATGATAATTTTTCCTTTTTAGCATGGAGCAGAAAGTGACTAGCTTAATGAGGGATTATTCAAGACAGGAATGAACAAAATGCATTCATAACTAAGAACAAAGATTGTATTATGAAACGGAAACAGGCAACTGCCGAGAAGTAACTGGATGATTGGTTTATGCATTATGAATAAAAAGGTAGAAAAATATTTATATTAGTATTCACTAATGACTATATATACAAGATTGTTGTAATTAAAATTATAAATTAACATATTAAGACTGCTTGTTTAATCACTTTGGGTCCTAGTCACAATGACGAGACTTATGTACATGCATGCAAAACAATCTGTGTTTTCAGGCCAGCAGCAAATGGCCCTCATATTCCTGTTCTGCAACAAAGGAAAATATACATTACTAATTACCTGTTTAATGGGTATTTGTGATTTTAAAATTGAGGCATAGCATTTTGTAGAAAAACAGTCTGTGACAGGCATAAACAAATGCTGTATTGCCATGTCAAATGGGTTGAGGCTTTTGAAAAGGGCTTGCTCTGGACCTTATTCGTGAAAGGAAAAAATGGACAAATTACTCAAATTAAAGGGTAATCAAAAAGAAAATGACATCAAGGAGTGTAAGACAGCCCAGAAAGCCCATCAGCATCATTACCCCAGCAAACCCAGAGGCAACTCCAAAGACACCAATACAACTGCTTGAGAAGTCTGCCAAGAAGCCAGATGCAGCTGGTGCTGGAAGAATATCTTCTACAAATTAGCTTCTGAACCCTGTAATTGCCATCAAAAGCAAAGGATCACTAATACAATGTGCTGGGGTAACTGGTAGCAATCACAAAGCCATACTTTGGTGTCTCTTAAAAAAAAAAAAAAAAAGGCTTTTAAAATGAAGTTGAAAAAAAAAACACAACTGAAGACTGAAGAAGGGCAAAGGAAAGACGAACTTAATTACAAGAAATAAGCTCAGTCACACAGTGGTTAATGAAACATAGCTGTATAGATTGTTTAAGGCACACTTTGACTGATACTGAGAAGGGTAGGATAAGCAATTCTACTAGTCCAAGCAATCACATGGCTAATTCCATCCTGTTGAAACAGCATAAATTGGTGGGAATAAAAAAGTGTTCCTCTGCCTGACTGAAAAATTTAGAAAATATGCATCTTTTGTGTTGGTAGATGCTGCAAAATCTAATGCATGTAATTAATAGCTTAACACAAACACATTGTCAAAAAAAATCATTTTTAAGCAACCAGGTCTTCTACTAGTACTAGCTGGTGAAGTTCTATTGATTTCAAGGTACCAGCTCAGAATCTTATATGAGATAAAAGCAGAGAGCAAAAAGTGCTTTTGAAAATAAAAGGATACCCTAGGACCTGATAAGAACAGGCTGAATGCCATTCTCAAAAATAAACAGGAATATGAACTAAGAACTTGGTGAAAAGAACAAAGTAAAATTTGTCTCTAGGTGTTAAGATGAAAAATGTATAATTGCAGTATAGTACTGATTTCAGTTACATATACGTAGTTTGACATGACATTCTCATGGTAGCAAATACAAAAATGAAGCTCAAATCAGATTCCAAATTTACCAACACAGTATTAGAAATAGCCTCTTTCTTATCTATCAGCTAAGGCTTTGAATAGTATCTGCAAAATGCTGCAGTACATAAAGAGTATTTAAAATAACACAAGAACTGTGGAATTTGAATCCTCTTAATTTAACACTTAAAAGACTGATCAAGAAAATACAAGTATGATTTAAAAGCCAACTATTTGTGTATTCATGCTTATACCAAAAAAGAGGTTCTCTTTCTGTCCAGTCACCCTCTCTTTGAGTAACAAGGACAGGTTAATTATTTTCTTCCATTATCTTGACATACTTGCTTTGATCTTTCATCCGAATACTGCACTACCATGCAACACTGACCTTCCAACACTCTTTACCATCTTGGGAGCTTGTCATGAATCAGGCATACCCATGCAAGTTCTTTTATTCATCACACTTCATTTCCATTCCTTTTCCTGATTTCATATGCATTTGTGACATCTTCCACTCAGCTTTATTATAAAATAATTTGTTTCTTATGAATTCTATTTTGTTTGCTTATTCTCTCCCTCTCCTCAGACTCTTCAGATTCAAATGTCATCTTTTACCATCTTTTACAAATACCGTGTGTGCACATATTGGTGAGGAGATTTTTTTGTCAGTCTGACAGACACAGGGACATATTGCTGATATTAGGTTTCTTTCATCCTCCTCCTGCAAAGCTACTCATGAGATATACCTGGTACAGACACCCATATTGAACCAGATTAGAAGGTTCTTGCTAAAATAATCCAGAATCAAACATAACCAATTTTACTCAAAAAGACTTTTCACTGAAAAATCAGCATACTTTTGCTGATGCTTCTGCTCTCTTCAGTCTTAGCCCTACATTCTACTCCAGACTGCAGAAGTCTCTTTTGTCTTCTACATCCTCTCTCAAAACCTCTAGAAACAAAAATGCTGAGCAAAAGTAATGATTTAATGCCATTGCTTCTGCCATCATTTTTATCCTGTGCTATGCCATATAAAAAGCATGTTGCCAGAGAAAAAGAAGATTTTGAAGGCTGTCTTTTTGCATAGCTAGTCTTCAAATTAACCTAATGGATATGAACAAGGCTTAAGAAGTACTTGAAACTTCTAGGCAATGGCAGTTCTAAAAGCAAGTCCCATGCTAATATACCTCATCTGGACATGCCAGAATTACAGCCATCAAGGCACCCAGTGATATAAATGCTCCATATGATAAATCAGAATACTCCACACATGGAAGGGTCAAAGATGGTTTTCCATTCTCCTCCTCAACCATCAGAGAAAAATTAGTATAATTTAATATAACCTCTAGCCCAACTTGGAATACAATTCAAAGCTCCTGGATTGTTAAGGTGCGAGGGGACCATTATGCTGGAGCACATTTCAATCAAGACTTCCTCCAAAAGCTCCCTGTGCCAGGGCATGGAGGGGGAGTGGCGCACAGCCAGGGAGACTGTCTCTGTGCCAGGGAGACATTCCTTCACGAAACAGAGCTCCTCAACAGTCCTAGAAAGGCAATTTTAATTTCATTTTGCATCATTTAGTGACACAAAAGGATATTAATGGACCAAGATTTGGTCATCTATTTTTACAAATGATGGGACTGGCTTCTCCTAACTTTGTTCCAAGTCTGAACGTGCTTTGATCTACAGTCATCACGTAAGTAGTGTCTCTTAAATTTTCTGTGAAAACACAGTTTCACTATGCTTCCCAAAATGGACACAAAACCTGAAGATTATTAACTAATTTTTAACTAATTTTTAACTAATTAACTAATTTTCTCCAGAAATGAAAAACTCAAATGATGAAAGATAAAATGACATGTACAATTTAAGTGTTTTATTCTTTAATTTGATAAAATTTAAGACATTCCTTTAACATGCTTTAAAAAGACAAAAGGAACCCACTACAAGACTCTGCTTTCAAGGCCTACAAAGGTAAGCAAGAAAAGACTATGCTGCAAAATAGCTAATAATTTAGGATGTGTTTGTTATTCTATTCTGTATTCTCCTGTCTTCTTTAATGTGGTAGGTCTCTAAACATTAACACAACCAGGGAGTAGATAGTCATAAACAAGCTGTCAAGCATAACTAAGCTATTGTTTCTGATTCTCTTAACAAATGTATAAATGCAAAGTTGGATCATTTGTAGTAATAAGGTGTGCCATTTAGGTCACATTTGTTTCCATGGTTATCAGCACAGACTGGAACTCCGTTCCTTGCATGGCTATGTACAATGGATAAAGTCATACTCATACAAGTACAAGACTCTGTAGATGGCCAGCTTGAAACTTTATGAGGCTGCAGTATGAAGAAACAAATTTTGGCACCAGCAATTCAGGAAGAGAGAAGAGAGACAGAGTGATCTTCACCCACAAAAACACAAAGAAAAATTGTGAATCAAGGAGCATGTCAAGAGGTATTTCCTCTTGAGAACAAAAGGAAAGGCAATTAAATAAATGGATCAACAACACAGGGCATACTAGAGGTGTTATCTCAATAGCTTAAATTCCACTTCAGTTCATGTATATAAACCTAGCTATTTACTGGCTCTGGGTAACTCCTTATTCCCTATCTGGAAGCTCCTATATCTCTTCACTGATTATGCAGAGGAGCTTTGATGGAATTCAGGCAACTCAAACACAGCCCAGGGAGCAAATGAAAACATTCTGCACATCAGAAATTTTCAGATTTTTTTTTCCCCCTATGGGAGACCAAATTACATAAGAGAGGTAATTTCAAAATCATCATCACAACATCCATATGACAACAATACTAATTACTAAGTGAAAATGATAATATTGTGAAAGTAATGAATCTGTTTTAAATGGCTATACAAAAGAAAACCACAATATTAAGTAGTCTGCAGGTATGTCACATACCATGCATTTTGAGCTCATAGTAGTAAAGATCAATACTAAATACTTCATTGCATGAAAAGACTCGTGAAGCTGATTTTCATAACAATTTCTGTCTCAAAACCCTCTTGATCCTTGGATGTCTAAGAAGTGATTTCATACCAGTCTTTTCTTCAAAGTAAATGCAGGCTTCTTCCATCCCTGTTCTATATCAATGCTTATTTTATTCTAAATTTGTAGAAAGTTAGTATCTTTGAAATCCTTGACATGTGGTTGAAATTAGCTCAAAGTGAAAATTTATTAAGGTGTACAGACACAAATATGCATCTTCTTAATTACCATTTTCTTAGGGAAGTTTAAGCATACATATCTACAAAATATCTTAAATCTCAGGTGTTAAATAAGCATTGTCAAGAGAACAGATGCAAAGCATGGATCTCACCTCCAATTTAGACACACAAATATACTATTTACCTATGTTAGTCATGCATAAAAACCGTGCAACTCTCCCTTCGGGGGTTAAGCAAGGCATTACATAGTACTTACACTTTGCATGCTCTGTTATGTAAATGTGACACACACTATAAAAATGAACAATAAATGAACAACTTAGCATCATAAATGAAGGAATGGGCTCTGCAACACTTATGTACAGTTACAGCTTAAATAAATGTGAACAAATATATAGAGACATCCATAACTTGCAACTGAGAGAGCAGAACATGCATCCTGTTGCCATAATGTAATAATGTAACTTAAATGTTCACTGAAAATGTTTTGTTTTTAGTCTGTCAAGATAAACAAATAATAATTAAGCAAGTCACATTGTATTAATACAACACCTACCCCTGTCACTGTGCATCAAACTATGATCGTCTTAATGGCATTCATTAGTAAACTGTGTATTAGCTTTGCACTTCAATACAGATTGTTTCCTTACCAGCTGCCAAGGTTTGCCCCATTCCTGGATCACTGGTAATACAACCAATTTGATTGCAGAGAGTAATAGTAAAGTTGTACGTCCTGTAAGGTTTTAACCCTGTTGCTACATAGGAAAGCTCGTAAGCCTCAGCTATATGCAAAACCTGCAAAGCAAACACATTGGAATATAAAAGTTTGTTAATAATATTTTCCTTCCTATTAATCAGTGACATATTCACTAATAAGAAACTTGTCTCTGAATTTGCAGATTCCTTCATTTAGATGTGGAAAAGCTTGCAAGGACCAATTGAGGGAGAGGATTATTTTGGAGAATCTCAGCAAGCTAGGATTTAAATGATAATACTTCCCATCACACTGTTTTATGAGGTAATAAGCCTGTTCCTGAGTGGATAAATGAGGAAACAAAGTTATTGCCTCATAAAACTGTGTGGTGGTGCAGTTATCACTACTAACTGTGCAGCTACAACCCAGATGACAAGGATGACACTATTAAGTGGTGAAATCTGATCACCACTGAATGAATGACGTGATTAGGAGACATTAGAAGGAATGGGAATAACTAACACCTACAGACATTTGAATTTGTTTCATGTTAATGTTATTTCAAGCTATCAGTTAGAGGGGAAGATGTTATCTTTTCTATAACTTCTTTATCAGATGGTTATTTAAATGAAAAATCTTACAAGCCTGTGACCAGAAGCAATTCACAAATATATATTGTTACAACAGCTACAGGAGGTAGGTAATTAGTGTTATTCCCATTATATAGACAAACAAGTTGAGGCCCATCTGTGGCCTGAAAACCAAAATTCAATGGTGAAGTGCGAAATACAGCATCAGAGCACCAGATCCACTCCTACACTCTCATTATATATGGTATCTCTTTGCCCATTCTTAAGGTTTTAGATTACTATTACTACCATGTAATAGTAACAAATATGGTATTACTCCATTATTATACTATTATTCTGTATTATTATATATTCCAAAAACCATGGTATTTGTTTGCCAAACCCAGTCATTCAAAAATTGCAACTGTATTTAAAAATCATGTTTAGATATTATAAAGTATTTTTTCTGCTATTTTAGGTTTCCCCAATCCAAAGACTTGTCCGTTATCCAGGAGTCCAGACAATTATCTTTTTAACGTAGGTATAAATTCCTCCAGACACCATGACTTTAAGCATATCAGCAAACATAACAATAATTATGTTTGCTGCACCATGCAAACCATGCAGACCATGCAAAGATCAAGGCAATTTAAAACGTTGTTGATGAATCTGATTCCTCCTTATTTTGAATCTTCCCCACCACTGAAAAAAAGTCATCTCTGGAATAAAACTTTTAGATTTAAAGTAATGTATAAACATTACAGAACAGTCAAGATGAAGTGATGAGTGAAAAACTTACATCAGGAGATATATAGAAAATCAGTCAAATAATTCACAAACATCAAGAAGGACATCAGACTTTATCAGTTTTCCTATTACAATTTAGGAAAAATTTATCGTAAAAATACTACCTGGGAAAATGGTGGCAAGAACCTTTGTTCAGTCATCAAACTGATGCTGTATCCTATCACTTCTCCTCTTGATATATTATCTTCAGGTTTTTCCCACGACACATTGAGGGAATATGGTGAAAGTGGGAATACTGAAGGAGCTGGCATGAACACTGGGGCTGAAATCAAATTAATATAAAAACATATATAAAATTACACAAATTATAATGCCACATTTCACACAGTATTTGTAAAAAACATTTTCAGGCAGTCTTTTCCAATTCGATTCTTTTTTAACTATGTTTTCGAGCCTAACTGGAATTTGCTTGTTATTTTGATAGTGCATAAAAAGTACATCATTCTCTTGTTTTCTACTCTGTCCATGAATGCAGAACAAAACTCTGCCCATGTCTTAAAAGAAATCCTAATTGACAATAAAGCCTTTAACTCTGCAGCAGGTAGAAAATACATACAAATGAAAAACTCTTGAAGAAAAACTTCATGCAACCTGGGAAAAAACTGATAAAAGCAAAAAGTGTTCAATACTTCAGCATCTTAAAAGCAATTTTGTTTGCTAGGCCAGTTTGAAATTAACATGTCTCTCACTTCTAACAAAACCGTTCCCTTGTCTTCCATAGCTAAATCTGTAAAAGGATTGTTTGCACCACAGTTAAATCCCCACCTGATTACTCTGTAATAATAGGATACCAACTCACAGCACTTCTGTTATGTACAACCACACTAATGGACCTCTTTCCAAATACAATTTAACACTTTTATAGCATACAGTATTTAAGAACAGATAAGCACAAAGACTCATTTTTGTGAAAAAAGGGAATTATTTTAACCAGCAGTTTTTTAGGCTCAAGCCATGACTTTCAAGCTTTTGGCAAACAAAAGCATCAGTGATGTAACTGAAATGTTTAATTGCAGAACAGAGGCTGTATCAGACTAAAAAACATACTCTTCTGGTGTAAGCATTGAAATAAGTACCTGTTATTTCAGAATAATATGTCAAATGGAAAGCTTTTTTGAAAATTTGATCAGTGAGGTCATAAGAGTTGTTGTGATTTGATTCTTAAAATTTCTCAAAAAGAAATGGTTCGTAATATGATAGCTGGCCTGTATCAAACCACATGAAAAGTTTCAAATGCTATACTTCTAAAAAAAGTGACCATTTTGAGTTCTGGAAATAAATAAATAAAAATAAAAACCCACCACCTTTCTCAAACAAGGCTTCTTATCAAAGCCTCATTTCAGGAGAACTCACTTGAACCTCTTTCCTATACCTTCTTGAACAACATTCCTACTCATACCAACTCATATATAGACCACATATTTGTGATTAAACCGATTTTATTCATTTATTTTTTCTCCCTTTAAAGGGCACATAACTAACAACTGGGAAAACAGTAGAGAGTTCAAACACTTCTTGGTAGATTTTGCATTTTGTAATCTTGAAATTTTTAAGTGACAGACACATTTTCTTTAGCAATATGATATTATGTTGAAGAAAACATTTTGACTGAACCTGCTAGGTTATGAGATAAAATGACTTCTGTTTTATTTAGTAAAAACCAAGAATTTTTCCCTATTTGAATTACTACTGAACACATCTTAATAATAATAATAACAACAACAACAACAACAAAACTTTAAGAATATATTCTAATTCATTTTATCCTTCAGTTTTCAATGAACAAATTTAAACCACTATTTACCAGCCTCTGCTGTTCGTCCTGATACCCAATCTGAAGATGTACTACCTGCCATGTTTACTGCTAGCACATAAAATTCATATTTTGTGAATGGCTCAAGATCAGTGACTGTGGTACTGGTCTGCGGTGGAGCCAAAGCATTCTCATTAGCAGACTCCAGAACTGGTCGAGGGCTGAGCCATCCACTGCTTTGGAAAACACGAATTTCAGGAGTAAGAAAGTTCTCAAAGGATTTTCTCATGTAAAGTTCATATCTTATAATTATACCTAGAGGGAGAGGAAAAAAAAAAAAAATATATATATATATATATATATATATATATATATTGCATTTACGTTATTTCTGGAATACTACTAAATTACTAACACCAAAATAACATTACATTTAAAATCATAACAACTGATCTGTCAACATCATAGAAAATATAGCATAAGAAGTTTAATAACCTGTGTAGTTATCAACCAAATACTCGTTTTGCCATTTCTTGCATTACACTGTTTATTTTCACCTCCATACAATTTTGGGATTTGATAACAAATACCTGAACTAAAGGACATTTTCAAGTTTATTTATTTATTTATTTATTTTTACACAATGAATAGGGGACTTTTTTTTTTTTTGAGTGAGAATTAAATGCTAATAGTTCAGAAACAACTACAGGATAGTGTGTAGATACACAGATCTGTGTGTGAAAGAAAAAGGATTTTCCATCAGAGTAAACCTATTACACACATGGAAAGGTCTCAGCACTTTGGAAAAAATGGCTTCACCATTGCAGTATGAAGAGATACATGACCTAGGAATGATCACGGAAATGGTTTAGCTCCACAAACAGAGCGCAAGAGTGCTGCCTAGAGATTTCCAAAATAAAGGAGATGAGATATTGAAGAAAGGAGATAAAGTTAATTACCATATAATATATATATTTGGGGCTATAATCATGCATGGAAACAGAGATGCAGCTTAGGAGAAAAAACTTCTAAAGATAAACTTCTAAAAACTTCTTGTTTGTCATTTGCAAACTCCAGGAAATCTAACCAGAAATGAAATTTAAGAGGATTGCTTAAAACTTCCTGTTGTACTGGCATTACACACAGGTAATTGCTATGAAGGAAACCATGAGCAATATATGCTACACATTGATGCACAAGTATTGACAGCCATTTTCATGGCCTGTATTATAGGAACGGCACTTCTAAAAACTTAGAGACATTCTTCCTGTCTCACCTGGTAAAACCTAGCAAAAATGTTCATAGAGAATGCTAAGCCCCCAATACACACCTGCTCATTTTGGGAACGGAGAAATAGGCTCATTTTGTGAAGAGATAAACAGGTTTGGTTTAGAATGCACAAATATTAGTGCTTGTAAGTGCAAGATCACAAAGCTCAATGGCATGTATATCAAGAGATAAAGTGTTTACCAGTAAAATTTGTGGCATCACAAAAGTATCCTACAACAGCTGTGTTCTCAGATTCAAAAACCTAAAATATTATTAGGCAAGTTAGACCAGCAACTCTTGGCAATAGCGTAATCCCTAACAAAGTTACACTGGTAATAGAATTAGTTACAACACATGACAAATGGTTTTAAAAACAGATTTCTCTGTTAATTTTTAGATTCTTTTCATAACTATTGCCTGTTTATTTATGCTTTATGCAGCAATATCACACATCTGTCTGAACTAGCCTATTTGGCAAATTAGGAAAAAATTAATTTTACTGTAAATGTTTAATTATAAATGTGCTTTTTTGATGCAGCAGATGCCACTAAGGGCTAAATCCTGAATCTAAGGCCTAAATCCTGAACCCAGCACACCGGTGTTCTAGACTCCAAAATAACAAAACAGACTCCAAGACTACATTTAGTGGTGTCAGGCAAATTCAGATGATTCCTTACTTTATTCTCAGTTTATGTCCCACAGCTAAGGATATTCTAATCAAATTGGAGAAAAATACTGATTTTTCTTTGCAAAATTTTTGACTTGTGAAAATAAATATATGTCCTACCATTTGGTTTTGCAGGTGGCGACCATTCCACAGACAGTTCTGTAGAGCTGATGGTTTTTATAACCGGTGGGAGTAGGCCTTCTGGAGGAGCTTGTGCAGTAATTACTGTCACTGGCTGGCCCTTTAAGCAACCTCCAGAAGTACAAGCTTGCACAGAAAAAACATATTTTGTAAATGGCATGAGATTCCAAATAATTGCTGAAGTTTTTAAGCCTTCATATTGGCCACAAGGCTGAAGATCAACCAAGCCAGTACACGTCAAAATGTATTTCTCTATGGGCCCAGAGTCATTTGATGGGGCTGTCCAGTAAAGCAAAACAGAATGGTGACTAACAGGAAAGACTGGAGTTAAGTTCAAGTTTCCTGTAGGTGTCCCAGACTTTGTTCTGTATGTCACTGAGGCACTTCTAGTAGAACCATGAATGTTGCTGGCTTGGATGTAGTAGGAATAGAAGGTATATGGAGATAAGGTGGTATCAATGAAGGTCTGAATACCTAAAACAAATAGGTGAGAATAAAATTTTATCAGTCTAACACATTTTTAAAAAATCTTATTTTGTATACTTAAGGTCCTTCCAACAAGCTCAATATGTAAGATATTTATGCATGTTTGCACGCTCTTCTTGAGATCATCATGATCATTGTAACTTCTCAATTTTTATTATTTTTTTAAATCTCCCAATGTACATTGCCAACACCAGAGAAACAGATTTTCCACTGAATTCCTCCTAGTTCCTGCTTTCATCATGAACAAGATTAGTATAATTATCTTATTATTCATCCTTTGCTTGGAAATAGTGATTTCAAATGTAAATCAGCATCAGTATTAGTGGAGCTGATATAGAAAAAAATCCATGAAATTTTACACCTCTTTTTTTCATTTATTTCATTGAATAAGACCACATATTTGACCTCTCTATGCTTTCATGTCCTCACTTCTAAAACAGTGCTTAATAGTTCATTTGTAAAGCACTTGATCTTGGATGAAGAATGAAACAGAAGTGCAAATACTTATTAAAAAGGTCTGAAGCCTGTATTTACCTTCCTCACCTCTCACTTTCCATTATGTTAGATAGCTTTTTAGCAGCCATGACCACGAATACCTCTCAGGTATATCCTAGAAGCAGCTATGCATCTTAGCCTATGTCCAGCCATGTCACAATATGAATTTATATACAACTGATGTCATACATAGTTTTGGTTTAAGAAACACTGAACAGTATATTATATGCTACAGCATGGATACTCTCAAAACTTCTTCAAAGCAAATGGAGAGGACAGATCTATTTCTCAGTCCTCTCCGTAAATCTGCACAAGCAAGACAGCCCTAAGTACAACATAAAGACCACCACAGAATAATCTGTATTGCTAGATATTCAGTTTGTATTCATCGTAGTACAAAAGCAGCAGCAGCAGCAGCCCCAGTAATTGCTTAAAGCACATTAACTACACACATGATCACAAACTTGTCAATGGAGTTCAGCAGTAAAGGGACTGGGTACTCTCATCTTCTACTCTTTTAAACCCTGGTACTTTAGGCAAGGTTCCAAAATGGCTCTGCCAGCAGCAGTAGTGGCTTTTGCAATATCTGTGTGCATTACAAGACACTGGATTGAATTCAGCAAGTTTTTTCAATGCTGATGAACAATTGATAACTAGGTGGTAAGTTTTATTTTGATAGGAATATAGGCTAGATAAAAATAAACAAATTAAAAAATAAAAATAAAGCTAGAACCTGTGTGATTTGGAGTTAGAATCTTAAGTACCCTTGCTATTTTCCCCCCACATTTTAGAGCAAGTGTTTCATTTTAGCCTTAAGACAGAGTAGTATCTACTGTGCCTCTGGTTTCTGAGAGCAGTTAGCAGAACAGTGTTTTAATTAGGCATTTTACAATAGTATCAGCCAGATCTCCAGTACAATTTAGAGGATTATCCTTATTTTTTCCTTGGAAAGTTCAGTGTTTCTATAAAACTCTCATTTAGTTATAAAGTAATATTCATTATCCTGTCGCATTCACAGGATATATCATAAACATTCTAAATTCCATGATATACTGAGAAAAAAAGTAATAAACTATTTTTTCTTAAAATAAAACAAAGTTCTGATGGCATTAACAAAGTATTTTTGGCATTCAAAGGCCAGCAGATGATTTCACATCATTAATTAGAAATTAATTAAATTTTTAAAATTTATTTTTTAGAAAGCAATTAGATTTTTTGCCAGAAAGTGTCAAAAATGCCTTTTTAAACCAAATCTGTTTTCAGAAATTGAAAGTTTTATTAAGTAGAAACATTTTATTAAGTAGAAACAGTTTCATTATCCAGATAATGATATTCAGATTTTTTCACTCTATAAAGTATGTAAGTGGAGTCATGAAATAACATCCTTAATAATGCACTCTGAGTTTATTACATTACAGAGCACAAATTTAAGACAAGAAAACATATAATAGTGTCACTTTTGAAATAACAATATTTTTTACTAAATTTAGACTTGTAAAGCAAATAAGGGATTGGCATATTTTCTGTTTGCTTTATTTTTTCTTTTCTTTTCTTTTCTTTTTTTTTCTATTATTATAATTTTTCTTTCTCTCCTCTCAGTCAGTTAATCCCATGCACGGGTTGCATACCTTCCTTCACAGTACATACTACAGAGTATCCCATTCAAGCCTAAGCCAATTGATTACATGCAGTGATCAATTGTAACAAAGCAGAATGCACCAGAACATTAAAAAATAGTAATAGATAAACCTTATGAACCTTATTTCACTGTATAAGTCTTTCTCCCACACATACTGCAGGGTACATACCAACAATTAGAAAGTCTTAACTTCTGAAAAATACTGAAGCTCCTTTGGTATGAATATGCAGCAAAGAAGCTGCTAGAAGGGAAATCTAAGTTTAGGGGTATTAAACCATACCTATCCTTTTAAAAAACACTTGTGTACAGTATATATGTAAAATCAGAATCCAAATCTCCTTCTCTTTGATAAGAGGATCAATATTAGCACAAAACAGCCTTTCCATCTAGGACAGAGTGCAAAATCCTTGAGGACTGCCTTCTGAGGATCCCTTTGCAAGCCTCAACATCAAGAAAGTGGTGCTGCAAAAGGCAAACCAGGAACTACACTGATAGCTTAACAGAAGGTGCTAAAAGTTAGACCATAAAAAGCTTTCCTAATCTGTTAACAGTTTAAAACCAGGAGGATTAAAAAAAAAAAAAAAAAAAAAAAAAGAGTTTAAGCACTTTATGGTCTATTCCATTCACCCTAATTCTTTATCCAGGATTTTAGCAGTGTCTCTCTTGTAGCCTGTGTATTTTCGCAGGGAATGCTTTTAGTAAGGTGTTTTAGATTCAAAAGTAAAAAATTATCAGCCATTTTGTATGATTCACTTTACTGATTTTTGTCCAGGGTGTTAATTTCTTTCAAGAAACATTAATAACAGATCAACGACCCACTAAAGGAAGATAAAGTATTAAAAATCACAAAGGATGATAATGACAGGAGGCAGAAATAATTAAGAAAAAATATACAAATATATACACATTTGCACATACACAAAAACTTTGATGTCATCTTATAAATACTTACTATAGGGGTAATAGTCTTCTACTACATAAATTTCAGCCTCATCTCTATACAGTAGATAAGTAAGCCGGTTAGAATTTGGAGAGTCAGGAGAATTCCATGAAAGACTGATAACAGAGGAATTGAGAACTTCTCCTGTAGGAGGTGGTTGCTGTAACGGAGCTAAAACACATATAAATAAAAACAGAGTATATAATAATGAATGTAACCAATAATTACACAAATAAATAAAAGCATAAAGAAAAAGGTATTTTTTCTTCAAAGAAAAGCTGTATATAAACATACAATCACCCAGGCAAGACATTCATAAATGGAACTGATCCATCCAAACGCTCTCCAAGAAAGCTTGTTATCCAAGTACATCAAACAAATGTACACATTAAAACAACTGACAAATTAATTACTGCCCTTAATTCCTGCTCCCCAAAATTAAAGCAAATACACCACAATTTTCCAAACACGCTTTTTTCTGCTTTTTTTTCTTTTTTTTTTTTTTTTTTTGGCCAAATATATTTCAAGACTACTATAAAAAGGGAACGTATTTATCTGGTTGCGTTACTGAAGTCTATAGTTCAATTATAATTTTTTTTTTTTTCCAGAGGATTCATTCAATTTTAGCATAGGCCTGGCATAAACTTCCTCTAATAGAACAGAAATGGAAAGTCTAACTAACTACACATTTTACTGAAGTGTTACAATATGCCTATCTAATTAACTGACATAAAACAAAGGGGCAGATTGTGAAGGCAATTATTTATTTAGGCAATTTACTTCTATTTGTTTCCAATAAAATTATAAATCAATGAGAGCGAGGCATCTTAACATTTTAAGAAATAGGCTCGAAATTCTTATTTACCAAAATATTACTCTGCTATTGCCTCCATTAACTTCAGAAAAAATGTTACTTAATTGCACTACTATCTGTAAAGACATAAACAAGCCTGAAGTTCACTGGCCAAAAGTCTCACACTATTAGAAAGATGGTCAAAGTTTCCTCCATGTCCCTTTTATAATTCAAATATATGATCATGGTTCTTTGTAAGATATGGCTATCACTCAGAAAAAAAATGTACATTCATAGACGCATATGTATCCATAGATATATGTGCACATAAATACATTTATGTTATTTAACTCAGAGCATGAGTTCATATCCTGCTGTGAGATCCCCACTCGCTGTGTTATATGTGACAGCATTACTCTCTGACCCTCCCTATACTATGCATTAGCACTGAACAACTCTGGTCTCCTTTGGCAGCTAGTAATTTCTATAGGTTGACTCAAAGTCAGACTGTGCAATTTCCCTACCCTCTTTGCCAAGGGAGGGAAAAACAAGGGATCTACAGGACAACATTTTGCCCAGAATATTGGGTGGAAGTACAGAAATCAATACATGGAGCAAGCTACCATGTACTAGATAAAAAAACATCCCTTTCTCCCTAGAAATAGAAACATTAGAAGCATATAGCTTTTCATTATTTTTTTCTCCTTCTATTTATAAATTATTGTCATTCTCCTTCTATTTACAAATGATCATCATCTCTGTTGTGTGGATATTTGCTTAATGTACACAAATCACCAAAAGATAATTATCAAAATCTGTTCAGTCAAACAGGAGAAAAGAAGCAAAGAGTGAAGTTACAAATGGGAAATGACATGAGGACCTCAATTCACACAAGTGATAGATGTAGAGAATTACGCCAACATCAGCGGGTGTCATTACATATGGGTTTTTAAACATATACATAAAATATGAGTCGAAGCTCTTTACTTAGAGTACGATAATGAAAAATCCTTTTCCTTCTGCAGTATCTCAGCCAAGAAATAGCAGAAAATATTTCTAGAATCCATTGCATTGAACAGGACACAACCTTCATCCCCAATTAGAAAGCATACTTTGTTTTGCTGCCAGTCTAAAGTTTTTGGGTTCAGCTGAGTTATGAAGTGAATATATGTTAAAGAGTCTACAGCAGTCAAGTTTAAGAATCCTAAATCCCTGACATTTTTGGAAGGTTTCCCTCCATTTAATACATGCATAAAATACCAGAGCAATCAAACTTACTGGCATAACCTTTATTTTCCGGTGAGTAGTCTCTCACTATCACATATTGCTCCCATATTTGCTGTTTTACATTTCAGATGTGTAAGCAAAGTATTGTATTTCAGAATTGTTTATGGTGTATTTAAGATATTGTTGAGCAGAAAAACTGAAAATAGGTCTCTACATTAAAAAATATTAGTTGCATAGTGATAGCAGCTTACATTTGCTATTAAAAGCAAAGACAAGTAAAGATGTGTATAAAAAAATACTGTATTGCTATGAAAATAATCACAAATATCAAAGTAAGTCAAAGTTCTTTATCCGTGCAAGAAGTATTTTGGTATGAATAATCGAAAAACAGCAATTGCTATATCACTTATGTCCAGAAGAGGACTCCGCATGTCATTTAGAATACTGCCGATGTATTTTTTCTAACTAAAATCTATGATATTATTTATCTATGTCATGTTATTATTAATCAATTTTATAGTTGAATTGCCATTGACCTTTATCCAATGTATATCCCAACATAAATAAGTAGGTTGGTTTATGTTTGTAAAGCACTTTGAAGATGAACAGCATCATAAAAGTGACATATATTATTATTATTATACATTCAGTTGAAACATCCTACACTTTTAAAAGAAACAACAACCAATCAACTATCTGCACAGTGAACAGATACTATATGTTCTACAGAAGAGTAAAGGGAAGAACAATACAAAATTGTATCTTAAACAATTCCAAACTTTGAGAACAATCACCTCTGAAACATTACCGTTGTTCTATCCCATTTATAGTATTATGCATTCTGCTATATATATTATTCAGAATTCAAAGGGATTTACAATCCAAATACAAACAAGAATCAAAGGGTCCTTGTAAACAAATTCTTTGTGCATATACATCTCTACTTGCAAGTCCACAGTATGTGCATATCACAATGATATATCATGCCTAAATGCCTGTGCAAAATACAGAAACGTATTTTGTTGAAAGAGGATCCAGAAACACACTGCAGAGATTACTTGGGAACATCTAACCTTGTTGTTGCATTACACATGGCTACATGAGCTAACTCTCACTATACGTCTGGTCAGGCCATTATCAATTAGGTCTGCTAACAGAAATGACCAATTAGCATCTTCAGAGTACCTCATTAACTGGTTATGAGACTTTTAAGACTGGGTTGTTAACTGCATATGGCAGTAGAGCGTACCACAGAGACACAGCACAACTTTTTCACAATTAGCTCAGGTCCTACCCATAGAGTTTGGCACTCCATGGTATGATGTCCTCAAAGCTTTTTTCCAAACACAGAATTGAAGACAACTTAAAATATGAATCTTCTTATTAAATACACCTTTCCTCTCCTTCTTTAAAATCCCTGCCAGTATAGAGACAGTGGACCAGTAAGCAAATCAGAACATTCAGTTTTGACCAGTTACGACAAAGTCTTGCCATCTCTTTTCACATCCAGACTCCCTGCAAAGTTGGAAGTGCAGGTGTTCCGTTGCAACATGACTCAGTACAACTCAGGATGTGGCCATCAACACAGCATTAGCTCAGGCTCACACATCCCAGTTTATGATGCTCCACATCACATATTTTCCCAAACTGGCGGGACAACAACAACAACAGAAAACAAATCCATGAGGAGACAGGCATAGTAATGTTGCACTGAGGAGCAGATTTTGAATTAATCACAAATCTTGTGATTTTCTGACCAGAAGGCAAGACTTCTGCCTCCTGTCAATGGCAAGACAGGGGGCTAAGCTGTAAGCTGTAAAAGTACTATTCTATTAATGTGACTAAAAGGTGGACTATACTTTTGACATTGCAAGGAAAGTGGTAGGAAGTGCAAGGGAATTATGGGCCATTACTTCTCAAGTGGGCTAGACTGGTAAGTGTAAGCTGTGTGTATGATACTAAGCAGTCTTTACATCACAACAGAAAACACTCCTAAGAACACCTAATCATGAAAGACAATAATGAAAAAAAATTATTGTTTTTCACAATCATGAAAAACACCTAAACTAAGGGCAAGAAATATGAAGGGAAAAAATGCCAAACCCAAGTTTAGTACCGATAAACTATTTTAATGCTCACTAAATCAATAATGAAACATTAATTTGAAATACATGTTTTTTAAGACCTAACATCCACTTACTTTTACTGCAGCCAAATAGGTTGTGGACATCCAAATTACTAGCATCAGGAGCACAGTTGTCACATTTCAAGCCAGTTACAAACTGTTTACAAACACACTGTCCAGTAACAAGATGACAAGTTGCACTAATGGCTCCTGCAGGATGACAATTACAGTGCTGACATCTATAAACAAAAACAAATCAAGGAAGTGATCACAACACATTAGCACTTCAGTTAAGCACAGTAGGATTTTGTTTAAAAGATTCTTGTGTAACACAATTTAAAAATCATAAACGGTGAAATAGCCTGAAACACAGCAGAAAATCCATTAGCCTGATAAAAAAGTAACTTTAAAAAAGTGCCCATTATAAAAATTAAAACCTCAATGCCAGAATAATATTCTGATTTATACGAAAACTGCTCAAAATTAAAGATCTATTAAATACATTGATCCACATATCAAATGCATAATGATGTTTGGTAATAACCACATTATGCACTCAGTCTTGCAATGCTTACCCATGAACCTTTTTTTCACAACTAGAGTTCAGGGTTACATGTGCTACCAGTTTCACAGGTTTCTGCACAAAATAGGCAACCTTCTAATTTAAAGTAAACTAGTCTTTTGTTGAAAATGAAAATTAGTTAATAATTTATTATAACAGAGGCCACTTGAAGTTGCAAAAATAAACCACTGCAGATAAAGCAGAAAGAATACAAAGACAAAAGTGGAGAAAAAAATATCAGATCAAAATAGTAAAAAATTCAAAGATAAGCAAAACTTATTATAACAGAAAGCACATTTCCCTTGCTGCCTGATAGACAAAATGGAATTAACTTAAAAGGATACTTACACTAGATGTTTAAATTAAGGTATTTGTTAAATTAAATATATATATATATTATATATATATATATTATATATATATAAGCATCAGTTCATAAAAATGCCACATTTTAATTCTGTAAATCTCTGCGGCATCAGTACAACACTTTCAGCACTAATTTATGCTTTGTTTTTTGCATGTGGAACCTCTCGCAATCAACTTGTTTTTCACTTGCTATATTATTTCCCCACTGACACTCATTTAAAGCAGGGATACCAATGACAGATTATGCAAATATTCAAAGACTTGCAAAATCTCAGAAGTTAAGCAAAGCATTTTTTTCTTTACTGCAACTACTTTTATAATACCTACAGACTACTATTATTTGTTGTAGCAGAAAAAGTCAACAATGGCAAATAAAACATTGAATTTTTGAGTATAATTTAAAAGAGTTTTGAAAAATCAAGAACTGGGAGAAATTTTGAACTATACAGTGCAGCTAAAACATGCTAGAAAATCTGCACATCACTCCCCTTGTCCTGAGCTGCAAAATTTTGAGTCCCATTTTCAAGCCCAAACAATATTAGCCTAGAGGGATTCTTATATTACTCCAGGCACCAGGTCCCAAGATGATGAAGCAGCAGAAAGACCTTGGAAGAATCTGAGGGAGAGGTAGCCCTGCCACTTCCCCTCTGCTGCTAGCTCTAAGACTAGATTAGAATTGTTTGTTTATTTTCTGCTTATCTCCCCTTGACCAATTTCACCAGATCTGAGGAAATAGGTGGTGGTGCCTTTACACAATTTACTTCACATTTTTTTTCCAGTTATCACTGTCACTTTGGCCTATCTCTTCCTATCTGTATGGAGGCAGAAATAAAAGTGAGTTCAGTTACCGTTTAGGTGTTGGCTTTTTACGACAAAGGAAAATGGAAGGGGTGGTGGAAACTGTTTTCACATTAGGACACGAAAATTCAGGTCAATAATCAGTGAAATAGACATTAAATGTGACAGATTTTTAAACAAGTTTAAGAAAACTCTTCACATATATTTTCTACCCATCACAGAGCTATCTGTATTAGAGTTCCTTTACTCCACAGCAGCTCGTGCTGTGTGATCTCCTGGGTAATCATTCAACACCCTTAAAAAGGCTGATAAAAGCTAAAGCTGCAAAATAAGCTGCAAATTTGTTTTATGGACTAATATCCCTTTGGGAATAAATAAAATACATTCTCTCTTGGAAACCACTGTACTGTAGTTTGTGCTCTTTTATAGTCAAGAGAAAAGGGCAATTTTTTCAAACTGTATTAAGTCTTTTCATCTGTAGACAGTGCATCCAAATCCCCCTTCAAATAGAGGTTTTGTTTAGACTATTTAAATGCCATAACTTAAAAAAATGGATTAGTTAGAGAAAGAAAGAAGGCACAATTATTTGCTCAGCGATGCAATATTTTATTATTTCATAATTTGATTATATGATATTTATTGCATATAGTTGGGGGGTAACAAAATAGTCTCAGTATATAAACAGTATGAGACAAGCACAAGCTTTTCTTTCTACTCTCCTGTATATTACTGCACAAATCAGGGCCCCCCCTGAGTATCCCAGTTTTCATTATCATTCACATGAGACAATCAAACTCGCATACACCTACATTCACAGTAATACTTTTCACTGCCTGATAGGGTGGGGCTGCTTCTTTTCACTTGAAATAGTTGAATTTTCTTCTAAAGTGTAGGCTCCCTTTCTCCACCTGTACTGAATTAGGGTCCTGATCTTGTAAGCAGCAAGCATGTCATCATATCCAGTTCCATAGGGTTGCCCACATTTATTTTTAGGGTCAAGATGCCACATACATTGTTTTCTCTAACAGCAGAATGGTAGAACTGGCTTTGTTTTCATTCACAGTTCATGATTAAGGATTCATTCAATTAAAAAGAGAAAAATTAATTCTTTTAAATTTTTAATCATGTAAGGAATATTTTCAGCGTTCTTGTTAAATGCTACTTCATCAGGATACTCTGAGTCAAATATATTTGAGATTTATTAAATGAGAATTACATATAATCAAAGAAAACGGACTTTAAAACATGGATAGAGAAATGTCGGGCCAAGATGAATTGCAATATTGATTTTGTGAGGATAAATGGTTTTTGTAATATTAATATAGAGAAACCTTTATTACATTGACTCTCTAGGTGCAGTTAGAGCCTCTCCAGCAATCTGTTTAAAATCTTCATTTTTCATCCTTATGGGAAAACTTCACTTGCTAAATGGATTTCATAAACAGTAATCTGTCAAGATATATATATAGATAGATAAACAATTTGTGATGTTCATTGACCTGTTCATTATAGTAAACAATACAGAGATAAGTAATTTCAAATGCGTAACAATGCCCATAATCATTACAGATCTGTTCAGACCACTACAAACACCCAGAATCTCTAATTCCCTGATTGCCAAGGAAATTTTCCTGCTTCATAAGCTGAAATGCATTAAAAATATGGAGTTCCTGTTTTATCTTAAGAACATCACAGAGGAATGTACGTGTGTGTTGATTTCTTCTAAGGCTCATAGAATTTTAAAGACTCACAGTTTCTGTGTATCACCACTTCTGCTTCTTTTCTGCTATTGTGCTAAGACAGATATGTCTTTGCCACTACAGATAACTCATACCCTTTTTATTCTGTTACTGTAGAATCCTTAAAAGACACTAAGAGCCAGGATGGTTTAAATTGCTTCATAACTTCACAAAGAAAGAAAAAGCATATTGCTTTTTTTAAGAAGATAATAACAGTTAAAGAAATGGATTAAGATAGACTAATAGAGACTCGGATTACCATTTTCAGTAGATAAATGTTTCTGCCTGAAGAATAGAGGTACACTGACCGAGTAGATGCTAACCAAAAGGAAGCCAAGTGTATGCAACACAAGTTAATCATGTTAATGTACTACTGGAACAGTCTTCAATACTGTCATGAGGATTAAGAAGTATTAAGGCATTAAAACAACTCTGATTCAAATTCCAGAACTGTAAAAACTTCTGTCTTTACAAGATGAGCTACACTGGATCTAGATATTTCTAGATTTTGAATTTCAGAATGCAGCTCAAAATGCAAGTAATTAGGGGCCAATATGTAGTTCAGGAGAGCTATTTCTTCAACATTGAAACCTTTTGCTCACATACTAAAAATAAGAAATAAAATCTACTCCAAGGAACTAAAAAAAAAAAATCAGTAATAATAAGGAAAACATATTTAAAAGGGAAATTTAATATTGCACAGATTATATCCTTTACCATTAGAAATGGCAGGAAGTGAAAATAGGAAGTCCTTATTCTACAGATTACTTTATGGCCATTAGCAGAAGCCTCTGTGACCTACAACAGTAAAAAATAATTTTAAAAATCTCCTAATGAGTGACAGTAACATAAAAGTGAAAGTGAAAAATCTGCAGAATAATGTCAAGTATATGCCAGACAAGACTGATAATCACTGCCTAAAAGCATGTCTACCCACAGTAGCTGGGGGAAAGGAGCACAAGGGAAAGAACATGGTACATTTTGCTTAAGTCTTTTTTTGTGGAGTTTTGTTTTTTTAAGGGCAAAAATGTTAAGCATAAGAAAACACGTTACCACCATCATAAGAAAACACGTTACCACCATCAGTCTGCATAAAAATATGATAGCATTACAGCTGTGCAATCTTTCTGGACAATATTTAAAAGAAAATTGAGATTGTGGGGATTAAGCAAGAAAGACGACACTGGAAGAGAAAGATAGAGCAATAGTTGGAAGTACAATGCACTATCTATAGATATACTTTACACCCCTTACATATATGGAGAATATATCCATATAATTTCACTGTACGTAAAGGCCCCAGGTTACATTAGATAAACAATTCACCCTGTGGCACATAACTAAGTCCTGAAAAACACGCACACCTTCAGAAAAACAGATTTTTAAGAGGAGAGGTGCTATATTTCTACTGCTGCTGCTGCTGAAAAATTTGTAAAGACAGGGATATCTGTAAATTTTTTACTTTATTTTTCCATGAAAATGTCTCCCTCTTTTCATAAGCATTCTGCTTATTAGAATGGCAGATTACATTTCCTATATATAATCCAAAACCTGTATTTTAAGAGTAAATGATTAACACCCTAGAAAATGACACATTACAGAGGACACCGCAGAATTGTAATGAAACAATTACCAGTATCTAATACATTAGATAGCATTAGCTTTCATTTTGTTTCTACTGAAATCTGTGGCAAAACTTTTTACTGCACAAGCAAGCACAGAGTAAACATATAACGTACAACATGTAAATCTCAGAGTGTACATAAATTCAAAGAAGGCTTACTATAAGTAGAGCACCTTTTTATTGTCACTCAGAAAGAGGTACCATGAGAAAAATGTAAAGTATGATATAACTGAATTGTAAAAAAGAAAACACTCACCTCCCTGTGACAGAGTCAAATCCAAAATAATGTTCTTTGCAACGTTCACATGTCTGTCCTGTTACAGAGGCATCTTGGCAAGTACATTGGCCAGTTAGCGTATCACAAACCTGACTCACTGAACCGGCTACATGGCACAGGCATGGCAGACAGCCAGTGACACTGGATTGAGAAAAATAAAAACCTAAAAGAGAGAAAGCGATTTTGTATAAGCGACAATATAAGAACAGATGCAAAAAGTGAACCCAATAAGACTGATATTAACTTGCCTATAATCCAGGATGAAACAAAAGAATGAAAGATTAAGTGATACATATAACCCAAAACAAAGCAGTATAGCCTTCCTGCAGCACAGAGCTTCTAAATGTTGTCATTGGCATTTTTAAAGATGATATTCATACTGCAGTTGCCAATTCTGATTTTTTATTCTCTATCTTCAGACTTTGTTATAGACAGCGCAAATTCAAATGCAAAATAGGAGGAGTACATTAACATATCGATGGGGAAAGTAAAGACCCAAGGACATGAGAGGTGCTAACAAATGCACCACAAGCAGTAGAAGCATAAAAAATAATACGCAAGAACAGGCATTTGTATATTCTGGTCTGTGATCTAATCCCTGACAATGGCCAGTATTAAACAGTTGCAAAATGCAAGAAATGCATTTGTTTTCTTAGGAAGGTCTCTTAATCTTTCTCAGCCAGTGGTTGGCTGAACCCTTGGAACATTAGGAAGATTCTTAAAAACGCCTATATTTAGTCAGTATTCCCAGGTCTATGTGATTTTTTTTCTTTTTTTTTTACTCCTATTAAACACATAGCTTGTATCCTACACACACACACACAATAAATAAATAAAAACACCTTTCACAGTAAATAATAAACTATTGAAAAAAAGTTACTCATCTGCTATTAAAAAGCTTTCATTCTGAATGCCACCCTTCTGTTCCTGTATTATTTCAAATTATCAACTAGCGCATTCACTCTACTTTCCCCACAGTATATTTGGTACATTTAAGCTATACTATTTATTTTTCTTTCCCCTCACAATCAAACTTCATCCATGCAACTAACCCATTTCAGATAAATAAAATTAGACAGACTGTATATACTTCTAAGCTGAGAATTGAAGAACGTAATTCATCATTCACAGCCTCACATGAAATTACAAGCAAGACATTTTGTACAATTTTGTGTGATAATGTACCACTAGTATAGTCTTTTTTTTTTTTTTTACGTGTATGACTTATGCAACTGATGATGGTGATGCAGTCTTAGTCTGGCACTTGTCAGCTGTGAGTACTGATCTTCAAACACTGAACCTAAGATAGGGCTGTTGTTAGGAGTTTCCGTCTCTGTCATCTGTTTACTATTAATTATCGCACAACCTGAACAGAAGAAAATCCATCTTTAGTCAAACAGGTATGCAGTATTTGCACAGACTTGTCAGACAGCTTTCTTATCTACAGATGAAATTCAATCAGTTTCTTCTTAGTCATGTTCTCAGTTACCAAACCTTTTTCACTGTCCAATAACTTTCTGATGTCCTGCTTTATAATAAGGGGCCCAAAATTGTATTTTAACATGTCATATTGCCCAAGGCCTTATTATTTATTTTCTCTTACATGAGATAGCTTCATATATACACCCCTAGGGTAGTATTCTCTGTCTTCATAGCAGTGTTGCACTGTGAGCTCATATCCAAATAGCAGAAGAACTAAACAAATTGAAAACATTAGAATTTTACTGCTCAAATCTTTGTTCGAGTTTAGCCTCTGGTCCTCAGTGAGATAAATCTCAAGTGGACACTGAAGTGATATCAGTCTCCAGTTAACATACATTCGCATCGTAAAAAAACCATGCTGTTGGCACTTTATTCCAGAGAGGCCCCAAACTGAGCCACTGCAGAGACAGAATAGCTTGAAGTTATTAGTGAGGCAGCATGTATTATCTCATACTGCAGTTGTCTGCACAGTACAGTACCCATCCTGTGCATAAATAGAAGAGACCATTTCCCAGCAATGTCACTCTTGAGCACAATGAACTCCACTTGAAGAATGTAACTGGAAGATAGGAAACAAGTTTAAGCCTGGACTCCAGCAGAAGGTCAAAGCACTACTTCGGTACCCAGTTTACAGCTGTAGTAAATGATAATCATGCAGGCTACAATGGATCCTTGTCCACCAGAAGTTTTGCATAGAAGTGATGTGTAAGAAAAGACCATAGTGGATAAATAAGCTGATCTCTAGTATAGAAATGAATTTCAGCTAAGCAGGACTCATCACTATAGCATATACTTTTGTCACAGCGGAAAAAGTATTGTGAGTATAAAGAATCAATAGCCTCAAGTTAAACAGCCTGGTTCTAATGTCTATACCCTAATATCATAACAGCCAAACCACTGTAGAGGAGTATAGAATTTGATACTTTTTTTTTTTTTTTATGATAATCTTCTACAAGCACTCTAAACATCTACATGAGTTTCTTGATATTCTTGAAATCTAAAAGTGGCAAGTAATAGTCAATTAATAAAAAAAGAAAGGTATGAAAAAGTGAGGTATGTGAAAACATGAGAATGCTCCCCCCAGCCCCCCCAAAAATGTATAGGCAAATTAATAACTTAAATAAGCATTGACAAAAAGAGAAGAGACAAATTCATACCATTTGTCATAATTATTATTATTTACTTCTACCACCTAGAATTTGGCAGGAAGGAATAAGAAACAACTTAATGCAAGCTAAATTTACAGCAAGGTTAGAAGGGCTCATAAAATTTGCTTTATGAAGGATCCACTGTTGTATAACAGAGCCAATTTCCAATTTTAAGACAGCCACTGCAAATCTCTACAAGATCTAAGTATATAGCTAGTATTATGCTTATTCTTTTTCAGATTTTTTTCTAATTCAACTATAACTGATCACATTTGTCAATCAAATACACTCTTCAAAAGGAAGAATGAAAGTCATAGCAAAGTATTCATCTTCCTTCTTTAATTATACTCATACTATTTCTCCCACTACATGAAAAGGGACCACCTGAAAAATTCCTTAGCACATATACATGCTTATCGACTACATCAGTATCACTCATTTCTTAACTACAACTACAGTCTGTGTTGTAAAATGGTTAGCAACACTGCCAGTTTTGTCACTGCATACTTCACATTTCTCTGGTCTAAAAGAGAGGGCAACACATACACAAAAGCTCCATACATTTGCCTGGCCACATGTTCTGCATTCTGGTTTACACCTTTTCTATGCTATGTCCAGCTGAAAAGCTGTAGTCATTAAGCAAATAACTCACAAAATACCTTTTTGGTTTGGTTTGTTTCTTTGCTGCACTGATGAGAAGATTCAAGATCTATGTTCTGTGTTGAGGAGGATTTGTGTGGAGCAAATCTTAATCATCATGGAATGACAGTAATAAGACAACTGTTCACTCCTATGCAGCAGTTAGAAAGATCAGATCTCTACTTCTGCAATGTAGGACATCTCAAAACCAAGTTGATATATAATGTAAGACTGCATTTTTGTTCTGTTTTCTCTTAGAAACAAGTTTTCCTCTCTCTCTCTTTTTTTTTGTTTTGTTCTGTTTTGTTTTAAACACAACTAGTTTAAAGTATATACAAGCATGAATAAGTCTATGAAAAATGTTACTTCTGTCAGAACAAATTGGAAGCCAGCAGGTCACGGATGCATCTTATGAGATGATACACATGTCTGAATGCTCTTCAAACAATTTACAAAAAGGAAATTCTCATAGTAAAATGATTTCCTGAAGTTGCATTTGTGTTTGAATTCCTCTCCCTTGACAGCTCTTCCTGCATTAAGGCTTTAGTAACTTCTGGAAACTTCACAGATTTTCTTGAAGCATATAGAAGGTATGATACAATGGGGAATTCTTTCTTCTTAAGTTATTTTAAATATCACTAATTATACAAGGATTAAAAAAAAAAAAAGACAGACCCTGTATTCTACTAAGGAAACTCAGGCCACAAATCCAAAATGCCTTCCGTATGTTTTAGGAATGTTTAGCTGCAAGGACAACAGCTAAACTAGCTTAAGAAATCCTCACTATGTTTTAGGGATGACAGTTTAAACAAGTTAATGGTGTGCTTTTAATTAGGCGGTGTTGACTCCATATATAGTTGGAGTGCATTTTCTTGTCTTTGTTCCAAGAAAAAACAAAGCAAGGCTACAGTGTACCTGAAGTCAATTCAATTCTTCCATACTTTTCTTTGTAAAATAAATGGGAGTTTCACAGTCATTTTTTCAAGGCTTCATACATCTATGACACAAAGTTGTCCAATACAATTCACCTCTCCCATTTCATCATACAGCTTTTCCACTACTAAGTTTGTTGTTGCATTTTTTCTTTGTTACACTTCTGATTAACCAAGTCCTTCTATCAACAGTCACAATCTACCTGATACTATGGTCTGAATTTCTTGAGATTTTGGTTTGATGTGTTTTGTGTTGTGTATTCTTCCCACCAACACACCCCTCCCCACCCCATCTCCCCCACCATTTTCTTACTTCCAGCTTTCTGACAGGGGTAAGCAATACTAATTCAACTGCGTGTTTTGACTTTCTCATTATAATCAACCCTGTTTTATAGAAAATTTTCTTTGGAATATATTAACAAAGATTTTATATAAAGTCGGATACAGTACAGTACGGAATCAGCTCAGACTGGGGTCAACACTGAAATGACAATGAAAATACCACAGTACACTGTATACTATACTAAGAGTAATACAATGCTTTTACAGTACTAAGGACTTACACTTTCACCTACAAAAGAGAGCTCTGTGTTCGGCACATACATGTTTACACTTATTTCTTAGCAATGTTAAACGATATTCTTATGAAAATGAATATATACGTGTGAATACATACATACATACATATATATATTATTATTTTTTTTAACAGGAACTATTGTGGAAGTATTCCTTTGAGTGCCATGTAGGCTTTTCCACAAACTGTTCATACTATCAACCGTTCATACTATCAATTAAACCTTTTTAAACCATTTAGTTCTGCATAAACCCTGGCCTTTCTTTTTCAAGGACAAGGGCGGTCGCTGACTCGGGAAGCCTTGACATCACTCCTCTGCCGATCTCTGATTAAGTGGCTGCTGTAGAGGGTTAGCAGGTCAAATAGCACTGGAGGAGGAACTAAGAAAAACAGAACAGTGCCTTATTTATTAGTATATGCATCTAAAATAATTTAAATTAAAATATTTTTAAAAATACTTAATGGAGGTTAAGCAGCTTTTTTAACCTCTGTTCAAATTATTGAATGGCATATTAAAACCAATGGAGCTATAATGTACCTTTTAATGTGACCTGCTATTTTAATAAATTGCATATATATTTAACATGAACTAAATCTATCTGCTTGATATTATTATTCAAGGTAGGTTAATATTACCTGTAGTTTCACTTTAACCACCTCCTTTTTAAAACAAAAACATTTATGTGTAACTACAGAACTACCCACTTATAACGGACATTTAAACTCTGTGTACAATAATACAGTATGAAAGCTTGAACAGACACACAGCAACTGCTCTATCAGCTATTTGTAGGGTCAAACTGCAAGCAGTCCTCATGAAAGCCAGCACATCTTCAACACAGCAAGGCAGATGTACAGTTTCCGAGCAGCATACTTGCCAGCACCATCTGAGTTCAACCAAATTATCTCCATGCCAGAATCTAAGTTCCACCACTCCTCTGTACCATGCTCAGCTTTACGCTTCCTTAAGTGCTTGTCCTCATCCATCCAAAACCACTATTTTGTTATGAGGTCATCAAACTATGCTAATTTAACTTTTAGACTGCAAGTTATTCAGTGAATTGGTTGTGATGAATTGGATAGTTTTCCAATATCTACAAGAATAAGATATTTTGGACATATCAAAAGTGTTGTAATGACATTATATAGTCTCTGGCAATAGAATACATATTTAATGTCAATACAGACATTAATACTTCCCCCTCACTCACAAAGTTAGGAAAAAATGTAAATAAATAAACAAAATTAATGACATCAGAGAAGTGTCAGACATGAAGTACACATTAAAACTGGAGGAACTATGACAACGTGCAACAAAACAAAGCTTACTACATCAGATAGATTTTCTTTCAATTTCCTTACCTGGCTTACACTCATTACACCTTCTCCCCTGACGATGAGGCAGACATACACACTGTCCAGAAAGATGGTCACAAACTGTTCCTGCTAATGTACCCAGAGCATCACAGTCACAATGCTGGCAGCCAAGGAGGTTGCTCATGCTGAGGTTGTACGTGTGAAGCATGCACTGATTGCACTGAAGGCCAGTTACACCAGCTTTGCAAGGACACTGTCCTGTTGATTTGTCACAAAGAAGAGAGCCATTTACTGTACCTGCCTTATCACAGTCACATGGCAGGCAAACAAAGGAATGTTTGTCTTGTACTTTGTGGTAGCCATCTAGGCATCTGTTGCATCGTCTTCCTCCAATATTTGGTTTACATGCACATTGCCCTGTCTTTGCATTGCACACTGTTCCAGAAAACGAACCTGCAATGTTACACTCACAAGCCTTGCAGCCAGTCACATCTAGCCCATAAAAGTTGTCCACACAGGTATCACAGTGAAGTCCTTTTACTTGTTCTTTACAATTGCACTGCCCAGTGAGAGGATTGCAAAATTGGTTCACTGAGCCATGGCTGTTGCACCAACAAGGCTCACATCCATCTTCATTGGAATATCTGAGAGCTTTAAATCCAAAATTGCAATTATCACACCTAAGACCTGGAAAGATAAAAGGTAATAAAAATAAAAGTAATATAGCTGAAAATCCATCAATTTCAATTCAAAAATAGTGTAAGCATACTTGGGGGAAAGTTGTGTGTAATATTCTTCACTAGCATAATTAACAGGAATGAAAGGGCTGCACAGATTAATTGAAGAGCAGTGGCATCCCAAAAACCTGTTTGCTTTTCCAGTTTGTTCCAGAACTCATCCATTTCTTTTGTCATCTCAATATAATTTAAGCTACTTCTACAAGAGATTCTTTGCAACATTTCAAGACCAAAAAAAAAAAAAAATCACCTTCGTCCCTGGAAAATCACCTGTTGCACAACCAGTGCTTACATGAACTATTCTCCCTATGTAGTACAGTGCAACATAAAGGGAATAGTACTTGGCTTTCAGTCCTTTCCGATAACAGATTTATATACTATATTAAAAACATTAAATATATTCTAGGACAACATAAGACTAATTCTGATGACTTACTTAACATTGTACTTTGTTTTGAACAATGCTTACACTTCTGTTAGTGTTTATTGTTGGCTGAAAGCTAACTGAAAAACCTCTCTGAAAGCAGAAATGTTTTCCATAATCCAAAATGAAATATTTTTATCTAAATGTATGATTTAGTTAATTCATACAGTACACTGAAATCTAAACGTTTTTCTTCATACTTCATCCTGTTGTTTTATTAGCTTTGTTTTCAAAGTCATTACTTGCTTTATCCCTGCCCCAAGGGATAGCATTTTTATTTTAGTTTATAAAATGTACATTACAAGAAAGCAAACTAGATTATTATATGAAAAATGCAAATTCAATTTTGCATTCCCTTGCAGTGGGAAAATCCTTCACTGTGAAGCCATCACTTAATTGTTGCATCCTGAAAAAAATAAATACAATCTTCTACCAAAATGTTATCATTTAAAAGTACAAAAACATACAAACATATATTTAACATCTTATATGCAGAAAAATAAAACTAAAAAATGGTAGGAAATACATTATACATATGGATAAAACTCAAAAACTCCAACAGAAGGCAAGTTCCTTTAACAGTGATGAATGACTCACCTAAGGCATATCATTTAATTTCAATAAGGAAAATAAAAAAGGACCACTATTGCTGCAAATTTTAAAAATAACTGTATTGTTAACAAGAATTATGACTCATTTTGAACTATTAAAATTGGTCTACATGGATTCATATCATATCAGTTTTAAAAATATGCGCAGTGCTTATTTGAATATGCCATACATATTCCTGACAGGTAATCTATTCCTAACGATACTGAGGAAGGCCTACAGGGCATCACATTCAATGTTAACAAGTACAGGGGAGTTAGCACGCTTGGCATTTAATTCACATTCTTCTACCTTTTTATTCTAGATGAATGACCTACTTTAATAAAATTATTGGTGCTAATGTATTTTACTGGTGATAGAATCATTAGTAAGATTTAACAGTTGTGTTAACTCTAACAGTTCATGTTTCATAACACCACAGTCCATGGTTGCATTTTTCTGTTATGATGTTTGTTTAAATAGATAAAAGGGCAACAGACTGTTTGCTCTAAAAAACAATTTACAAATCCAAATTCTCTGTTAAGTTTACTGCATGTGTATATAGAAGCTTATGTATATATAGAAGCTTATTAGAATTGGTTTGGAAAACAAAAAAGATAACCCAGTCTGGAAAGAATTATGTCTTTATCCTGTTAATAGTTGGTTACTTGTTTAACAAAAGCCCCCCCACTTCTCTTAGAAATAAATTTGCAGAAAGCATAGATTTACACTGGTTTTGTGCTACTTTTTAGCAGAAATAATTCTTATTGTTCCCATCAAAGAGAGAAAAGTAATATGTAGACAATCAAATATGTAAGAACCACACTGTGCATTTCTTGTACACCAAACTCCCACTGAGTTAAGAAAAACATTTTCACAGAGGAAGAATTTTAGAAAAATCAAAATGTATGCAAAGAACATTTAATTAAGAATGTTCTGAAGTTCATTTTACTGAACTTTACTAAAGAGTGGTTTTAGGATGCACAGATAAAGTCACAGAGATTATATTTGACTTTTATCACCCTCTTTACCATATGGAAAACAGGTACTTTGCATTCCACAGAAAGAGGATAGAGATGGTTCAGTTTTATGTCTGTTTAGAGTTATTTTTCTTTATTTGTTATTTTGAAATTCCTTTTTTGAAATTCCAGCTACAACAAGAAGAAAGAAGAGACAAAGGAATGCTCACAATATTACAAATAATTCAATTTTCACAAATCAATAAATTATAAATTATTAGAAACTTGAAGCTTGAATGTTGTTAACACAACCTACAACCACATTTAACTGACAAAAGAATAGATTACTAATTGTGTTAATAACAAAGCAGGAAAAGATATCTTTTTTTTTTTCTTGAGACATGTATAGTCTGAGACACGTACAGTTACCATGCAAGGCTCACTTTATCAGGAAATTCTCCTTGCATAATATTCCCATACATCAACATTTCAAAGTGTATTATATATACTGTGTATTTTGGGCACTTGATAAATTTTGTCCTTATGTGGCTGTGGCTCCCCTCAAATACGCTGGAAGTAATAAATTGCTATAATCAAATCTAATTTCTGAAAAATACCTGTGGGAGTAACAAACAAAAAAGCATGTCTTGTAAAAAAAATGATAAATAACGCAGAAGGTAGCAGTTTATTATAATCAGCTTGGCATTGAATTACAAAATTAAAATTATGTGGCCCTTGATAACTAACCCTAGCTATGTACATGATCTGTGGAATTATGTTGACTTATTTTGCATTTCATAGGAACAGTTCAAAGAAATATAATAGAAAAAAATGGATAGATTTATCACAAAGGACCCTGTAGCACAGAATATTTTGAGAAAAAAAATCCATTTATTTTGCTCTATTAAGAAAACTAGCATGGAAATGATTTGCTTAGAACTCATTAAGTATAAAACATTTTGAAAAAGTGTTAATTTCCTAAAAGAAACATCTATGCAGTAAGCAAATTACATTATTTCTGTGCCTTATTAGTATGGAGCTATGTAAGCTAATGCATCTATACCATAAAGAAACTTCTAAAGGGTTGATTAAACTAAGCTTCAAGCTGTAGTTTGATAGAATTATTAAATTAATATTTTTCCAACAGTTAATTTCATTCATTTTTAAATTCTGCCTTCAGCAAAGAAGTTTACTATACTTTTCATTTACAAATCAAGTGTTTATTTCCAGAGATAACAAGAAAAGTGGCTCCGAACTCTTGCATTACACATACCAATAACATTTGCTTTGCACTTGCACTGGCCTGAATTTTGGTGACAGGTAATATCTCCATCGACTGTCCCAGAGGTATTACAGTTACAGGGACTGCAGCCATCAGGGTTTGACTGTTGTAGATTGTAGAATCCTTCCTGGCACTGATTGCATTGTCTGCCAGACACATGTCTCTTACAATTACACTGGCCTCCAATCTAGAAAGATACAAAATATTATAGAATGATGAACATATCTATTTTTAGATGATACACTCATTAGCAACAAGAATGGAAGTATGAGTTGGGGAGGAAAAAACTTTAAATGGAACAGAAAAAAAATAAGCCTGTGTAACATATTTATTATTTTTTTTTAACTTGTTCAGAGAGAGAAGAGAGATATTAATCACCGTACCTGTTCAATTTTTACTAGAGTTTAAAAGTCTTTCCCCTTCAAAACAGAAGAAAAAAAGAACTGAGTAAACAATGCAGCAGTATTCACCAGCTGGACAGAGAAAGCTGAAAAAAATTACAAAATTCTATTGCATAAGTGATGATTTATATTTAAATAAACCGTATTTTTTGGATCAGTTACTATAAAATATTGTGTCATTTTCAAAGGTCAAGTTTTTCATTTTCTTTGCTCTTTGTAAGATTATATGCTTATTTATTTTAGTGAAAATATTAGTTAGGTGAGAATAAAGCAAAATTGAAAGAGTTTTTCCTTGATGACTCAATGATAAATTCTCTCTTCTGGATATGACCCAATGGCTCTCTCTTTACTTGGTTCACCTGGGATCCAAATATTCCACTTCAGCACCTGGATGTTCCTCTCCTTCTCCCTAAATGGGTAGCATTACTACTTGAAAGGATCTGACACATCTGATGCATCCTTTGTTATGCCTGAGCCATTATTTGGGAGTATAACTCTCTCATCCTGTGTAAGATTAAAGAGCTCCTGAAAAGCTGGTTTCAAGCCTCTGAAAGTCAGAAAAAACAATCACTACATTTATCACTTTCTAATACAGTGGGAAAACCATAAGAAAAGTGAAGTGGCATATGGATAGGGAAATAATAGAAAGTATCAGTCAATGCAAAACACAGATGAGAACAGTCAAACCAATGCAGAGAAGCATAAGGTTTGGCCAAAAAACTAGGATTCATAGTCAAGGAACATAAAAAAGCTACACACTGGAAGTCATTAAAAAGCAAGGAGAGAATTTTCCTCAATGGAAAACTGAAAAGGAGAACAGGGCATGAAGAGACACTGCATGAGTGCTTTCTAGAGAAATAATTGAGTAAGGCTGGAAAAAATAATACCTTTTCTCCCTTTTCATTTGTTTTATATTAATGTAAACATGAAGAAAACCTACCAAGTTTTTGTGACAGAAATTAGGTCTATCATTTTGTCACATTGTAGCAGAAATTACACATCAGCCATTCACATCTGCAATTCCTATTACAACAGCACAGTACTCAGGGCTGAAAGAGCATTTACAAGTTAGAGAGCATCCTTGATCAACTACCAGTCCACCAGATTTCATCACTTGTAGTATATACCTAATACTACAAGTATTATATATACTTGTATTATTATATAGTATATATACTTATATATATAGTATATATACTTGTAGTATTAAGTATAAATTAAGTATAATATTAAGTACAAATTGTGCATATGACCACTTACCTAAGAATGTCATGCAGTTCTCAATACAAATGTAAAACAAAGCCCCAAACCATTAGTATCAAAATTGAAAAGTTTTTTTATGAGTGATTAACTCATTACAACATGTTCAACTGAACAGAAGCTTTTGCGAATGAGGAATTAAAGTACTCCACAAGCATCCAGAAGTATATACTACTTAGGCCAATCACCTTGTCTGTTTCCAACTTGCAACACCAGTGAGATATATTTATGTATTTTGCAAATTCTGCAGTGTAGTTATGTTGAATAGTCTCAAGGTTACACACAGCCACCTGGAGAACGGTGGCTGTGATATGAAAATGTCTGGGAAGGTCACGTCCTATTCTGCAGCTGAGTTCCACTTTCTGACCACTGATCAAAGAAACACATCCTCTAAGAAATTCTGTATGCCCCATTTAAGCTTCATATTCTGCAGACTGTATCAGTACTGGTGTATGAAAGTTTTGCTTCTCTTTTTTTTTTGGATTGTCCACAGTCAACAAGAGATTAGTATAGTATAGTAGTTAAGTTGGGACTGTATCTGCGTCACACCAGAAAAAGACAGAGTACTATACATTAAATAAGGGTACAATTATTTTTTTTCCTTTGTAGTCATTTAAAAGCCTAAGAAAAGTGAGTTACCTTCTCTTCAGTACAGCTGAAGGATAGACTCAAAACATGTTTACTATGGTCAAGTTGGGTTAATGCACAAAAAAGTTAGTTTCATGGGACACATACCACAGCCTCATTTTTTCAGATCTAGCTTTTCTGTCATCAAGTGTTCTGGGGAATGCAGAGATGACAGTAAACTAACTTTGTGGTATAAACAATTTTATTTAGGTCGGTGTATTTTTTTCAGTGTAAATGTTTACAGAAAATAAAAATTACATTGATTCAAAACTAGTTATTCATCTACAACATCCACAGATGTTCAATGTTTGCTTTTAATTAGCTACCAGTAGCTACCAGAATAAAACTTCATTTAACAGTTGTTGCATTCATTTTAAACCTACAAGCCAGGCAAAGATGAAACAGAAGAGCTCTATGGGACCAGTGACAAATCTACTCAGAATTTTCATTTAAAAGAAATGTTTTTATCACAGCTCCCAATCTAGAATGAAGTTCTAAGCTTTATTAACAAAAGATAAAATAGAGTATTACAGAATCTAAAGGTAAATTTTCAATGCAAAAAACATTGAATGAAAGTTATAGAGAAGCATGTGTCCCAAACCCATCCTCACAGTCCAATAAAACCTCTTCAATGTGTTATTATAAAGGTCTACTACTGTAAGAATAAAGAAGATACAAGAAGAATAAATTAAATACAAGAAGAATAAATTAAAAAAGCATGAAAAATAATATTTTATCAGAAAAAGGCAAGACAACAGCAAGTACAAAAAGGTAAGAGTTAAGAGAAGCCACTGTAGCAGAAAACACAGCAACAATGATTTTGAAGTTATTCTTTTAGACTGAATTTGATCTAGACATTTAATTTATTATCAGAGACCAATTCATTCATCTGAGCCATTCATCAGAGAACTCACAAATGAAAGGAACACTGAGTTTACTCTGAGCAACTAAATGAAAAAAGAAACTAATTTAATAAATAACTATAAAAGAATCATTTTCAGTGAGTGATCATAGCATGCTCAGTTGCAAACATTGTAGAAAGATACATCTCTAGCACTCAGCATAAACGCAGAACACATACCTCCAAAGACTAAAATTACTCCAAAAGCTATCATATGGATGAAAGTATTAGATGCAAAAACAAATCTTTCAAAAAGTAGAAGTCAAATCACAGTAAGAAAATTCACTAAGAGAATAATCAGAACCAAATTTTAAAACCAGAATAAAGCAGTACAAAAATATTTTAACAAGCAACATGGTTAAGGTATGAAAGAGAAAAAAAAAAAAAAAGTATCTTTCAAATTTCAGAAGCAAAGGAACAAGCAAGAGCAATAAATAATGAACGGCAGATTCAGACTGGACATCAGACCTTTTCCATTACAGTGGAAGAGCAGCATCAGTAACAGATTGCCCAGAGGGGATGTGGAATCTCCGTCCCTAGAGGTATTCAAGACTCATACAGAGAAAATCATGACTGACTGGACCTGGTATTGACAACAATCCTGCTTTAAGCTGGAGCAGATGACCAGATGATGTTTCTGTGATTCCATATAGCATTCAGGGAAGATACAGACACAAAAGAGAACATAAAACATTTCACCACTGCTCACTGTGAAAGAGCTGTTCTGTATTAGGAATAGTTTTCAAGACTGGTCTCCAACTGAAATGTCAGAAGGAAAATATTTTATTAAAATCTGATCCATTGAAAATTGACTACATCATTGAAGAGTCCTAGATGAACTCAAATATAAAATTACTGAGTTATTAATTGCTGAAATCAGCCTCAGTAAAAGAGGAATAAAATTATAAAAGTTACATCAATCTCCTAAAACAGCTGTAAGGGAGCTTCTGAGATCTATAGACTAGCAGTCCTTTTCTGTACAGATAAGATTACTTAAAATTAAATCATGAGTTTGATGTAATGGAAAAGATTAATATATTTTTTGAAAAATAAAAAATAAAAAAACATGATTCTACTACATTTATTTAAGTCAGCAACATCCGGAATGAACATAAGTCCAAAATTAGCTATTACCACCCAAGAAACATGCTGTTAAAGCTTCTCTATACTCCCCTAAAAAGATATGAAAGCTATGAGACAGTTAAAAAAAAAGGCATTTGGAATAGTGGAATTATTAGGAAAAGGAGTGAGAATTACACAGAAAATGTCATTCTGTCATAAAAATCCATTGTGTATCAACATTTTGAATAATGTTTAAAATGGGTATCTCTGGTTATCCATCCTAAAATAAAAGTGTTAGATAGCATAGTGAGTAGAATAAGTAAAGATACAAATGAAAAGAGACTTTTCAGTTTGGAAAGACATAACTAAGATGAAGGGAGTAGATGTCTATAAAATCTTTAGTGGTTTACAGAATGGATATTCAGTATTTCTCAAAATATGAGAAGAACACCCACAAAAATTAACAGGAAGTCAATTTTAAAGAATGAAAAAGAACTTATGCTATGCACATTAAGTGCATTGAAAATTACACTTTTCTGAATTTTCATTCAAAAATGAGTTGGATGAACTCCATGGGTGAACATAGGTGAACACCAAATGAGAGGACTCAGATGAAACTCCTGTCTCATGCAGTCCCAAAACCATAAATTATTTACTCATAACTGTCATTATTTACTGATAACTGTCAGAGAGGATACTGTGCTAGATGAAAATCTCATTTCATCCAGTATGGCTGTTCTTACAGTCATATAAAGCCAAGGCTAATAGTGAACAGATGGCAGCCATTTCCTGATGCAAAAAGCGAAATGAATAGATTACAGAATGCAAAGAGAAGCAAGTATCTTCAGCATAGTTTTAAGTGTCAACCTATTACAGAGTACAAGTAGTAGCAGTTTTCATCACCTTCAGATGTAGAAAATGCATGCCCCAAACTTTCCTTTAATAGGGTAAAAATTATGCCAGAATAATAAATATAATTCTTCACAATGAGGGAGAAATAACTGGCCAAGAAATGAATATAATTCAAATTTTCCCCAGGAACCAGCCAATGAAATCCTTCAGAGAACTCTCTGTAAAAATGTTCATTCTGTCATATACCAAATAGTTTTCCATCTGTAACAAGTGCAAGTGTCAAACAGTTTCCTGCTTCTAAAAAAAGTGAAAGACTTTCATGGTGGCTAGAGGAACTGCTGGAAACTAAAGTTTTCATTAGAGCAGAAGGCTTATCAGATTGCTTTGTAACAGATCTGAAAATAGGTTTCTATGTGCCAGGTTAGAGGATCTCTCACAGAAGTACCAGACCAAAAAAAAAAAAAAAAAAAAAAATCCATTGAAATTCTTCCTTACTACAGATTTCTAAGTCTTTGGAAAAAAAGAGCCTCTGACCTCTGATTGCATTCACAAATATTTTCTGACTATTTTGCTTATGCCTTAGCTATAAGTTACTAGGAAACCTTGCCATTCTGCTTCTTCAGCTAGCCACCTGTCAATATAGGATATTAAGATGAAGGGTGTCTGTTGAAGTTTAGCGTTTGAAATACAGAAGAATTATTGCAATTATATAATTCCAATGTAACCCTGACCTCTATTGTAAGTATAGCATTGTAAGTAGACATGAATATCAGTAAGGGAAACATGCCATTGTAATGCATCCTATATAGGACAGATTTTATCTTTCATATACTCTGTATATTTCAAGTAGCTGGGTGGAAACTTAGAGAAAAAGAAATAGATTACAGATAGTAGATGGAGTGGTGGGAAAAAAAAAAAAAAAAAAAAGAAAAAGTAGTTTAAAGAAGTACTTGTAAAACTGGGAAGCTTTGTAAAGCTTTGTAGGGTTCTTCTGGGTGCTCAGCTCTTCAACATTTTTGTTAGCAGACTCTGAAGACAGAATAGAGAACATGCATATAACCTCACAGATCACCCACAGCTTAGGATGCCTGGCCAGCACTGTCACAGACTGCACCAACCAGCCTTAATAGCCCTGGGCAGTCTCACCTAGGGCCTTCAGTCATACCCTCTGCCCATGGCTCAGGAGCTCCAGATAAGGTCAGGTCTGGAAACCAGACTTTGCCTGAGGTTGCGTGCAGCTGTGACCATCCCTAGTCTCTTGGATGGACCCCTCAGTTTTACTCTGCAGGCATGTCTCCAGCACAAGATGTCCTGCTGCTCCAGACTGTACTCCCTGGATGGACCCTGGACCTGTTTCATCACTTTGCCTTGTGTGAGACTGTCAGTGGACCCTGTTCTGAGCACTTGGACATGTCAAGATGCTGTGAGACTCTGCCCCACTTTGGGTGGGCAATGCTGTGCTGGGATCACCCTCAGTGGGTTGATATTCAAAATCAGTTTTATGCTTTGTGCAAATTCTCTAAAATCAGTGAAGGTGAAGTAAATATAGAAGTTCAAAATTTAACAAATAGCAATGAAAGAGCTAAAGTGAAATAAAGTGAAATATTGAAGATACATAACATAGAACATGATCTCTAAGTGATACCACAAATTAAATACGAATGGTATGACAACGTAACAGAAAAAGGGTTATTCTGAGATGTACAAAAAAAAGAATATTATATTTAAGACATGAAAAGGAAAGTTAACACTTCAGATCAAGTAGTTGAAGGGTATGACAGACAAATCAGAAAAACTACATTAAAAAGCAATAAAAGTATTAAAAAAAAAAAAATCAGAAAATAGATTTAGAGAACTGGAGACTTACCTAAAAGAGGAAAGCAAAATTAAGGCACACATGCACTCTTAAGTTCCTATGAAAATTGGTTGTTTACTGCATGCATTTAGGAAGAAAAATAATCGCTTAGTCTAGTTATTGAAAAATTTTGCTTAAATACTGGGAAATACAGAAAAAAAAAAATTAATTTCTCTATAAAGACAGAGAAGCACTAAAATAATCCAGAACCACTCTGAAATGCTTGGCGATGGATACTATTACAAAAAAAAAAAAAAAAAAGTTGTTCAAATTAAAAATTTTTCTGATAATATAGACATAGGGGTGCCACAGGTTTTATAGCATGGAAATCTACATCAAAACAGGTAGAACAAACCACTTCTATAACCACTGCTGGAAACTGCAGTGTCATTGATCATACTGTTAGTAATTAATGTTTAAAGATTTTGTTAACCAAGATTTCACTAGTGATGCACTGGAGATATTATTGACCTTTCCCCTCCCCTCTAACTCCCCATTTCAAAAGCTATCTGTCATTTAAAGAAATAGATTTTAATTATGCTGGTTATAGAAGAGTTGAAAGTAATCTGTTCTCCTGTTGTTTACTCTTGACAGGCCTGTATCTGACCCCAGCAGTAAGCAGATGGAAACAACTTGTCTATTAATGTGACCATCTTGGTACTAACAAACTTATAAAATATACCTGTTTAGACTGTTCACTATGAAAACGAGTCTAGCACAACATTACAACCAAGTTGTGGTTAACTTGGGACCTCATGATTACAATTGCTATTTGATACAGAAAATCACTGATGCTGAGTTAGCATACAATCCCTTGTGTCACTTATAATTTATGTATGAAATACGCATTAGTCCCATATCCTTGAATCTAAATGGTTATAAAAGGTATGCAAGCAATTTCTTCCTGCACAAATCACAGCTATAACATCATTGTCCTTAATCAGGAAGCAGGCTACTCAAGATTTCTAACTTTTACATGCACATAACAGTTCACGCTGCTTTAGACTACATTGATAGAATTCTTTAATTGGGTGACATTTTAATGTAACTCATCATATCTAGAATCAAAAAATCAAAGAGAATTCTATTCAAGAACTCTCTTGAAAGGGTTGTTAGACACTGGAACAGGCTGCCCAGGGAAGTGGTGAAGTCACCATCCCTGGAAGTCTTTAAAAGATGTTTAGATGTAGAGCTTAGGGATATGGTTTAGTGGGGACTGTTAGTGTTAGGTCAGAGGTTGGACTTGATGATCTTGAGGTCTCTTCCAACCTAGAAATTCTGTGATTCTGTGATTTACTCTTGACCAATAGAGAGGCACCTTCCCTCAACCAGCTGGCAATGACCTAATGCTCATATTTGGAGACCCATGGGTATATTTAGGACCTTCACTAAATTCTCACTGTTCAGCCTGCCATTGCTGCCTTTGCAATGGCACCAATTTCCATGTTCTTCTTTCTTGATATAAATTCTAATCATACATTTCTCACTACCTTCTAACCTGACACAAATCTGGAAAGGACCCCAGCATCCTATTGCCTGCAGTCTCAGGAATTGGGAAGAGAGGAGCAAGAGGGTTGAGGATTTCTGTCTTCTTTTTATTTGGTTTAAGAAATTAGAACTGTAGGATGTGCTGACTCACACAGATAGGTTAATGGTCTGACCACCAAATACCTGTGAATATTCTTGGAGCGTCAGCTTTGGCAACTACAAATTGAATAAGCCACAATAATGAAGTTCCTTTTTACTCTCCTACTCTCTTCTTGTCGTCACTTAAGATGACTTTCAAAAGTCAGTTACTTTCTACTACAACTGCTCAAAATGTAAAATGATGTGTTTTCCCTCTGCCCATGATACTCCATAGGGTGGGGAATGGGACCAATTCCCCTAAATAACTTGACAAAATATCACAGAAAAGCAGCATTTCCATGGTGCAAAGCCACTCAGAAATGAAGCCATGGCATTATTTGACATAAAAACCTCCTTCTCCTTCAGCTTATGTTATCAGTAAGATTAAAGCCCTTCCATGAAGGGAAATCCAAAACTCAGAAAACAGTGTTTCATAACTTGATTTCCTGTGGTCTCCATTAGCCAGTATGCACATGAGCTGTTCATGTAGTACTTTAGTACATGTAGTTCAGTACATGTAGTACTTGTTCACATTTGCATCCTTTATATTCCCTTTTCTGTTCAGTATACCTGTTGACGGAAGTGCCCTTAATTAGCTGCTTTACCTGATGTTCTTTCCTTTATAGCTTATAGTTCAGTTATTTATTTTCAATCACAATAAATTGATTGAAAATATGTAGGTGGAAAAATGAAAAGAGAGGAATGCTCATTCAAATTTTGGAATCAAAGAATTTTTCAACTCAGAAACAATATCCATCAAAAAAATCTATATTGATTTAAAATATATATACATACACAGATACTAGCTAGATTTTCCATTATACTTTAGAAAAAGCATTCAAAATTGAGGGAAATGCATGAAGAATTTCAAAAGAGCAATATTTATGAAGTATACAGAAAAGTTGTATCTGAAGCCTGTTCAAAAGCTGAATTGATTACACCAAAATCTATGTTTCCGTTTCATGCCTCAGCGAAAGGAGTAACTATCATTTAAGCTTTAAGTAACTATCATTAAGCTTTAGAAAGGGTTTTCTTGCAGCGTGAGAGAATATACCCACCACAGACACAACGTAATTAAACATTTGAAACTCTGGCCAATATCTTCTGCAGTAAAGCACAGCTTCTTTGCACCAGTAAGTACATGATACATATTTATCTGCATGTCATAAGTAAACTAAAATAAATAAATAAATAAATAAAAATAAAAAAAGGAAAAAGATCAACAAAAGTTGAGTAAAGAAAGATGTCTAAATTCACTGAGTTCAGACTGGTATTCCCAAAGACTAAGTAAAAGCAATAGCAGCACTTTCAGCTCTGCCCAGAAACAAATGCCTTGGAAAAGAGTGCTTTTTTCATGCCATTATATATGGCATATTATAACAGAATCATGAAAGGACTACAAACTGCTGTGCCTGATTGAATATGTAAGCATTTGTAGAGCAGACTGGGTAAAAAACAGCATAGGAAAATGAGTCAAGAATTGTGGTGTAAGGGCCAAAAGAAATTAATCTCCAGCTCCCTATACAGAGCAAGAATGATCACATCAGCAGTATTCTGGTAGAATTTTCTCATGTGTGAATGGTTAGGGAGAATGGAAGAAGGCAGCCAATTCTTCTTTCAGTCTCATAAAGCAGGCATCTCATATAATTCATTTGGACTTTCAGATGGTTTGAAATATTTTGTGCCAAAAGTTCACAAAGAGGGTACAACCAACAGAAATCTTTTCTGCACCGACTGGATGCCAACAACCAGCACAAAAGTGGACAAATTTCACAGGCTGTAGCAATTCTCTCTCTCTCAAGATAGGACTCTCTGCAGAAAGAGTAAGGCACTACTCATGGATGTGCTGCAACGCCACTCTTCTAAAGTCCTTCTCATTGATATAAGCTGTAAAGTTACTGTTTTGAAGTTGTTATGACATTAGTTTGCACTTTAAAATACAAAATGATATTACAGACTAATCTGTAAATCAACATGATCTACAGATGTATGAGAACTGAGAACCTATGCGAGTGACAAATGCCATATACATGCATGTATCCCCTACCAAGGACAGGGTGAAACAGGTGAATAGAGCAGGCATAAAGTTTTCAAAAACAAAGAACTGAGATAGGAGTAACAGTATTACAGTAAGTTCTTCTCTTCATCCTGTAAATTATCTATGTTAATATTAGTTACGTTTGATGACTAAGTATTTTTTGAGAAATAAATAAGTTATTTTGTGGTTCTATGGATCAATTTTGAAACTCTGTACCTCTCGGAACTTAGTGACATAAGTGGCACTTTGCAGGAAAAAAAAAATCCTTGATGAACTGCATAAAATGGTAAATTATGCAGTAAAAGTGTACTCTGCACCATTTTTGGCATATTTCCTTGAAAATTAGCATTGTGACGTGACAATTAATTTTCATGAATAGGGTCCTCATTCCTTATGATTCTATCTTCCACAGGTCAAATTTGGAAATACTTCCTTCAATGATGCCTTCCTATTTCATGTAATTCATTTCAGCTTTTAGTCCCCAGCCTTATTAATCTATTCTTTAATGCCTCTTAATCATTTCTCCCTGCACTGCTGCTAATGCAGCAGTTAACTAATGCTTTATTGAGCAACAGTCTCCCCCATTTTTCCAGTTACATCTCCCAGTTCATATTTTCAGTCAAGCTTCATCATTAACTTTTAAAAAATATATTTTACTATCAAATTAATGACTTCTTAAGTTTGTAAACTACTCCTCTACTAGTTATTAATCACAGCTAAAATTTTTTCAGGTTAACATTTAGTCAAAAACCATGGACACGCAAATCAACTTTTGCTGTCTTCCCTATACCTTACAAAAGTTGTTCTTATGCATCTACATTTTACAATATTTTTTTTTTCTTTTTTTCCCCCTCATTTCTGTGATGCTGGCAAAAAGTGTCATTTCCAGAAGACAGAAAATTATAAATTATTTTTTGTTTGTAACACGGGATATTTTTCAAAACACATTGTGGTAAATTTGCATATCACTCAGCATATCATGTGAGTCCTAGAAAGTGCACTGAGTCTAACTGGACATGTATTTGTGCTACTGTAACAGCAAGGATTAAAATACAACAGTATCCACAAAAGCTTGCTGGTAATAAAACGCAAATAACAACAAAGTACATCATACAAAAAACATTAAACATAATTCTATGACAACTTTGAGAAAAAGTGAGATAGGAAATGTAGCAACAATCTGAAAGTCTATCTTTTCTCCCTAAAGATCAAGCTCTGCCTCACTCCCCTTGACAATGTTTTTAAAATACATTTCAGACAAAGAAGCAACTGCATCTCTATTCCCTACAAAACTTTTTGCAACGAAGAGGACATATGCAATTAGAACATGAACTACAACATATTTTTACTGCATATTCAAGGTTTCAGTCTTGGGAGTTTTCCTGTTTGGTTGGTTGTTTTCTTTTAATATCCATACACAAAGGAAATCCACAAACAAAATTTCATAAAATGTATCTAGATTTAGCCCAATGATGTATCATTCTTATCTTCTCACTAAACATTATTGTAACAGGCATGCAGTAGGTGTTTTGAAAGCTACAGTTAGACTTATGATCAGACCTTTATTGTCAATGAGGTCCATAGACTTTAAAAGCATACGACAGCTTTCTTTTTTCAGTGTCACTTGGTATGTTTCATATGTTCATATCTCTGTTTAATGGACTTTAGGAACTAAATGGGAGATTAATTCTTGTCTGTATTACAGGGAAAACTATCTTAATCCTAGTTCATTTCAGGATCATCTTATTGACTGAATTGTAGAAATCTGCTAACAATTTTAAAACAGTAGCAAGACCTTGAAAAATAGTAAAAACTGGATGTCTTGACATTACTGAGTGCACTAGTACTTCCCAGTACTCCAAAACTAAAATTCAATTCTGAAAATTCATACATCATTTTTAATATCTGTTGCTGGTCTAGATGAACAACTCTGCAATGGTAAGTCTCAAATAGTGTTTATTTGGCTTTCATTCTCTAATTTTAGTCAATTATTATTTTTGAAAAGGCTGAACTTAACCAATTTTTATTAAGTAGTTACCATCTAAATATACTTTGTAATCTTACTGATTATCTAATTAAAACATTTTGACATTATTATATACTTAGGCTACTTACATTATCACACAGGAGGCTCTTATTTTTGGTGCCTGTTGCATAACAGTCACAAGGTTTGCAAACATCAATGGCTGAAAGATCTGCACCTGCTTGTCTGTAATGGAAATCCTTGCACAGCTCACAGTTTCTTCCTGCATGAAGGAAAGGTTATGCATTATGGCTTCCAATTCATTAAAATTAGCTGTATAATTCAAAATTAAAGACTCTATTCCTTTGAGAGAATTCTATAATTTTCAGGACGTCCATTTTAATGCACCTTTCATCTCTACCTGCCAATTTAGTGATCCAGAGCATATGAAACAATGAACCTGTTACAAACTATGTTTTACTCCATTAAACTTCCATCTGTTATATAATACCACACTTATATAAAAGCTGTGCCATGCAAATACCTATATGTTTTTCGGAAAAATTATTGTTGAACCTGAAACTTTCCCTTTTTTCTCCTTAATACAAAAAGCCAAGAAAACTTACACAGAAGACTGTTAGAAGAATGTTAAAAATAAAAAATATTCAAAAATACACTATTTAAACTGAATGCAAACCCTTACTCAATAAGCAAGAAGCTGACATTAGAGCTAAAGTTGACAACTTTTTTTTTTTTTTTTTTTTCCATTTTATCTTTGAAACTGGTTTGATTGGATAGCCTTGATATTCTGGATTAAAATGCTCTAGCACATGCAACGGAACAAGCTTTGAAACAGTACACTGTAATAATTGAAATGTCTTTTGCATGAAAGATTTTGTACAAGATTAAGTTAAATTTAAGCAGTATTTTCCTGTAGATTAAATAATGGCACTATTGTTTGTAAGTAATGCTTTACCTGGACACTTGAAAAATAAATATACATGCAATTTTTTCTGGAATGTCAGCCATTGCGTATTACTAATTTCAGCTGAAACAAGACTTACCCCAAAAGTGACAACAACAAAGAAAAGAACAAGAAATCAATTCTCATTTTTGTGACTTACCAGCTGTGTTGTGTTGACAGTTATCACAGACTCCACCACTGCCTCTGTAGTATTCCTGAGGAAAAGGGTCTATTGCTAAGTCATAGTGGCAGCTTTCTGCATGGCCATAACATTGACAAGGTTTGCAATTATAGGCATGAACTTGGTCACCCGGGCGAAAAGGCTTGTCATTGTACAATGGCAAACAGTGATCACACTGAAATAAAATAAAAAAGACCATTGTTTTATACTTAGAAGAAAACTGTTATACTCTCTACATTAATGGTTTGTGATATTTGCTTTTTCTCCATTTACGTATTACAAATATTGGTGCTACACCTTAAATACAAGAAGTGAGAAGGCATATAGGGAAATAAATTCATCTCTAATCTTCTTAAATTATTTTAAGAACAAATTAAAATCAAAAAAGGTGGACAGAAGGAAAAAAAAAATCTATTCAGATACTCAGCATAGGCTAACATCTGGAAATTCAGATCTTGTTAAATCTCTAAAGACACAAAATTGTGACTACCATGTTTGAGGTACAGAAAATTATATTCACCTAATGCATCCTGCTGAGTTTGTCACGCCTTTATCAGGACACAAACCACATTTAACTTTCAGACCTTCTGTGTTTAACTTTTTTTTTTTTTTTCTTTTTTTTTTACAATGTTCTCATATATATGTCACAATCCTTCATTCACCAATTCTCAACTCTGCATTTGTCCGAAGCATAACTTTTGAGATTTTCAAAGGTATCTACAGAGTTCAGGTTACAATTTTTGGCCACCGTGTGAAATGGATAGGTAAATTCCCCAAAAACCTTTGATAAATCTGAACAAGGTCCAGAAGCAGAGTAACAAAAAATATTAATTCTTGGGAAAGCATTCTTTTTTTCCATAGGATAACACTAAACCCCACAAGAACATTTATGTCCTTATCCTCGGTTACATCCATTCCCTTCAGAAAACATGTTAAGTATGTGGCTTTTCCCATGGACAATAACAAACATCTTTTTGATATATAGTATCTGAACTAGTCACCATCTGTGAAAACAAATTTCTAAGAAAACACATTATCTGAAGATATATGTTCAAAATACCTAGCTATCTTGGCCCAATTCTTTACTTAAAAATCACGATTAAAAACTTATTTCTACTAATGAATTCAGAATTCAGTATTTTTGACTAAAGTTATGATAAAAAACTTACTTTATCAAAATTCCCAAAGCTGTCACATTTATGTAAAGGTTGCCAATAACTTCAGACAAAGGCTTTATATGCCAAGTTCCTTATTAATCACTGAGAATGCTGAGGACAGTGCCTCTGAAGAAATATTCAACAGATAGACAGCAAAAAGTACTTCAGACGGCAAAGGTAACAATAAATTAAGGCTTACAATAGATGTTATCAAACAGTACTTTATACTCCACCTTTACAAATTTTCTATCCAACTGCTTATCTCTGGGTGGCATTTTTTTTTTCTTCCTTTCTTTCTTTCTTTTTTTTTTTTTTTTTTAAAAAAAAAAAAAAAAAAAGCGCTGTTATGTTTTTTTTTTTAAAAAAAAAAAGCGCTGTTATGTAGAATTTATTCTTTTTTTTTTCCTAATCTGTGTAGGAGTTACCATATCATACCCATCAGTCAATGTTGAGTTGCAATAACCAGTATATGTACAAACGTATAACATATATTATACTTTGTATATGCTTTTTTAATATACATGCCATTATCTGTACACAGATTTAAAAATCTGCTGAAGTGAGATGTGCTATCAAAATTAAAATGCCACCTTCTCAGACATTTTGGAAGACTATGCTGTCTTCAAAAATCTGTTTCATGCAGCATCCATCTGTGTTTCTTCAAGCTGCCCCATAAATGTTGACTATAATAAGGAAGTTAATCACATACTATTTTTTCCTTCTTACAAGATCCCAGTCTGTACCCCAAATAGACAGCATGCTTTCACTACATTAAGCTTCATTAAACAAATAAGTATGGCTTCTAGGCAATATCTATTCCAGTGTAGCTTAGTCCTCTTCTCAAAACAGTTGTCTGAATTTCCTCATGGCTTATTCACAGCATCCTTATTTCAGCATTTGACTACTTGTCAAGAAAGCATGTTAGCCAGTGTTTTGAACTGTATTTGTGTCTTGTGAACTCCCCAGAGGTTTTAAACTCAAAAAGCCAGGTTTGAGTAGGTAAAAAAAAAAAAAAAAAAAAAAAAAAAAAAAAAAGCTAGAACATTCTAAATGACTCCAACCACCTGGGGAAGACAGCAGAGCAGAAATGAAGGAAGTCTTAAAGTATTTCAGGGTCATATCATAACACTCTGGGTACCTTGAAAAGATATTTCTAATGACTTTAGAAATTAAGTGCAGTCCTTTAAAGAGGGTTTACAAATACCATATGCCGAATAGCATTTGTAGCATTTGGAGAAAAGATACTACTGCTGATTTGCAATGGCAAAGTGGCTGGTAAAGAACTTAACTGACAACGTAAGAGTTGCCATTTTGAATGCCAGCAACAGAACACAAAAAAAACAGTGGCTATCACTTGGCACTCACAAGGAATACAGTACAAGTCATACAAATTCAATAAATATACACGCCACTATGACTTACAACAGCTACCCTCATCAACAGAGAAGCACCAGCCCACTTGTCTCTCAATTTTCCTTCACATTAAATGAAATACATATCCTACAGAGTGGATAAGCCGCTGAAAATCATTTTCAGACTGGAACAGCCTTCTAAACTTCTGAGAAGTAACAATGACAGCCATAATGCTAGATGGTATCTATGACATCATATCTCTTATTTAGTAAAACTTACGAACCTCAAATGAAACTGTATTAAGGGGTAATGACTACTTCACAGTTCCGTTGGCATGTCATCACCAGTGCAACAAATCACAAAGTATCTGAGACAGGATCAAGTTCTTTCACTATTTCAGCAATGCTTGTACACAATTGTTTTAGAAGCCTGAATCTCTGAACTGTGAAATTACACCAGTTTTCTAAGGATGGATTCATGGACAAACGCATAACTTCCACAGGCATGTCTGAAGTCATTCAAAGTTTTAAGGCATGCTACTACTGGATGAGGTTTCTTTTTTCTTTTTTTTTGTCTAGTTTTCTAAAACTCCAGTCAGCCATCTGTTTTATTTCTTTTCATTTTATTCTGATATAACCGCTTTCTCTTCAGACCTCTCTTTATACATAAATTATGGCACAGAGCTTACCAAAAAGTTTTTTGTTTGTTTGTTTTTTGTTTGTTTGTTTTTTGTTTGTTTGTTTTGTGTTTGTTTTTTTTTTGTTGTTGTTGTTGTTTTGTTTTTGTTTTTAATAGTTTGCTTCCTTCTGTAAGCTAGAAATCTGTCATCAAGTGACCACTTACTTTAGTTAATATTTATAGCTCCTCAGGTACTATGTATCAATTCCTGACATGATGATACAGGCTGAACTTTAACTAAGATTTAGATAGTTTCTTCTGCACCAACATAAAAGAGCTTAGTTATCTGATATTTGGTAAATCAACAATGCCAATTTTCAGACAGCAGATGTTTAATATCATTAATTATTTACACAGGAAACTCGTAAGACTTTTCTGTATCCAGTCACACTCTCACATCCATTCATACCTTTTCCAAGCATGTATCAGAGTTGTTTTCTTTCTTTTAAATTCTACTGTCTCTTATTAAGATTTCTATAACTATATAAAAATTTTCTATTACCTTTCTTCAAGATCAATTTAAAGGAGGTTCTGAGTTTGTAAAGAAAGGCTAACCTTGTTTGATTGCTCTATTTTTTCATGTGCTCTTTCCAACTTTTTATATCACATCATGGGAAGCTTTAGAGCATATACTCACATCTATAAATTAGTCTTTGCATATAAACGTTATAGGACTCTACTCTTGATGGCCCAGTTTCCATTTCTATAAGGCTGAACTATTTCCCAAAGTAGTGGCAAGACATTTTCAGAACAAACCAAATGAAGCTGAACATTTTTTCTCATGAGATGAGAGAGAAGTTCCATGAGGATTTACCTCCTCTTTTTTTCCAAATCTGGTCCCTTAACTTCTTCAAGTCATTCTTAAGCATTCCCTTCCCTTTTTCCTATTATCTCACAATTCATTCCAACATCAGGTCTTCATCAAAACAGAACACTTAAAAGGATAAAAAAAAAAAAAAAAATCCCATTTCATAAGTTAAAGAGTTCATAAAACAGTGATGAAAATAATTAAACTAAGATCTTCACTTTAACAAACTATGTAAGTTTTCAGTTCCTGTTGCACTTTGCTGTGCAACAACTATCCAGATGTATACGCCAAATAAATTTAATACCGTAATTTTAGCTATATTAATTGTAAATGTGACAAGGATAGACTCTACCATATGTTAAGAACTTGCTAAGGGATCTCATATTTATGGCCCAAAATACTCTAAAAAAAAAATAAAGTGTTGTTTTTTTTTTCTTATACCCACTCAGTTGTGGTGACTGACTTCTAGCACAGGATGAAAGTTAAAAGACTGTTCATGGTGGAATTTCTTCTCAAATATTTGCCACCCTTTCTGAAAGGAAGGTTTGTATTTATAAAGTACCTTCACCAAATTCTTAACTGACATTCAATATAAATTCTTAACTTCACTGGAGTGGGAGCCTGAAAAACACAGGTATAAGCCTATGAAGCAGTTTTAATCAAAAAAACATGTTAGTCAAAAAACATAATCGATTTTGTTTCTGCCTTAAACATTTGCCTTATGAAAATCAAAACATTGAAGATGTTTAGAATTTATCTAAATCTCCTGTAAAATGCAAAGCAGTGATATATTTGCAAATACTTATTCTATTTTATTACTAATTCTTCTTTATTTCATCTTCAGGCAATACTGACATTACAGAATGAGAAAAATAATTAAACAACATCCTTATTCTAACCTGAATGAATATGATTAACTCAAGCATTGAAATTATAGTTACAATGCACATACACCAAATCAAAAATGACACTCACTGGAATAACCCATTAACAATGACAGAAAATATCTGATAAAGCAGATAAATCATTAAAATATATTTATTTTCACAACATATATCTATTTTCACAACAGTCCTGCAGAGTGCTTGGTGAACTTCCAGATTTATTAAATATTTATAATTAATCCTTACAAAGAAACATTTCACAATGTGTGTTCTAATTAAAGAGACACTGTCAGTTTGATTTTTTTTTCTAATTTGACCCTTCTAAAAACTAATTTCTAATTTGACCTTTCTAAAAACTTCAAATTTCTGTGTAAATCCCTTTTTGACTGCAGATCTTATTTTATACATTTCAGTTTAAGAAAATAGAAAAGTACATATAAAAAAAAGTTACATGATCCTAAACACAATATCACATACACTCAGATTAACATTTCATCTCTCCCAGCAAGCATAGACTGCTTGGCTCTGTGTTTTTTTGTTTGTTTGTTTTTCTCCCCTAAACATAGTTTCTCCTTTGTTACCACTGTTGCTATTCTGAAACAGCTTCTTCATTTTTAGAAAGCCTATTTCCCACAGCCATAAATGCAGCAAGGAATACAACCTACTCATGACAGAAATCCAGCATTCAATGGGATCATGGGATTCAGTTCTTTGATGTAACTCATGTTTTCTTTTTTTTTTTTTTTTTTTTTTAAAGATAAATTGTTATCAGTATTAAAGATGGTGGAAACACTGAAATGTCTTTGGCTAAAATATTCACAGGTATCAGCAGATAATGCAGCAAGCACAGAACTCAATTGATACATCATTTTAAAGTTGACACTGACTTTGTATTACTACAAGAATGACTTGTACAGGAATTTATTTGTTCTGAATTAATGGAGAAAAGTGTGTGTGGGCTTCCCACGTTCAACTCACTAATTTAAAGTTTATAGTATTGCTTTATTAAACTGTGCTTAAACTGTTCAGAGCCCTGTCTCAAAGCCACCATATCTAATGACAATCGATTTCATCACAGAGCAAAGAAAAACTGTATTTGCCAGTTCACAAAATGCAATATGATTGCTATAAACTGTATGATATGCACTAAAGCTAGCAATTATAGAAATAATATGGTAATTTATAATCTCCTGTCAGAAAAGAACCACGGGGGTGCTGGTGGACAACTGACTGACCACAAGAATGCAATGTCATGTCCCAACTTTGTACTTATAATCAAGGAAAACATGTTACAAGTACAATATTTCTTTGGATATTAAACAGGAAACTATTTAATGCATTTCGTTAAGAAAATTAAAATTAAAAAAAAAAAAAAAAAAGAGCAAAAGCAATTGTTCTAATTTTTCAACCAAATAAGGCCTTCTGTTATCATTAGTCTTCTCACCAGCACTTGCTACAGCAACATCACAGAGCAAGTCCCTGGTACTTTTCCTTTCCCTTCTCATAGATACCATCTCTCTCTACACACATCTAAAACCCCATTTTCTATGTTTTTTAGGTCCCAAGAGCCCTTTTTGCACCACTTTTCATTTAATCTAAGGACAGAAACTTTTCTGTGAGGATATTTTCTTAATTTATGTATCATGGTTCTGGTTTTGCTAAGTTGTATGTAAAAATCTTTCAACACATACAAAGGTTACATAATTTACGTTTACATTATTAATAAACGACAAACATTTATATTAGCTGGCTTTCCTCTTGAGAGGTCAACCACTCTGTTTCAGAAATTAAGTACAATCTGGCATCATTATCCTAAGGTATCCTCTACATATTTCTCTAGAAAACCATGACTTATACTAAAATCCCCATATTGATTCTCTCTGACCAAGACTTATAAAATTAGGAAAATTAAAATTTTGCAATTTGTTAAGTTTCAGCTACATACTGTACCTCACTAAATCTCTCATTATTGAGAAATACTGTTATTAAGAGCACAGCAGTGGTAAGAATGTATTTTCTAGATTATATTTAGATTTTTTACTTAGATTTTTTCTTAAATATGGCCTTTAAGTTCTAGTTCCAAGAAGAGATTAACCTTAATATCTACCGTCTGAAAACAGTGCATTAAAAAGTAATATTAAATTTGTTCTTTTATTAGAACAATCATGTTGCTATGAATGATTATTTTAAGGACAACCAGATGTCATACGTAACTGTAAAAAGTATGGGTAATCAGCATTTCCTGTCATTAAGTAAATAAGATCAAAACTCAATTTTCAGTGTTCTTAAACAACACTATCCAAATCCCTGGTTTAAATCAAAATATTCAGTAAGATCCCCCAGGAGAATGACTTCCAAATAAATATGTACAGGCAAGTCTCAGTATTTTCTTAACTGAGCAGAAGACATTTAAAATCAAGTCTAAAATGTTTTAACCTTTCCTTAGATATATCTTAAAAAGAACTGTACTAAAAGAATGCATTCTTAGCTGAATTCTGATAGACTGCTATCTACAAATGGTCCAAGTCTAAGAAGGTAAATCTGTTACTGTTTTCCGCTGGATTAGGCAATTTTAGCCCAAATATTCTGTATTGGCTAGGACGACAGTAACATACATACGCACGCACACGTTCCCAGGCCTAAAATCCCAGATTTGAGGCAGTTCATAGGTGAAGTGGATGAGACACTAACATTATTTCCTTCTGTATAGCTTTCCTTGACACACAGACATCTGTATGGTTCCATAGCTGTATCACAATTATCAGCATGGCCATGACAATTACACCTGAAAGAACAGGTAGTGAATTAAAAATCAAATATGTGAAACACATCTCTACAACAATATATGTCATGAATATAATTTTATTTTTTAAAATAGTCCATTTTTTATTAAGAACAAATAAAACACAGAAGACAATGTTTAAAAGTGCAGTAACCTACAAAAAAAAAGACTTAATTGAACACATTTGTAAGTATCAAGAATTGATTTCCAAGAAGAAAAAAAGTCTGCATTAGAGCTACCATTGCCTTATGTAATATGTAATGAAAACATGTTAAATTAATGAAAACATATTCACTTTCAGTATATAATATGCATTTGTAAAATGGTATTTCTTTCCAATATTAAGCCCTACAGTGTGGCTATAATTTTTCAAGCAATCTTAACCATATCAAGCATAACTGTCTAGATTATTTGATTTAATTTAAAATGTCTAGGTCTTATTAAAATAAAATATTCATAAACTATTAGTTAAAAGACAATAATCACCCCACTCCACCTGAAGGGTTGCTTTTCTGGAGGCATCATATCATTTTGCAAGCTACAGGTGAAATTATTTTATTGTGACACAATCACCAAAATTGTAGCTGTTGTAGTAAAAGGATTATCATGACACATCTAAATCAATAATCAAAACATTACTAGTGTAGAAGAGCTTAAGGTAAATGTTACCTTTGATAGGGTGCTTTCTCTCAAAATGATCTCTACCAAAATAATTTCAGAAATAACACTTATTAACAAAAATCTGCACCATATGCTTCTTGGAAACTGTTTCATTGCCAAATTTCCATGTTATTTACAGGGCGTAATTAGTCCTTTCACAAGACAGCACACATCATATACAATGAAGTTGTCAGTCACAGATAATGTAACACTTTTACTGACAGCTGCCCAGTTTTAAATGGAAAACTGCAGCTAAAACAAAGAATGAGCTCTGTATTAAAACTGTTAAAATTGCCATGTCTGGGAATCTATAATGAAACTTGGAAGAGCTACTTAAATAAAGCATAAACCATGGTTTCAATCATAAGTCTTTGCTTAGAGGCATTGATAATTCCAAGGAAAGGAGTGCTTTTGACAGATTTGTGTAATAAGTATAATTAATTTTAAAATAATGCGTGAAGAAATGTTTAAAAAATCAGCATACCAGTAATTTCAAAATTGATGCACTGCTTCAGACCAAATTCCCTTCTCACCCATAAATGTAAAAGCAGAACAACTTGAAGAAATTTTAGGCATGTAATTACATATTTAATACAGCTTTAGTAGTTGGAGGCAGTGATGAGTGGGGTGGAAGAGTTATAGTAACACCTACCTTCCACTGACTGTAATTTCATTAACTCCATAGTATCTGTGCCTAAAATTTACCCAAGACTCATTAGTATGATACTGGCCACGGAGATGAATCCTCACTTGTGTAGCTTTTACAAATTCTTGGAGAGATGGAGTATTGTAAAAGTCATTATAACCAGGTCGGTGATTTGGTTCCGGAGTAAGAACACTAAAGGTTAGATTACCACGGGAGTATGGTGTAAATCTGTTTAAATAACAAAGAGGAAAACAAATGAAAATCAAAATTTCACATATTTTACAGATTCCATCCCTCAGTATCTGCTTTCTCAGAGATGTTCTCCATGCTATAATAATTATTTATTTTTCTGAGGAAAATTCTTATGCAAGTTGGTTTCTAGTCTAGTTTCTAGTATTCAAGCAGGGGAAAGGAAATGCCCTCTACGTGTCTGTTTTCTTGTTTGCCATTCTGTTCTCCAGACTTTAAGTTTCCAAGTGAAGGTAAAGCCTCTAAAAGGCAACTTCAAAATATGAATAAAGTGCAAGTGATAAAGTGACTTTTACACTAAATTAAAAAAAAAAAATTGTCTCTAAAAAACATGAGCTATGCTTGAACTACATAAGGAATTCATTCAGATGAGTAACATAATTAACATGCCCACATTGTTAATTATTTATTGGCTAAACACATTAAAAACATACAGAAACGGTTATACTTTGAGGTATTGCAGTCACTTACAGACATGGTACAAGGTGTAGAAATACAAACCTTAATCACTGTCATTTCCTCAAGATTACAAAAATGCCCATGAGGCACTAACTAATGTGGTCAGAAAACTATGAACCTTTGAGCCATGGCAAGGATTTCAAAGCCAAAGTCACTTGCCCTCTGTGCCATCTAACGGAGTTCTGCCCAGAAGGATACAAGCACACTTGTGTCTAAAACTAGGACAGAACTTGGACACCTATCTCAGCACTTACAGGGTGAACTCCTCTTTGAGTACACTGAATACTCACCATTTGCAGGTGATGTTTATCTTTTAAACTAAGTTTTCTGCACATCAGACGAACCCAAAATCACTCATTCATATCACTTCCTATCATCATTTACAAGGGGATTGAAGGGGAGAAACAATGTCACTCATAAAACATTTATGGAAACAGTTCATAATTAACTCTTCTTTTTAGAAAATATAAATACACATACTTCTGGACTGAATAGGGCAAAACACATAATTTGGGTTATTTATCAAAGAATGACTGGCTTACTTAAAAGATTTCCCTTCTTCTCTATCCTCTGCTCCAAAGATCAGCAATAAAGCTTAAAGTTCCCTGCTGAAAACTGGTGTAACTCAGATGACCTAATGCTCTTCTCCTCAGAATACTGAACTCCTGGAGAACAGACAAAGATGCTGACACTTGAAAAGTCTTAGGAAGGCAGCAGAAGTGAAACAGCAAAAAAGCAAAACGCCTACAGCACCTGGTACTGTATTTTCTGACTGATTTCCAGCTGAGTACCAAACAAGGCTAATACTGACTGACACCTGAAATCGGGCAAGAGATGACACATTTGAATATCTGTAGTGGTATGGATTTAAATATATATATATGTTTGCACGTGTGTGCAAAACTATATATATTAGTTATGTACTATATGTGTTATCTCCTATATTTATGTATAAGTGTTATAAATGCATTTATGTATAAATGTTAAATATATATGTTATAAACATTTAATTTTAAATTTGCACATGTTGTCTAGTAAAAAGGCTTGCAACATGTTTCTGAAATGTAACGATTTTTCTTGGACCTTCCCCCAGATTTTATTTTGGTTCTTGCTTAGAAAGATAATAAAGCTTAAAGATACATCTTTCAACCCATTTCTCATGTGTTTTGCTTGATTAGTAGTAAGGTTGAATGACTGGATTTTGTTCTTAAGCTTGCCTTCTGTCCTAAGCTCCAGTCCAACTTGCATACTCAGACATCAGAAGGAATACATTCATATTCACTAGATAGTTACAACCAATCTATTATATCAGTACCTTCCTTCACTCTTTATCTCAGTGTTCTGTAGTTCTACTGACAATAATAGTCCCACAAAACACAAGCATACAAAATTTCAGAAATCTAACTCAAAAATAAGACAGTCAACTGTGTCACATTCCTCCATGTCTGAAATCTGATAAAAGTGACAGATGACCTTTTGGTGATCTTCAATTGAAAGGTCAGATTTGGAATCTTTTATTATCCCTAGCAGCCTATAATAAATGATTATACCAAATTAAAAGATTCTATCTCAGTCGGACATGGAAATGAATTGTGTCAGGATGTTACCTGTTCAAAGCATCTGTATTATGCAGATAATACCCACTCATACCTAGGAAGCTGGAGACAGTTGACGGAGTCTGGTTTTTCCAGAGATCCATTATTATGCATTCCAAAAATACTGCAGTTTTTAGCAAAATATTGCCAGTCTTCCCACTTTAGATCATCTCTTTTTTTCCTTTCAATTCTTATTGCTTCAGGGTGTGGGCTAAAGAACTGCAGTACAATGTAGAATACCTACAAGAAGATAAATTTATGAACTGATGTTAATGACTGTGTTGTAAAACAATGAGAATATAAACACTAATTTTTATTTCAATGTGACAATATAGTCTGTTTTATCACTTACGGGAAAAGAACAAATATTTCAGTCCATGCATTCCAAATTAAACACAAACAAACCTTTTTGTTGTTAAACAAGTTCTTTGATCTCTCAGACATTATTACAGAGCAACTGAGCTGTTGCATCAAAATTCTTCATTTTTTCTTGAAGACCATTTGAAATTGTACTACAAAGCCAAGTCCATGATTTGTTACTGTAATATTGATTTTGGCAAAAATGAAGAGCATAGCCTTGTATTGGCAAACATTTGATGAGCTGTTTGTTTGATGAAAAGTATTTTTTATTTTTATTTTTTAAAGCAATCTTCCTATTTTCAGCTTGGAATCCAATCTGATACCTGTGTTGTGCTGAAGAAGACTTCAAGTATGCTGCTTATGTAGAAATTTGTATGTGTCAAATAAGCCAATTTTAAAATTTCACATATATCTGAACTGGCTTTTAAATAATGGTCCTTGTGCAGCCAAAACCTGCCATCATATTCTTTACCTTTTCCACATTAATGACAAATAAGGGAAAAAAAAAAAAAAAAAAAAAAAAAAAAAAAAAAAAAAGCTAGGTAGAATAAGCATTACTAGTAACTGAAGCATTAACCTGACTCCTTTCTGTCAAAATACATGGCAAGTCGGTAGAGACCTTACTGTGAATCCAGCTCCACTACCGATGAGTGCCTCCTTCCAAGACTACCTGATGTTTGCCATCAGCAGCATAGTGAAGTGTTAGGTTGCAATGTAGCATCTTTAGGAATCTCCTCCCATACTGCTCAAACACCACCCCCACTGGCTAAACACCACCTCAAGAATATCCACACAAGAGACTGTGACACAGATTTTTTTAAATTCCATGTGACTTCAGTCAGCTTCCTATCAGAACTCATACAATGTGCATCTAATATTTTAATAGATATTAAAATTGAAGCTGAAATTTACAAAAGTCAAGTTAAAAGACAGCAACCAATTTCTAAATATTGGTGTCTTCATACATATATTCACTCTGTTACATCTGATCCAGATTACTGCTTGGAACAGACAAGGCACATAAAAAAAAAAGACTCCATAACAATAATGCATTACTTCCTGCTGATAATGGAAGTTTTCTTCCTGTCCCCTTAATGGGGACATCTTATGCATCTTAAAGCACAAGATCTGAATTTCCCCCAAATTTTAAAGTACATAAGAAATATCTTTCTAGTTTGAATTTAATAAATAGCAAATGCAATCTTCTCATTACCTGATACTGTCCATTTTGTAAGTCTATTGTGATAGAAACACCATGATCTAGACCTACAGTATTAGCAAACACAGATGAAATCCAGGTGGTCCCAATGTCATCATCGTTGATGTAATACAGAGGATGGGCTTCTGCATCCAGCCTCAGCACTCTGTCATTAGTAGTATCATCTGCACCATTAGGGATGCAGTACCTCTGTATCAAGGGGTGTACCCGGGGATGACTTCCAGGACAGCGGCACTCGGATTGGGTATGCAGATGAGGAAATTTTCCAGAGAATACTTCCAAAATGTCTCTGTCACGGCATATAAAAAAGCAATTACATACATGATAAAAAATGACAAGTGCCACTTTGTGCCTCAAGGCTCATAGATTAAACAAAATTCAACTTAGATTACTCTAGAAGCCCTAAGGCCTGGTTTCATCTCACATAAATGGGGCAATCATCTAGGAATCAGGCCACCCAGGGTCCCTACTTAATCAATGGCAAGCAGCAGGCATCTTCACAGGTGTGAAGAAGTGCTCTGACTTGTTTTCATTGCTCCAGACCACATTATATGGAGCTCCACGGACATACAGAGATGAGGGAAAAAAAGTTCCTTCCTAGGATATCTAAAGATAGATAGAATTATTCCAGCCCTAGATAGAATTAATCCAGCCCTAGATGCACAGAGAAAAAATGTGAAAAACTCTTATCAATATTTTATTATGGCATCACGTCTGATTCCATTCACTGATTTGGACACCGTTCTGAAGTATAACCATAGTATTGGCATATTATGAGGCACAACCACAGATGAATTGAATGTTCTCCCTCAAACCCTCCAGAAAGACCAGCTTGAGAAGTATCAAACTACACATAGACAACACAGATAAAAATATTTTCCCTTTAAGCAACTCTAATACACATGTCCACTGATTTGACTACCCCAGTCTGGGATCATCCTAGTAGCTTCTTACAGCCTATATCAAAGTGATTAAATAACTTCAGTTCACATTGACACCAGCTATCCAAAAAAATAGGTAGGTAGATAGGTAGACAGGCAGATGAACAGATGAATGACATGGGCTGGTGGTTAGCTAAACCTTGATCTGCTCATCGCTGGTGTAAAAGGTTCTGGTGTGAGCCCAGAAGATATGAAATTTTTAAAATAAGAATTACTAATTTTCCCATGTCCCTATTTTCTAGGAGGAACATAATTTTATATACTCATTAAGCTATAAATACAAAGTAACAGGATCTTTCAGACAGCCATAAACTTAAATTAATTCATATGCAAGTAGGACTTGCGTGCACCGTTTATCCCACATAAACATTTTGAACCAAGTTACTTGCAGATATAAAACTGCATCACTAGTTCTTAACACTGTTAAAATACCTATCTTTCAATTTTTAAACTGTGTTCATTTCACTGACTTAAATTGTAGTTCAATGGATTTGACAAGTGTTGCTCTGAAAGAATATACAACCAACAAGATTTTTGTGCAATTTGGAATTCAGATTCGTATTAATACTTTAAATTCACAGGAGATCAGCTCATTGCAATGTCCTGCAGACATGTGAGCTCCTAGGAAACTGCTCTACATCTTATTGAAAGACTATCATTAAGTAGCCTTAAGGCCTGCGTTCACGAGCGTCGCTGAGCTTAGCCTACCCAGAAGCACCACACAGACTAATAGGACCTGACTTTTTCTGGCCAGCTTGAATTGACTAGATTAATCCAGCATGAGTTGGATAACAAAGGTAACATCTCTGTGTAACACACTAGGAAGGGAGGCTGGAGGGCAACAGAAATTGCAGTGGCAACTGTAATTTGGCCTCAGGGATGGAGGATGTCAAAGCAATTGGCCCAGGGCTGCATGGGCTGAGCTGGCAAAGTCATTGGAGGCTTATGGGGACAATCTAATATAGAAAGCAATGAAGAATTAAGACAATAGCCTCTTGGGATAGGGGCTTGGGGGGCAGGGAGGGTGTCAAGAATACCATGCATGGATGTCTGATACCATGAGAAAGCTAGAGGAAAGGAATCACTAAACACAGAAGCCAAGCTGTCAACCACTAAACCAGCATGTTGACTAGCTGGATTGCCTGTCCTCTTCTTCCTTTGAATTACTAGTTTTAGACTGGTGTAAACGGGGCTGGCCATCTCTCTTCTCTTCCTCTCCCCTGAGACTGAGGCATTTTTCCGTGAGTGCTTCTGAGAAGGTGGGAATAAAGACTGCACTTGACAAACAACTGCAGATTCTCACTGAAACCCATGACAGAGAGGTCTGCTTACCAGTAAGCCTTGCTGCAGGGGCTAAACAATTTGAGACAACTGTCCAGAAGCCAAGGACATAAGGATGCTGCCCAGCTGGGAACATAGCAGGCTTTATTCCTTCTTTTGGAGAATAAGGCAATACAAGGGGCACCCTGTCTGAAGTACTTTATGGAAGAAATTGCCCACAGCTTACATGAAGCTCTGGGGAAGCTTGACAAGTCTCATTTAACAGATCTAAGAACACATTATAATGTCAGAATTATGTTGAGTTGATAACACCAGAATGCTTATTGAAATCTAATAACTAGATCTAGTCTCTGCTAGAACATCTGCTAAGTCAGGTTGTAACAGGGACAACGGCAGCAAGGAAAGCATACATTTAATACCGAGTTTCACTACATATGCTTAAGCAACATTTCAAAAGCAAAATGTTAAAAAATATTTTAACTCAAGACTTTTTAGACTAAAAAGCAGGTTTGAAATGATGTCCAGTAAACTAGATCATCAGAAGCAATCACTTAAAGGAAACATATGAAAAACACCATACTCAGGGAAGTAAGCATATTGTCATTTATTCTCTCGTTATCACACTTCTTTTTTATATATATATATAAAAAAAAAAAAAAAAGAAAGGTGTTTTTTGTTTGTTTGTTTGTTTTTTACCTGTTTGAAAGTGCCACTGGGTAAAATCGAAAGTCTTGCATTCTTCCAACAAATTGCTCTAAACCTAAGAAAATATACTACAAGTAAATAATCAAATCCTGTTGAACAAAAGGCAGCTTTGCATTGCATGAAAGCACCTTTAATACAGCACACAGAGATCTCTCTTGCACAATTACTCCTCCTGAATGAAACCATCTTGGATCTGGACAAAGCTATAGAGGGCAGTGACTTAATTTTTTGATAAAAAAGAATGATTTATAATAACTTTATAAGAACATTTTGTACCTATCTCTTTTCTGATTAGAGAGGTGGCACAAGGATCGGCTCATTAGACAGAAGTAATGAGCCAGTCCATGTGCCACCTCTAATTAGAGAAGAGATACAGTAGGTACAACTGTACCTATCAATTTATACAATAAAGATAAAAAGCATTTTAGAGTACTCCTCTCTTTATACATTTATTAGTTGTTGGGTATTCAGAATCAAAATCATAACAAAATACATTTCCAAATATAAGCATTAAGAAATGGGACACAGAATGACTTTCTTGCCCAAAAGCACAATAAAGTTGTTTAAGTGACATATAGTTATATTTAGGAGTTTGCTTCAAATTCTGCACATTCCTGAAGAGTTCTTACATTTGTAGAGCCAAGAATTTGTGGAGAGCAAGAAAACATCCTGAAGGTGTTCTGTAGTTATCATGTCATACTGTAGCACATATAAAATTCTAGATGTTGATGAAGAATAATGCTATCAACCATCACTAGAGGCTGAGCAGTTCTCATTCTGCTAGTGGTTTACATTAGCATTGATGAAACTGAAGAACATGAAGAGTCTAAAACATCTCTATTCCTGACTCTGAACAGGAATGTAGTCTAGTGGCCATGGACAATCCCGTTCTGAAATAGTTTCATCTATTTACTCAGAAAAGCTGTGATAGTAAATTAATAGAATGTGTCACTTTCGGGACTGGCATGTTGGACAAAGCAGAAAAACCTACCTATATGCAGTAACATCATGTTCTGAAATAGTTCCAGAGCATTCCACTAAAATAGTATGAGATTTACCTGTGAAGCTTTGTCCAATTTGCAGTGTACCATCAGCATTACCATCTGCAATTGGTCCCACAAGAATCCTTGAATCAAAAGGTGTGCTGTCATCTTCCCAACCATTCAAAAAGAAACTAATTCTGCTGTGATGCACCTATAGAATCAACAAAATGGGCAAATATCTTCGTTATGCAATCCTTTTGATTTCAGTACATGTATCTATCCTTGATTAACCATTAAGATTACTTCAACCTACTTGGCAGCATGCCTTTACCTGTGGTGCCTACTGAAAGTAGTTACCTCCTTTCTGTCCACCCATTAGCAATCCAATTAATAAGATCATTATTCAGATGCATAAACTATAAAATTTCTACAGTGGTTAAATCAAAGAATCTACGGCACAGTAGATACAGATCTGGCAGGGAGGAGGAAGAGAGAAAAAAAGAGACCTCTGTTCCACAAGGTACAAGACTGGTTACAGCTACTTCACCACTTCAGGCCATGGGCACATGTTATAGCTGTCAGAGCTCTTCTCATACACATCAGCTCATACAGGCCTGAAGGGACCATCTACCATACACAAGATAACCAAATGCAGCACATCTCAGCCAGGCTTCGAACACCCCTCCAAAATGCCTCGCTGTCCCTGGCATGCTTCTTCTTACAAGAGCTGAAGGGAATGGTATAGGAACTGGCTACATCTGCTTTACACCCAGTGGGAAATTCCCTTACTTCAAGGGAACCCTTGACTAGGAATATGTGCTCAGTTGGCACTCCAGGGTATTCTTTTCTGCAAGCATTCTCTTCCCTGCCACTTCATTTTAAATTTGAGCAAATGTTCATAGAAATACTTTATGGCATTCTCCCAGCTCCACAAAGTCACACAATGCTGAGCTTTTACAAAGTTTTTGTTTGTTTGTTTTTTTCATTAAAAATCCATGTTTATGTTACATAAAACTGGACAAAGTTTAATAGTATAGAAGTGCCTTTTAGCCTTACATTTTATGGAATTCAATAATTTAATTTTTAAAAATCCAGGGATAAGAAAAGAAGAAAATTGGAGTAATCATGGCTGTAGTTGGCCTCACATTAATGAAGTTAATTACTGAAGCTACCTTCAATTTATTCAAAACTTTTGAACTCTACTGAATAGTTCACTTAACAAACTTTATCTCATTTCAGAAAGCAATTTATTTGCAAAATTCAAATTACATGATTTTAAAAATATTTAGCTTGCATAAGGCTTATTTCACATGATAGCTTGGTAACCTTCAGATTTTGAAGTATTGCTTTGTTTTAGCCAATTTACAGAATGCCTGTTCCATTTTTGCAGATATAGATGCCTGGTGAATCGTGTCTATGGAGGTCAACTAAACCTAGAGTGCTTTAGTCTGTCTTGATACCCACTCTAATCAAATCAAAATAAACCTGAAATAATCATTTCCAATAAGAACAATAGACGTGTGAGGACAAACAGAAGGTTTACAAACCAGAATAATCTGTTTCAAAAAGAAAAGCCAGAACCTCAAAAAAAAAATCAGTTTGAAAACCACAATATAAGCACTCAAAATGCTATTCCACCAATAAAGTGTTTCAAATTTCAGACCAAGATAAACAGACACGATTATCTATAAATCTCAGCTCAGATGATCATCATCAGTGCCTCAGGCAACACAAGTCTGTCAGTATTTTAAGAAAGAAAATATGAAATTTGATGGGGTTTCTTCTTTGTGTTTTTTTGTTTTGTTTTGTTGTCCCCCCTTTAGTTTAACAGCAAATTGTACAATGATTTTTTCTCCTTAAACTGCACTTTCAAACATATACATGCATGCTGAGCTTTATTGCTATTTCCACATTCAGTCCATATTACCCAAAATAAGACAGAAAAATTTATTGTCCTTCCACTGATGGAAATTTGAAGGCTATTATCATAATTACTAAGCATTGAGATTTGTTCCAAAAGTTATTGCATATGAGTTTCACCACTCAAAATACATCTCTCCCCATTTTAAATTATCCTTTCTGTTGACACATCAATGACCTAAATACAACACTTTTTTATTTAATTTTAATTCAAAACCCTCTAAACATCTGATGCCCTATTTGCAAGAGCCTAAGTATATGGTGGTTACATTGCATTTTATTTTGCATCACATTTTTTACAGCCTGTTACTGTCATTTGGTGTTTGACTGTTATCATCATAAAAGATACAGGCTTTTCTACTTTGTTATTTGTAGCATTATCTCATGTTTTACAACATCTTTGCACAACATGCCCGCACATGAAATATAACTAGTGAAAAGTTCTCAGTGGTATTAATGCATAAAAAAGAATGTGGTTCCATCTCTACTGTCTTTACCCAGCCGAAAGCTGATGAACAGCCAATTTTCCTTTATCACATTAGCACAGCCATGAGGGAAACACATTTGTTCTAGTCAGCTACACTAAAGATACTATTACCAATCTAACATATACATGTTTTATATCAGCAGTATTCTCAGAGTATGAGGGAGCCAACAATATATTAACACTAGCATGACAGTTTATTTAAGAAAAGAAAATTGTCTCTGTAGAGGGACAGAAGTTAGAAATGTATGGCTAAAGCTCAGTGTCACTGGTCTAATAAAGGTAATAATTCTTAAGCTTTCTTTATAGCAGGTAACACTCCTGTGGCAGCTCTGTCATATCATTCAAATAAAAATGTTGTCTTTTACAAGTTTAAGAGTACCCTTATTTTTAGTCAGATATGAAGCATGTTTCTGATTCCTGTTTTCACTGTAAAACATTTGTAAGAGGAATTCAGAAATGGGCTCGCTCATGCCCAACAGCTCATTGCAAGCTTAGCACCTCAGCTGCAGCTTCTGTTGGGCCCCATTCTGCTTCCCCCAGCAGTAAGCAGACCGCTTGCCTTCATGTACCCCTATTAAAATCAGCAGGACTATTTACGGCTTAAGAGTGACAGAATTGGACCCTAAACGATCAGGTATTTTTACTTGTTGAAAATAGGTGATTAACGACAATTTTAAATCTCCCTTCCCCCTCCCCCATCAACAATCTCTTTATATTAAATAGGATTTAGAATAGTTGGGTTTAATATAGCACATCCCCAAGGTAGCCCTAAGCACTTTACAATGCTGAATTGGATATCAGTAGTGCAGTGACTGTGTAAGGCAAAGGCAGCAGTCATTATGCATTTGGCAGTAGCTCAATGTAATGATCCCCCTGCTGGTTATTAAAGGGGGTATGAATATCTGACATGGGAGGAAAACGTAGGAGGGAAACCATGTGTGGGATAAAAAAAAAAATCCCAGTGGCTCTCCACTGTGGGAGGAGTGCAATGTCTCAAAGTTTGGTGTCAGTTTGGTCTAAGCTAAATAAGAAGGAAGGCTGGCACCGAATCGGCTGTTTGATGTGGTTGTTTAAGGTCTCCTGACCATTAGCATTAAATTGTGCACAATACCACAGAAATAAAAGATGAATTTTACTGGTATCTGACAGAGGGGACAGGATTATTCCCCTATTGTCTTCATAAATAAAGTTCTATAGGAATTTGGCCCAGGAGAGTGAGAAGAGAGGTAGGAAAGGGTAGCCTGCAGAGTGCAGGACTGGAAGCCTGGAACATCAGAGCTCTAATCCCAGCTCTGAAACCATCTCTCCCCCTTGTGCCTCCCCATCTGTCAAATACTTAGCAAATCACCTCACAGGGAGGTGGCACGGATTAGTCACTAAGATAAATTCACTCAGCGACTGCATTAGCTGCTGCCAATGCAAAGCCCAATACCAACTTCAAGCAATGGAAAATTCATTTGATGGTGAACTGACATGGTGAAAGATACTCACAATCTTTCCTCTAAGAGCATTCTTGTCATGATCCAGAAGAGCTTCAAAGATGAGAGGTACTGAGCCAATAAGGCAAAAGGCAAGTTAATTTAGTGAATCCAAAATTAAGTTCTTACGGTTCTGTCACGAGTCAATTGCCCTTTAGAACCAATCCAAACCACTTCCTCCCAAATAAAAATACCAAATCCAATCACTGTCTTCCTAGGAAAAATTTCCTACCTGATGGGTCACTGCGGTGCAGTATGGGAGACACACGGAAGGTCAAGCTACCGCTTATAAATTGAGGTATGAGCAACAAAGGTACTACAACTATTCATTTTCTTACTTGAACATCTGTACTACTCAGTCCCTACTCATGAAAGTAAAATAATGGAATTTACCATGAATTTTGCTACTTCATTTGAATCAAGCAGAGCAATCATAAAAACAATAACTTTAAAAAGCAATATTTTCATGTATTGATTGCTTATAGAAACTTCTGCTATATATGTATTGCAGCAACTTCTGCGGGGAAAAAAAGAAGCACCACAACCAAATTCCACATTTAACTTCATAGGAGTTGTACTAGCTAAGGGACTAGCTATGGAAAAAAGCAGAAACAGGGGAACATACAGGAGCATGGTAAGCACATATAACACTGCTCCTGAATACTCTTTGAAATACTCTCAAACCACTGGCAACTCAAAGAGTTCAGCCAGACATCATTCCTACATATTTAGCAACTTTCCATGGATTTCTTTTGCATCTATTTTTGTTGCTGTTCCTTGAATGCAAAAAGTGGTAGTTCCCAAAGGCACACAGTGTATAGATTGAAGAATATGATTTTTATTTCTCTCTCTCTTTTTTTTTTTTTTTAAGCCCTGAACTGTAGGGTTACCTACAGGTGTAATGATAAAGTTTTTCAATGACAAAAAAGTATTTCAACACAAAATACTTAATATACTTCGGGGGGGGGGGGGGGGGGGAGGGGAGGAGGGAAAGAATCCTAGTATCCTTTGTTAGCATGGAGACAAAAGAAATTTGGGGTCTCAAGTAGAAGAAAAAGTAATATTGATTTTTTTTATATATATATTTTATTTTTATTTTTATTTTTTTCACTTTCCAAGCCAAAGCCAATTTGTGGGAATTCTAAGATCCCAAGTCTACACAGTTTTGGCTTTTAAGTAATAACACACTTATATTACATAACAATATTCATGCGTGACACCTAATACATTTAAAAAACATACACTTTTTCTTCGCACACATCATCTTGTCATCAAAACATCAAAAACCATTACACATATATATAAAGACATCTGAGACCAATTTAGTCTCATCTACATAGTACTGAATTGCATCATTTCAGCTAAAATAAATGAAGTTCAATGAATGCTCCTTCAGTGGATACTATGTTGGTTGTTGTTTTTTTTTGCATCAGTAAGATTTTTCCATTAAAAATAAGTCTTTATATTAATACTACGCACATACCTTTTTCTATCTTATTTATTAGAAATAATTTTGCAAGATGTGAAAAAGAAACCTTTATGTTCCATTGTTCAATAACAAAAACTACCTAAATATAGCAGAGCTCAAGATCACTAACCAGATATTAAGACTCCACTGAACTAATTGACATAAAACCAACAGATGTGTTAGTCTCTTCTCTGAATGTTTTAGAATTTATGATTATATGTTTCAAAGACATACCTGTTTTTTAATAAGCACGTTTCCCTTCAGGTTATTTTTCCTATTCTAATATTTAATTGCATGGGAAAGATTTATTAAAATATTTCAGATAAATTAAAGGGAGTTATTTCAAGACAACATTAATCTTTTCTACTGGTTAAATATACATTCTTTTTACTCCTATTCATCATAGATTCTAGCAATCACAAAGTACAATTTAATCTTAAAGTTTCTTCTCATCTATTGTTCTAAGTAGATCACAGTGTCTGGCAAGACAGATGAAGAAACCAGATGGATTTCTTTCCAGATTTTCAGGCCATATATGAGGAGTTCCACAATAAAGAAAATCTTGGCACCAAAAAATCAAAGAAGAAAAATCTTCATTCTAGCCAAATGATACCAAACCTGGCCTACTTAGTTATCCAGCCAGTTCAGTGATGGCAAACACTTCAACTGTAACTTCAATTCTTAAGGCTATTTATACCATCAAAGAAAGTCTCAGCAGTGGCAGGAATGACCATAATAATGACATATAAAACAAGTAAAGAAGCAAATTTTCACCTTTAGACAACTAATAGGAGATAGAATACATTCCAATACATGTAATGGACACCACTATTTCTAAACAAGATGAAGAAGATTTAGATTAGAGGTTAGGATAAAGTTCTTCACTCAGAGGGTGGTGAGACACTGGAACAGGTTGCCCAGAGAGGTTGTGGATGCCCCATCCCTGGAGGTGTTCAAGACCAGGCTGGATGGGGCTTTGGGCTACCTGATAGGGGTTGAGGGATAGTAGTGGGAGGGGTCCCTGCCTATGGCAGGGGGGTTGGAATGAGGCAATCTTTAAAGTCCCTGCAACGCAAGCCATTCTATGAATCTATGAGCTTCATCTATGAAGATGAAGCTCAGAGATCTAAGATACTTATCAGACACCAAACAAGGTTCTCCCAGGTATCTGTAAACTGAAATTGGGGAAAAAAAAAGCCATCTAATTTTTAAATTACAAATTCAAATTTAGTTAGTTGCAAATGCAAACAAAATTTTAAGATTAAACACAAACTAAAATTAAGAGCCTGTTTCTCTACTGAGAAAACAAGAAAAAAAAAGAACAAAAATAAACTGCAGAAAAAACAAATCTGCATTAGTTTATCCTTTAATTAAGCTCTACTTACACATCAAGAAGTTTCTCTGAGATAGAAATAATTGTATCATTATAAAGAATTTTATATACAATATGAAGAATTTTGAAGTGCTTTATGTACAGCAATTAGGTAGCTAATACAACTTACCTGGTAAGGCATAAAAAAAATGTTTCATTTATTTTCCAGATCAGCAAACAGGCAGAAACAGAAACGACCCTTCCCCTTAGTTGCTATAAAACCTTAAGCAACTCTAAAGTCAATAAAGCTATACAGGATTTACAGAGGTATAAAATAAGCAGAAGTTAGCATAAATGATTTGCTTAATCATTCAGAAATAATACAGAAACAGATTCTGACAAGTCAGAATAAGTTGTGATGCACCTAGCTCAAAAATTACTATACAACATACAGTTACAATTGCTTACTGTTATTAATTTGTTATGGTTCTTAATAAAGTTGTTTCCTGAACATAGCTTATTATATGTTAAGATAACCAACAGTCATAAAAACATTTTTTCTAAATGTGTTGCAGATTTGTTGCATCAGGAACTTGTTCAACGAGCTCACTCTATAGAAACAGACAGTATATTAACACATTTTCTCCCAAGGTGAGAAAACAGATTAAGGTTATGACCAAAATGACAGGCCTGTGGCTTCCTTGAATACTTTAATAGAGTCAACAAATCAACAGTGGTCACTGATGACAACAGATGAGGGAAGACAATAGATGGAAGGAGGGGAATTAGTGATGCTGCTATAATGGTATAATCAGAAACTTGAGCATAAAAATCTTTTTCACCTTCAACCTGTCTAAATATGCTCTTTTTGCCTGTTTATATAAAGATATACAGCATATTCTACCATTGGGTGACATGTGGATTCACATCTCTACTCTGAAAGCAGATGTGGAACAGAAGCATAACAGTTAATAGAAGATGCAGGAAGGGGATTTTGCATATCAGAGAGATGAGACACACAGGTATGTACTTCAGTATTTCCTTGCATAATTGCAAATCTTGCTGAAGCTGCAGTTACAAAGGCTCTCACACAGCTTTAATATTTTGTAAGTGAGTTTTTGTAAGGAGGAAAGGTCAGTGACATGAATTTAAAGAACACAAAGTGGACAAATAGATGTTTGGGGATAAACATGGAACGAAACTATTAGCATGAGTCCAAGTTTATCTTCAGTTGCGATTCAAGCAGAGCAAATGACCAGAAAGCCACCATGCTGCCTTTCACATGTTATTAAAAATTTGGGTGTCTATGTACTGCTAAATTGGTGCATCAGAAATGGCAGACAACTTTGTCACAATTCAGTACTTTCCCTCACTGAAGAAACTGCAGAATTCCTTCTCGAAGGCTCCTTTCCCACCTGCCAGTTCTACCCCTCTTTCTAATTTTCCTTACAGCACTATTTACTGATTCTTATTTTGCCTTATTCTATTTTTATTTTCAGCTCCATACTTCCACAACTTTTTTTAACCCATGCACAAAAAAAGACACATGGGACTACAGTCCATGTCCCCAAGCACTAGTATTTTTCTAACGTTATAACAAATAGGGAAGAAAAAGTTTTTATGCTAAAATTCCTCTATTCCTCCCAAGCCAGGTAAGCTCCCTGTGAGCCACCTTATGACTGCTTTGGAAGATAAAGAGGTGCAGTAGTTTCCACAGCTCAAGTTCTGCAGCTGTGTCAGGATTTCATACCACACAACCACATCCTGCTCCATACTACCCACCAGCATCCGCATACAGCCTGCTCATAGTCTCATGTTGTTTCTCTCTCCTTACAATATATGCCACATGCAGTCTAACCTAAATTTAAAACCTTCACTGAATGGACTATTCAAAAATAAGTACCAAAAGAGCTATTATGCAGTTGGTAGCATAAGTACATTTTGGCAGTGATGACATTATTGCTAAGGAAGTTTGGGCAGATGTCTTACACCAAAATCCCTTGTGCTTCTTTTTTTCCTCCTCTTAGAGACACAGATTACAACCAGAAGATAAAAAGAGTTCACTTTTAGTCTTTTGCTCTTTGCATTTTAATTTTTTATTTAGAATGAAAATTGAACCAACACAGAGGGAACTTCGCAGATGTAAAGCTTGGCAAGAGATAATGAATTTATGTAGTAAACATGAGAATGTGTCACAAGGAATTTGTCTTATACCTTGTTCTAAAACAGACAAAAAAAAAAAAAAAAAAAAAAAGATGCTAATAACCACCTTAATAGGGGCAGGGAAAGGGTGGATAGAAATCAAAGTACGATAACCAGGAAGAAAAGCAAGCTCAGATAATCTATCCGCATACTACTTGACAGACAAATGACACCTTCTACGCCAGTAAAAACTTGCTGATGATTTTGCCAGCAAGCTTGATGCTGCTTCAGCTAGAATCGTATGAAGTTTAACAAGGGCAAGTGCTGGATTCTTCACCTGAGATGAGGCAACCCTGGCTGTATGTACACACTGGGGGATTAGAAGCTGGAAAGCAGCCCCAAAGAAAGGAACCTGGAAGGAGGGGGGACGGGGTGTTGGTCAATGGCAAGTTGAATGAGTCAGCAGGGTGTCCTGGCAGCCAAAAGGACCAGCTACGTCCTGGGCTACACTAAGCCTGACATTGCTAGCTGGTTGGGGGAAATGATTGTCCTGCTCTGTGCTGTGTGGCCTTATCTCAAGCACTATGTGCAGTTTTGGGCACCACAATACTAGAAGTACATAAAACTATTAGAGAGGGTCTAAGGGAGAGCAAGAAAGATGTTGAAGGGTCTACAGTGGAAGATATGTAAGGAGCAGCTGAAGGCCCTTGGTTTGCTCAGCCCAGAGCAGAGCAGGCTGAGGGGAGGCCTCATGGCGGCCTGCAGCTCCCTCATGAGGGGAGCAGAGGGGCAGGCGCTGAGCTCTGCTCTCTGGGAACGGCATGGAGCTGGGACAGGGGAGGGTCAGGGGGTTAGGAAAAGGTTCTGTACCCACAGTGCAGTCAGGCACTGGAACAGGCTTGCCAAGGCAGTGGTCACAAAACTGAGCCTGATGGAGCTCAAGAAGCATGTGGACAACACTCTCAGACATATGCTCTTTTTCGGGTGATCCTGTGTAGAGCCAGGAGTTGGACCTCATAATCCTTATGGGCCCCTTCCAGCTAGAGATATTCTGTAGTCCTATGAATATGGAACCCTGTCTTGATTTCAAATATATTTCTCTTTTTTTACTTAGCAAGTTAGGGAAAGAGTACTACTTTGAGTAGCCATTACAGTTACTTAAAATCTTCATGCTGTTTTTAGATTGGTTGACCATTATCTTACAGCAAAGGTAAAAAAAAAAAAAAAAAAAAAAAGCACACAAACTTATTTTACCTGCTCTTGTTAAATGACTTTATTCACACTTCTAAACTGTTGTGTTTCAAATCCTATACCATACAGCAAAATCCTATACCACATATTCAAATCCTACACCACATGGCACAAAGTGCTATTTTAACTATTAGAACTCTGCACATCTGAGCATCCAAACCTGCTGCCCACCCCTCTATATCTCAAGGCTTGGAAGCAACTCGATTGCAGGCTTGAAGGAAAAAGACACAAGACAATAGAGGCAAGCTGCAACATCTACAACAGTTTTGAAGTGATACTTTTCACACATCTTTGGTTCTCAGGCCAAAGAGTATTTTACAGAGAGAAAAGAAAATGAGCTTGAACCATTCATTGCAGCCAACAACTTAAGCAACACTATGGTCAAGGACTTTATTGTTATTAAAAGAAAAATAGTAATAATGTTAGCATTCGTAGTTAGGGGACATACCTTTATTTCCAGCCATCCTGTCATTTTTAAAAATAAACCATGCCAGCATAATTCTAGGCTGAGATTTATTATTTAACAGTAGGCAAAAATCTAAAGTTAACCCTGCCCTTTCATCACAGCTTGCCAGTAAAATAAGTGCCTACAAACATTTTAATTTATGAAGTATTTTTAGTTCATTTATATCAGAATTCAAGGATGCTGCACTCCTATTCATCACTGGGAAAAGGATGTAAAAACTCCAAAAATCTCCCTTTCATCGCCTGTTTAAGCTCTATAGGAAAATCACCTGCAGCCTTTCAAAACAGCAACTGAAGTTGGAGTGAGCAGAAATGATATAGAGATACGTGCAAGCTATTTAGCATTAAATCACTACATTTTCTTCAAGATCAGGACACTGCTTTAAGCTGATTAGAAGCCTGCACAAGGAAATGGTTTGAAATAATTCAGAAGTGTAATCCTTCCTCAGTATACCATAAATGAAGTTTCAACATACCTAAGCTCACCATAAGTGGGACCAACTAAATTTGTCAATTAAAACTATATTTTAACCCAGAATATTTTAGGAGAGTTACAAGAGAAGACCTGGAAAGATGACTTTCTTTACAAGATTTATAGAAGATGATAGAGGATGCAAAGACATCTATTTGTGAAGACACCATGCAGAATCTTATTGCAGAATCCAGAGGAATTTCCACTAATATAACAGGGTTTATAGCACCTGTTGAATATATTGTCCTGCAGTCCAACAAACCAGTAGAATACCAGGAAAATATTCCTAAAGGAGTAAATCAATTTCTTTTTTTTTTTTTAGTTTTATCCTCTATTTTTTTTTCCTGTTTTTACTCCTCTTGTTAGATTTTGACATATGCTTTTCCAGGAGTTTCTAATAAAAAAAAAAAAAAATCCTCGATTAGATGGCTTTTGAAATTAAAACTGCCTGAATGGGAAAAAACCCACACCATTTTTAAAATACTGAAATTGACTCATCACAACATTCTGTCCAAAGATAACAAGTGGACTGACTAGTATTTCAGCTGTGAATTTATTTAAATGTAGACATACACATGCAGCATTAGGGAGGCAAAAACAGGATATGAAATAAACATAAGGCATCAACTGTAAGCTCACTGTCAAGAGTACACCAAGGCTTCTAACCACAGAGTTCAGCTGAAGGTAACTATCTGTCAAATGTAATCTGTGCAAGTGAATATGCTTAAGCTGGTGCTATGAATCAACCAAAATTGCTTTGGTCTTATTGACATTCAATTGCAAGAAGTTGCAGCTCATCCAGTCCAATAGACAGTCTGACAACACCAAGAGTGCTCCAGTGACAGAAAGCTTTAAATATAGATGCAACTATCATCATAATATACATGGAACTAAACTTTATGATCCCTCATACCATCTTCAGAAACTGGTCAGGCAGTCATCAACTGGGTGCCATAAGACCACATGGTCATCCTCAGTGACTGTTACCAATTTCTGCAGTTAACAAATCACAAGAGGGGAAAAAAAAAAAAAACAACACAGATTGACAGAAAAAGATCATTTGTTCTTTCATCACTGTCCCATTAAATCTCTCTGAAATTCACCTTTTTTGTCATTATCATCTTTGTTCAGCTTGTAAAAATAAAATGCCACATTCAGATTTGCTCAAACTTTTTGCTTTAGTTAAGGGCCAGATCTTCAGCTGCTATAAACTGTCTACAGCTCAAGCCATGCCATTTGATACCTGCCCAGACTCAGACCTTAAATATGTTCTATTTCCTTGCTTCCTCACAGCTGTTCTTTATGTCTTGAAACAAGATTTCTGATGATATGTATATGTGGGAGAAGGATGCAGGAGAATAAAGCATCTTGCATACTAGGTCCTAAATTGAGCCCTACATCCTAACTTTGCACTAAAGAAAGATCTGCAACACGTTCTTGCTTGTTTGACCCTTCTCTCTTAGGGAAGACCCACCATTTCAGTTATAGATGCTACAGCACAGCAGTGGTTTTTTTTGTTTTGTTTTGTATAGACCAACTGACCGCACGAGTTATTACAGGCATTCATTTGCTTGCCCTCTCCAGCCCTCATTGCCTCATTCCTTACTTCACCAGTGAATTGAAATCATCCCAGAGTCGCAAACAGATAAGGGAAATTGTAGAAAAGGAAATATGTCAATTACCTAAAGCTTGCAAGTGTGTTTAAGGGGTTGCACAATGCAAATATTGGGACAGGGGGAAAGCAGAGTCTCACCCCTATGTTCTGAGCACTCAGGACTGTTATGCTGATGCTCTGAGGAATCCAGGGTACAGAAAAACAGAGGCCTGAAGAAGAAACCACATCGGGGGACCATAGTGACTGAACTGTCATGAAACAGAAGGGCTGGAGAGGATAAAGGGACAGCAGAAGAAATGCTAAAAAACAGCAAAGGGGAAGGAAAAAGCATAGGGTCGGGAGGGGCAAGTTGTCTCTTTGCCTTTCCTTCTTTTGCCTCAGGCCCATATCGGCCTTTCCTTTTCTTGACTTAACTGGGATGAATTTTAATTGCAGCCTTTCTACGTGTTTTATATACTACGTACTCTCTACTTGTGTGGAGTGGATTTCCCATTCATCACAGGATTGCAGGCAAAAGTCCCAGGAGCATTTTGCTTTCCTTCAAAGTTAGCTTTGCTAAAATCAATAACTTTAGGGCCGCATTCTCCACCTAGTACATACTCCCATCCACCCCTTGACCATTTCAAATTTCACGATTTTATGATCATTTGTTTCTTATCTCCATATACTTATATTTGCAATCCTTCCATGATAACAGTACCAATATTCATATTGTATAGATTGCTTCAATAACTGCATAAAGGCCTTAGGGTAACAGTGGAAACATGCTCTCATCTGCAGTTTTGAAACAGTCAATTCTAACCGATCTCCAGCAACCACTTTTTCTATTATGTCCTCCTCAATACCCCATAATCATTCTTCATATCAAAGTCTTGGCTTTCTTGGGATCTATTTTATGTCTGAAAAAGTATTTTTATTGTTCATGCTTTTTTTTTTCCCTGACCTACTGCAAGCCTAGCACAACAGCCAAGAATCATAGCTACATCAAGTTGTCCTTACCTTGTATCCAAACTACTGAACTTAGTTAGAAAAGAGGGGGGAAGGGAGGGGGGCATCTACTGTAGATTAAATATCATCCTTCAGCAATATTGTTACATCTCTTCCAGCTTTATATTAGCTCTTCCTTCACTAGAACTCTATATCTTGGCATTTTAAATCCCCCTTCATTTTCCTGGTTGTCTCTCTTATTCCAATAATATCTTTCTTATCCTTGAAAACATGTCACTCCAATTCAGCAGTCTTATTACATATGCTCCTAGCATTTGTATAAAAGATATTTAGCTTTTCTCTTTGCCCTCCTTTACTTTTCTTTTTCACTATCTCCTACAATGTTAATCCCTTCTCAACGGGAAATGGTTTTCCTTCAATCCAAGTCTTTCTTTTTGTGCATAGATCCACTAGTTCAGCTTGAACTCCCTGAAGAACAACATAAATTAAAAAAAAATAAAGGAGGAAAAAGAAGGGGAAGAAAACGATGGAACCCTGGAGTGCTCCTGAAGCAATTAACTCTGTTCAAGAACAAGCCATGTATTAATCCAAATCTGACTCCAAACAGTGAAATTGGAAGGTAACTGGAAGGCAGACTGGTCTGGCAGTTTATAGACTTCAGACAACCTATAGATATTTCATTTTAAAAAAAAAAAAAAAAAAAAAAAAAAAGCCTTGAAATTGGAAAAATGCAAGTAAAAGCAATCAGAGGGATACAAAATAAAAATCATTTATGTAATTTATTTTTAGGACAACAGTAATTTTAGTACTGTGATACAAACTGAGTGATACAACCCACACAGTAAATTATCTGATAAACAAGGCCAAAGACAAAGAAAGATCAATGTGAAAAGAGGCAGCTTTTGAAATATTCTGCATTTTTTATTAGTATTTAAATAAGTAAATATTGTTTTAAATCATTGAAACAGAGATTACTGATCCTTCAGCCTCGGAGTATGCATTCCAATTATGGATTGACAATTTTCATTTTATCTTTCATTGGTGACTCAATCACCAGTATTTTAGTAGTACTAATATTAAAATCGTTATCTACAGCTCTGCCACTTTCTACCCCATCCAGAATTGTACCAACAAAAAACATTCCTTATTGCATGTGTCAGTAGAGCTCTATCAACCTATTAATGATGTATCAGGACAGAATAAGTGTATCTTGGCAGGAGAGTAGGAGAACCTGAGAGTTCAGGATTACAAATATAGATTCTGCTAAAAACTAAAGTAATTAACAAATAATTAATCTTTGTTCTTTTTACATGGAAAGGTGTAACAAGTGACTCTTGTGCTGCAAATGAGTTTCAAACAATAAAATATAATAAAAGGATCGTAGTCATATTTGAAAATATACAGAGAACGATTGCTTTCTTGCTGCATAATGACTGTTTTCCCCAAATCATAGAAAAATCAGATCCAACTCAAGATTGCTATAGTAACATGAAGAGACAAGTATTAAGGATTCAACAAGCTGCTTTTTAGCAGCTAAAACAGTTACATAAAATAGACTTGCCAAAATTAATTGAAACAAAAGGCCTGAAAGTACATTTTAGATCATCTCATAACAATGCACATTTTCTCTCTGCCCCCTCCATTTAAAATACAGCACAACCACTGATTCTGAATTTTCCTGAACTACTTGTAATCATGTAAATTAGGGATGAGATGTAATGTCAAATGAAACGTCCCTCCTGAATAAAGTCTCTGTGCTTCACTAGTCAAAGAATAAGCAGATACCTGTGCAAATGAAGGGAGCTGTTACTAATGTACAATGATTAACCCTGTATTACACTATCAGCTGTAGATTAAATTCTGGTCTTTTTAATTGCCTATATGTGAAGAATTTTGCACCACTTTGCACTGCTCAATTCTGGTACTTGTAAGTCATTCCCAAATGTAATGCAAGAATACATTGGTTCTACAACACTTGAACAGCTCTGCTGGGACTAGGAGGTTGAAATCCATCTCCTTGTCTTCGTGATGATTTACATAAGAAGAAAGCAATTACTCTTGCCCTCTGAATGCCTCACCACAGAAGTTCCATGTATCCAGTAAGGGGAATCATACAGTTTTCGCAAATACATTCTCATCTTTTCTTTCAAGGATTAGTTTTTCTTCATGGTCAAGGATCAACATAATAGTCTTTGACTCCATTTGTATTCCTTTCAATCACCTTACCTCAACCCCTTCCCTCCTCTGCGTCTTGCTTTCTTCCTTCTATCACAACCTCCTTTAGAAAGTTATTCAACTACTCCTTTGTATTATAATTCTCCAACATTCTTTACAATTATAATTCACTCATTTTCAATTTTCCTGTTTTGTTTTAAAAAAGAAAAAACAACCAACATTAGCTGCTTTCCTCCAGAGTTACTAAGCATCTCAGCAGCAAAGCTTTGCAGTAGATACAAGCCATTAACTGAACACAAACCAAAACTTGACATCAAAGGACTGTGTTTTGGTAACTTATCCTTGGAAAAAGCTAAAGGAAAAAGTTTTTGCAATCACTCCCTCAACCACATTTTATTGCAGATGGGTCAGGAGAAGATCAGGGAAGACTGCTCAGAAAGTTCCCAGTGGTTTCCTGTGCATCTAAGTGCACATTACACACTTTGAAATTGAACTCAGAAGGGCCTGGGAGATTACTGATCAAGAGCAAAAATGAGGACGTCAACAAGCACAATTTATGGAGAAGGATAAAAACTCTTCAAACACAAAAGTAGTCTTGAAATTTAAGAAAAAGAGTGGTAATCCAGTTTACTGACCTGTTACATGTTATGGGAGATCAAAAAAGTAGCACAAACAAAATACTGTACAATATTCAGTTAGCCCTGCAGAGATTGAAGAACAATGCAAAAAAATTAAATTACAGACATGATACATGAACAGGTCTTGGAGCAATTGTTCTTCCGATAATCCAGGAAATCAGGCCGACACAGGGCTAATTATTCCGGGGGGGTGAGCAGGGGGGGCAGACCATGGGACATAGCTACATACTGTATACTGGAAAACTGGAAAAGGCAACATGGTATTTCTGGAAGGAAATCTCAAGCTCCAACTTTGAGTATCTTCAACAAGTTAGAATGTATGTGGATAGGCAAGGTGCGAGGCCTGACCAATATTCTGGTTTTCCAGAAAGGTTTCAAATAGGTAGAGATTGAACAACCACACTTCGCAAAAGACAGAAGTTTAGGTAACTCCAAACACCTCTGCAACTTAACATTTTGTACAGTCTTGAAAACAGTGTTGAGGTGAAGAAGGTTGTAGTTAATACATCCAGGCAGTAAAAGTCAAGCTTGCTTCAAATTTACAACAGAATCTCTAAATATTTAAGAAACAAGCAATAGACTAGCAAACTAAAAGTGTTGATAACCACAAAGTAATTGACATGAGAAAATTATTCTCAGCTATGTAAACATAACATTAAATTCTGAGCTTCTACTGCTCAGAAAAGGTGTTCTTAAGAGTTACCATAGAAAGTAAACCACTAATGAACAAAATACTCAATGGCAGTCAAAGAGAGAAAGGAATGAGGAACAAATCCATAAAGCTTCATAGTACAACTACAGAAATTTATGGTACATAGTGTCTAGAATGACAAGAGAGTTCTGACACTTTCGTACCCAAAACTGCAATAGCACAACACAAAATTTCAGAAAAGATCAGTGAGGATGACTGAACTGCAGAATGACTTCAGTATAAGGACAAATCAAACTAGGAATACAAATTAAAACAAACTGTAACAACCTGTGATTGAGTTCAACAGCCAGAATCTCAAACAATACGAGAACAATAAATAGAAAGTGACCCACAAAAGAAATTATCCAAAAGAATTTAGCAAACAGCCTGTTTAAAATACCAAACAGCTTCACACAGGCATAATTACATATGAAGAACACACTTCACAGAATCACAGAATTGTCTAGGTTGGAAGAGACCTTAAGATCATCGAGCCTAACCTCTGACCTAACACTAACAGTCCTCCACTAAACCATATTGCTCAGTTCAACATCTAAATGTCTTTTAAAAAGACCTCCAGGGATGGTGACTCCACCACTTCCCTGGGCAGCCCGTTCCAATGCCTCACAACCCTCTCAGTAAAGAAGTTCTTCCTAATATCCAACCTAAAACTCCCCTGGCGCAACTTTAGCCCATTCCCCCTCGTCCTGTCACCAGGCATGTGGGAGAACAGACCATCCCCCACCTCGCTACAGCCTCCTTTAAGGTACCCGTAGAGAGCGATAAGGTTGCCCCTGAGCCTCCTTTTCTCCAGGCTGAACAAGCCCAGCTCCCTCAGCCGCTCCTCGTAGGACTTGTTCTCCAGACCCCTCACCAGCTTCGTCGCCCTTCTCTGGACTCTTTCAAGCATCTCAATGTCCTTCTTGTAGCGAGGGGCCCAAAAGTGAATGCAGTACTCGAGGTGTGGCCTCACCAGAGCCGAGTACAGGGGGACAATCACTTCCCTAGACCTGCTGGCCATACTGCTTCTTATGCAAGCCAGGATGCTGTTGGCCTTCTTGGCCACCTGAGCACACTGCTGGCTCATATTCAGCCGACTATCCACCAATACTCCCAGGTCCTTCTCTGCCTGGCAGCTTCCACAGAGTAACAGGGACACCAAAAATATAAACTAGAAAAAAAGAATGAGACTACTAAACTAAATGTAAGTCAGTCAGTGGCTATTCTACTCAGCCTAACTTAAGACACTTCAAAGCCATGGGTTGTTGGAGAAGAGGTCAGGTATGTATATGAAGAAAGCTGTTTCGGGACGTCTGCTCTTTCACATTCAAAGACAGAATATCTAGATGGACTGTCAAAACAACACAGCAGTTCTTACACAATGCAAAAATTATGGTATTACTGAGCTTAGGTATTGGGATGAGATACATGGACAGGAGTGTTTTCCTTATCTTCCATCCCAGCTGTTCAGCATCAGGAAATAATCTTTGCTTCCATGAGAAAATTATATATGCAAAGACTTACCTGATTTTCTTTTTTCTGTGAACTGCCACTTAACATGTATGGATTTTGCATTGTACAGAACCTACACATGCAATTTATGTCACCTTCCACTTGCTGCATGCAAGAAATGCATGTGAAAGTGTTGACACAAATAATGGAGGCTGCATAAGGGACAATCTGAAAGTTTTATCTTTCACTTTTTCAGACTTCTGACTTTTGTCTTTAAGCTAGAAAAACCGGAGCCAAATGTAGTAATTACTTTTTAATACTTTACTTATTGATTTAAATAACCAGGAAAAGACATTGCTCTATTTGGCCACACTCATTAAGTTTTTAAGACTTACCAAGAAAGTTTCAAGTTTCTTGTGAAAATTTCTACTTAGCAACTGGCATAGCATAAAGAAGGACAGTGGTTCACTACACATGATCCACCTTTACCAGCAAAGAATTTCAAGCCAGTTGCCAGTTTTCTGCTTGTGCACTGTGCACACTGAGAACTACCAGTGACAGGATCTTCCATCTGCACTGCAACTGTTACATGCTTAACAGTGATAGTCTAGTGTACAACTTCATGCTTGGTCTCCTCAAAAAGGAATCAAATTCAAGCATATCAGAAGTGCTCTTCTGAGTATAACACAAGACTAAATATAAACAGAAGGCTAACCTACATAAAAATGAACTCTTCGTGTACACAAAATGGGAGATGTAGATGTACCCTGTGAGTGTTATCTCCATGTTTTATACCAACATCCATATCAAGTACACATGGCTACTTCAAGTCTCTCAGTTTGCTCCCTGTACAACCCAAGGGTACATAAAGTACAAAAGGAAGAGCAGTTATAAATCTGCAGAAGAGTACCTGAAGTTTGGAATACACTTAAACACATATTTAAGTACAATGCTTATAGGAGATGAATTCAGAATTAGGGGCTTTCTAGGTCAAACACTTTTTTTTTTCGATTGTTTCCCTCAGTATGACTCAATATTTCTAGCAATCTGTAAACAGTTGATTCCAAAGATCATAATTTGATTGATAGGATGCTGTTAACCATGCATCTATTACTCTGTGCTTTTAATACTAGTTAAACAATTCCTATTATGAGTTTGAACACTTGAAGAATTTAAAAAAAAAAAAACAAAACTTTCAAAACAGTCTCCTCTTAGAAGCGTGCAAGCTACTTCCACATGGTATAGCATACATTTTATATTCTTATGCTGCCGCCAAGGTTTTATCTGCAACAAAATGCCAAAAAACCTTAGCAACTGCAGGACGTTTAAAAATTTGAGTAGAGGAAAAAAAAAAGGCAGCAAATCATTCTTAATGTAGTGTTTCTGTTATTAAAATACAATTTAATTGGCTGCCACTTTTTCCTGAAATAAGGAAACAAAGTGCTTGTAACACAAATTGAAACGGCGGAATTCAAATCTCATCTCAAACTCTCCAGACAAATCAGGCATAGCTTCTGCAAACCAGTCAGTACTACCGACTCCAAGCACTGGTCATACAAAGGCTTGATAACATTGTATGTATGACATATAATCTGTGCAAACTTCAGTAAGTTTTGCTTTTGCAACTGAAAAATTATTTGCCATTTCCAGAGCAGTAGTCAAGACAGCACTGATGAAAGCATCTATTTTTGCCATTTCTTGAAATTAAAATCCTGGCTTATATGAAGTTCCTTGTCTTGTGTTCCCAGGCAGCTGTTAGACTGTACATCTAAATATGCAGATATGCAGGAACTTCGCTGAATTCAAGCAAAAAAGGATGTGGATGTTTTAAGATACAATATAAATGGAGAGAAAATAAGAGGCACCTCGGAAATCTGTTTCCTAATGAGCTGAAGTTATAACAAAGCTTTCAACTCAACACAGTCTGCATTCTAGTACCTATGACCCAAGAGAAGAGGCAAGCACCACAATAGGACTTCTGGAGGCAGTACAGCAAGTTACTTGTTTGTATCAATGAACCCTGAGACTGGAAGTTCAGCAGCAGTTCTGAATAGGCTGAAACCGTAGCAGATTAAATGACAAGCCAGTTGCCAAGAGAGCTATGCTTGTTGTTTCTATGAACAGTTCTCTAAATAGGTGACCAAGTACTTTTATAGACTGTTGTCTATTGGAAGCATAGCACCAACTATACGTTGAAATATTTTCAACACAGAACTGTAATTAGTAGACAAAAAGCCCTAATATGTAGAATTCATGCAAACTCTCCCCTCCCTTTTTGGGACTGACAAACTGTTCCTAATGGATAGTAAGGGATGACTTCAAGTGGGAGATCAAAGTGGTCCGTTAAATTAAAATGCTTTCTTGCTTTCCTACAATTTTGCTAAACATGGGGAATATCCCATTTAAAACAGCTCATATTTAGTAATATATACACAGAGCATGCCTAGAGTAAATGTTTTCCTCCCTGCTTTTAAGTCTCAGGTTCTTTGCTTTTAACATAAATTTCAAAAAGTATTCAAAAACTTGTGTAGAAAATAAAAGGATTTCACAAATTGGAAAGGACAAGTTTTCTCTTGATAGTCAAACAGTTATGATGTAAAGCGGTCTCATTAAATCATAAGTACTTTAACCTTTTCTTTAAAGAACTGGAAGATTTAAAGATTTATAAAGAATTTTTGCCTAAACTAGGAAATGACTCATATTTGACATGTATTGAAATGATAATGCTGATTTCAGTAGGCACTCTAAGAGCCTTTTGCTCCCAGGAGAGTAATTCAGTCATGGTTACCTCTCTGCATTTAGATTTTAAACTTACTTTCTAAAGCTTTTAATGTGCTATAGTCTGCCAAAACATGGCAGAGTTACATAGATATGATCAGGCAAAATAAAGGCTAGTAAAAAGATTATTTTTATAATTGCAGACACTAAATATGAAACAAATACATCAATCTGACATGTTCTCAGAGAATCTCCTGTTTCAGCAGCTTTGGATGTATCTGAAAATTCATGTTTAAATTCCACTCTTCTTAGCTAGTTAAATAAATTCTGAAGAATCAAAGGGAAAGTGAGAGACCCTTAACAGTGAATCTGAAGAAAAATACATAATGGAGCTGCTGTTACTAAGCGGCACAGATCTGATACTGTTATCACTATGTACAGATAATGAGGTACACAACTAGCCTTAATCACACACTGCTAAGCTTTAATTTTTTTTAATTCTTTAAAAGTTCATTTTCTAAGACATCAGTTTTCCTGATGCTTTTCTTTAGTGTATATTGGATTAACTTAATGCTATGTGTTCTTTACTCCACTGTGTACCTTCAAACAGTTTTTGATAATACAGACCTAAAAAGTAGGGTGACAAATGTAATTAAATCAAGATCAAACACAGGACACAAACTTTCAGAAACCTCAAGGATTTGATCCTCACCTACTGAAATCAACTAGAGAAGTGCCAGAAATTTCAAGGAAACAAGATCCACCTGTTATATATCGCAAAGCCAAAAGATAAGCTCCTTTACAAACCATAAGCAGTGGAAAATAAAGGCAGGTGTCATTACAGAAAAATAAATCCTATTAATTGAAGAGCATAAAATGTGGTAAAATTCACTTTTTTTTTTTTTTTTTTTGCAAATCCCCTTCAACTTACCTCAGCACAAATACTCAAGGATGCCTTTTCTCAATTTTTTATGGGGTATAAAGAGCAAACAAATTGATAGCCAATAGCTCTGTCAGCAACATACTACATATTAAGACTGCATAAACTATTTAAAAGTATGAAGTTATTCTCAGACCAATGCCATCTAGTCTCAAGTAGTTTTTTTCCACAGTACATCTGAAGACTATTAGTGCCTCATGCCCAACATACTGCTGGAAGCAGTTGTTACAATAATTTTGCAAGAAAAGGGAAAAAATATCCCCAGTCCACCTACATAACAAGGCAGGGATACAAATTTCCTTCTTCTCGTGTTGGACATACATGATTTAGTTTATGACTGTTACTGAGTTTAAAAAATAACTTTATTTTCATCCCTGCTATTCTGATCAGAAGCCTTTTTTTTTTTTTTCAGAAAGTCTGCTGTAATAAAACAGACTCATTTTCCAGCTTGAATGGTTCCTTCTTCTGCCTGGTGTTTACTCTCCAACAGATTTAGAGAAGAAAACTGTATGTCTTCCTACGCTTCACTATCATTAAAAAACTCCTAAAAAAAGGTTCTCCAACTCATCTGCAAGGCCTGCACAGAGCCTTTCACTATCATCATGTCTAGTATCTCTGTTCTGAATTACATTTCCTAAATAGGAAGGCCTGAAACCGCACACATTTTTGTGAAACCTCAGAGACTGGAGTAGCAGCAGTGATGCTTTTCCGTCACAACTGGAAGTCTCTCCAGATGCACCGCCCCAAAACAAGCTTTTTTAAGGGCCACATCAGGACAGTAATCCATCATCACCACCTGGGACTATTACTTCAGCCACTTCGAATATTTAACTACTTAGCAAAAGATTTTGAGTCATTTCAAATATGTTACTTTGCATTTTATAATACCAAATTTTATTTTGTGAGCGTTACCCTAATCCTTTCTGTCATTCCATTTTTCTTATAGGTGACATCTTGCTGTTTGTCTTTCTGATAATGCCTCTTCACACAATGTTACCAGCTTGAATCAGTACACTCAATACTTCTGCCAAGATCATTAATGAAAATGTAATACAAGGCTGGTCCAAAGAATGATTTTCAAAGAATTGAACTGTATTTTTTTCCAGAGATTACACCTTCCTTTGAGCAGTATCTACCACTGCCTCTCTCCACAAACATTTCCTTTGACCCTACAGCTTCTCACAGGGTATCACATCAATGCTATACTGAACTCCAGATAGAAAGAAATCTGACAGATTTACTTTGCCTGAAAATCAGTTCTCATTAAAAAGAGCTAAGAGGTTAGACAGTGATGAGTTATCTTCAGTAAATCCATGTTGCATTTTATCCCCATTTTCCGTTTATCTTCACATCTTTATTCCTCAAAAAAATCTTCTCAAAATCCTCATACGCCAGTGTGCCAAGACAAATAGTTTCTGTTGCCAAGAACCTTTTTCTCTTCCTGTTAGTACTGACTCTAGCTGCAACAGTCAACTCCCTTCCTAGCAGCCCATACAGTGCCATGTTCTGGATTTGTGGCTGCAAGAGCGTTAATAGCACACTAATGTTTTAGGTAGTGCTTGAACAGTGTCAAGCCTCTCTTTTCCCACTCTGCTCCCCCCCCCCCCGTTCCACCCCAACCATATAACACCACACTTAATAAACTGGAGTAGAAGTATTTAATGGAGATGGAGTTTTGCCAGTGCACAAAAACTCCCAATGCAAAGCATTTATTGCTTATATAGCTCCACCTCTGACTTGGCAGATTACCATACAACTATTTGACAGTGACATATTTATGCCTAAGTTCTTTCAGAACTCTCAGACCACCTGATTGTATCAGCATGTACACAAGAAGCTTGCAAATTGGTATTTCTACCTCTTTATGATCACTTCTGTTTCCATGCTTTCATTTCTGTTAAACAGCTTGATTTGCTCATGACTGTTATCAATATCCCTACACGGAAGCAAAGTATTCAGTTTGGTGATGTTATTCAAATCATCCTTAATCTTAAGCACATCTTCACTGCATGCATGTCTTGTCTTCTTATACAAAAGATCTTCATAACCTTTTTTTTTTTTTTTAACCATTTAACAGTTGTTAAAGTCTGATTCAGCTCAACTTCCTTACAGCTTTATTTCTATTCCTATATAGCTTTCTCTGCAAATTTCCTTCCCCACTCCCCTGTGCCTGTAGACTCAGCCATCTCTAATTGCAAAGGTGCTTATTCACTCAGAAGTCTGAGTGCTGTATTTCCATTTTTTCCCTTCTTAAGGACAGAGATTCCTCTTCATACCATCATTTTTGTTTTGAAGAACCTTCAAGGCCTTTTCTCCATTCAATCTCTAGATTCCTCAGTTTACCTTGTTTTATTAAAGTAGATCTATTTGCTTGCTCTTTTTGAAACACAAAAATGCAGTTACTGAACCATTTCTTGTTATTCTATTTAAACTGAACACTCAACAGAATGTTATTTCTGAGACCAACATCTCTAATAAGGCCCTCGTCACTTAACAAGTCTGGTATCCAGACTTTCTACTTTGGTGACTTGATGATGATTCACACAGAATGCAGGAAACTGCATTTGGGGCCTGCTCTTGTTAGTAGAGCTTCAATTTCCCAGCCATAACTGGAGAATAAGTCTCTGCAAAAACACAGTTCTTAGCAGTAGTTCTCTCTAATGAATTACACATCTAAATCCAAACCTGAGGACTTAAAATCCTAGAGTACTTCAGTAGAATTCATTTACTAGCCTTCTTCTCCCCTAGAATTATTTTATTCCAAAAAGAAATTCTTTTTAGTCTATGCTGCCCTTTCTTCTTTCCTTCCCTCTTATCATTTAATTACTATTTGGTGTTATTCCACCATTTAGCTTTCATTTTTATCGCTCCTGAATAGCTCGCTTGCTCCTACAGCTGAATTCCAAAGATACATGCCATCCTATCACATTTCTGCTCTGAGTTCAGTTTCACATCTGCCACCAGAACTTCAGGCTCCTCTGGCAGGAGCCTGAAATGTTAGTCTGTCACCTAACATTTATGTACAAATATTATAGTTTTTCCTACTAACCACACGAACTCCACTGTTTTCAGATTCCTAGCTGCACTGACTTCTTGGCTTTGGGGACCTTTGGCCTGAATCCCTTTCATATATTTCTCCTGTTCATCCAGAGACAGAGGAAGACCCTAGCTCCTCAGCAGGGGCCCTCTCTCTTGGGCCACTACAACACACACTCTTTTCGCAACCCACAACCAAACTGCCAAAAAAAAAAAAAAAAAACAACACACACAACAAGCAATTCACCAATGTGCCGTGAACACTGTTATCAAGACCAAATCTCCCAGTCTCCTTTAGCTGTTATTCCGGTCACCAACTTGGCATGCAAAGTGCCTTAATCCCCAACCCCTGTTTGCAACCCTGTCCAGAAGCAACAAGGACACTCATTCTATACCATCCAACCTCCCCCTGTCCAGCACCAGTGCACCATTACTAAAAGGACGCATCAATTGCCTCTGGGCCAGCCAACAAATATCGCTTTTTTTTTTTTTCCTCAAGATGGATCCCATTATACACCCCTCTTTACTGACTGTATCATTAAGTGCTGGCATTCACTAAAAAAGTTTTGTCCAGAATCAAACTTAGCCTGAATTAGACATATCTGTAACTGGTCTGCAGTCTCTGAGCAACAAGGTGTCATACCATAAGCCTCTTTTTGTCCTCTCTCCCAAAGAGGCACAGAACAACTAAACCAGACTCTAGTAGAAAGGGAGGCTATCTTGTCAAATATGCAATACTATGCATGGTTCTGAATAACACTTTGCAATACTCTGTGAAGAATATCTTTGTCAGGCTTACATCCAATATAATTTATGAGCCAACTATTTTGAGCCACATTTGTCACATGCATTTCCTACAAAGACGCATCACCATAGAATTAAGAGAAAACCTACATTGATGAAAAGTTTTGTAATCTCAGAGAATATAAGGAGCAAGTATGCTTTCTCTACTAGAAAAGTCAAGTATATTGAAGGCCAGGGATATTAATTGTAGGACTTAATGCTTCTAAGTTGAACTTTTGGGAAACAAAATTCTGACAGTCAGTATGGTAGGTGTCTACAATTCTGACATAAAGGTAAAACATTTTTATAATATACAAGGGAGATATTACCACACACATCTTCAGTTACCAATGGTAGCTGAATTATATTACCTAAAAATTTTTAGAAGTACATACTTTTTTTTAAAAAAGAAAAAAAAGATTTAAAGACTCTTAATACTTTGTTTTTACTATGGTTCATGCATAGAGAATATAATTCTTTTATGTAAAATTCTGTTTAGTATAGCAGCATCCCACCTCATCCCTCTTCCCCTCAGATTTGCTAGCTTCTAGGCATCCTGTCACACCAGATATGGCAATGCTGCTATTTACTCCTTTTTTATTACACTTTTCCTACATGTAGAAATTTCATTACTTCCATGAAAATATCCATTCCACATTTACAACCATCTTACCAGGAATAGCACTCAGTTGTCCCACAAAACATTCACAAACATTTTCTTTTAGACTAAGAATCATATCAAGCAAGTTGTCAAACAAGTCTGAATAGAACTTTTTTTTTTTTTAAACATAAAGACACGTCATCCAGCTCTGGTGAGATCTCCAACAAAAAACATCACCAGAGTTCTCTGACATGTGCAACTTCTGCAAAGTGCCTAAAAAAGTTGTTGAATCTACATTTCATTTGGTTAAACCAAATTTGGTTAAACTTGTGACTAGACATCACAGCCTCATATATAGCACTTCAGATCCCACAATTTCCTTTTTGTTTCTGTAGATTATATAGAAACTACACTGTTGACACCACATCTACCTTAAAACCAGCATGTTTGGAGATGGAAAAACACAAACCTAGCTAATTTACTAGCCACTGAGATCAGTCCTAGTGCTCGTCTTTGCTAGAAAACACAAGCTGTGCTCACAACAGTGGCACAGAACTCAGACCGCTAATCCTTTGTGGGTATTAGAGTCAGCTTTGTCTCAAGAGAAGTGGAAGTCTACACAGACTGATTTACTTGGAAAAGCCAATAGTAGTAAAGTCGCCCATGATTGCACTCTGCCACTGCTCCCCCTGGTGTCTTTACCCAAGATAGCTCACCTGTAGCACACACAAGGGTCTACTCCACAACACAAAGCCCACTCCCTCTGCGTGGTCATCACCTGGGGAGAAGGCTGGTTTAGTTAGAGAAGTTTGGAGAAGTAAAAAAAAAAAAAAAAAATCACACTTGTGCTAAGATCAGCCATTATATTTTCAGGTGTAAACTCCAGGCTGTCCCACTGCACTTAACTAAAATTACTAATTCCTGTAAAACCACACAGTATTTTGTGTTCAGGAGGCTTTTTCATCAGTTTATAGAGAAGGCTTCAATCTGCAAATGTCTGGGAACTATCTCATCATCAAATACTATTCTCATTAGAAGGCATAGCCACTTCCATATGAATGTTGCTTTTGCACATTTTTGTACAGTTCCTCTCATTTTCCATTTCTTTCTCCATTTATACAAAAAAAATGCTTATGGACAGTTGCTAAGAGTTTAAAAAAAAATTAAAGCTTTGCCTTAAGTTTAACAGCCATACCTAATGCTAAATGGATCATGCTGCAGCCACTATTATCTTTAATGGGAACCTAAATCCAACACCACCATAAATCATGGAACATAAGGTCTACATTGAGTTCAGAAACTTGGAAAAGGTATTAAGTCTGTAGTCCCTGTAAGGGTTTAGAAGCTACACTTCTTCACTCCTCTACGTATTGAACAACATTCCCCAAAGAAACAAAGGACTAAATTCTATAGAGTGCTTGAGGGTTCTTTGTAATGCAATTTAAAATGCCTGTGTGTATTTAAATCCAGCCCTTTCACTCTGCTATCCCAGGCTTTAGCAGTTTCTGAGACGAGTACAAAACGTGGCTGACAGCAACAGCAGTAATATAGCACCCTTGGAGTGTTTGAAGTGTAAAGTTCATTAGTTCTACCTTAAGGTCACTCTTCTAATCCAACAGCCAAAGTCTTATTCGCACTACCATGCTGTTATCCCAGAAAAAAAAGAAAACTGCAAAAAAAATCAAGACATCAGCTTAGATACTTCTTACGAGTGACAAGATCAGCACTAAAAATCCAAATCACAGTCAATACCTTTTAGCAAGTTTCAAGAAAGCAGGGAAACTATTCTTGATTGTGCTGTAAACCAAATGAAATTTAATAGGCCAGATAAAGGAAATGCAGGAAGGAGAAGATAAACATTTCAATACCTGATAATTGTGTTTTTTAATTATTAGTTGAACTTGGCTTACAAACAGAATTTACTAGAGCATCTGTTGGGAATTGCAAGGCATGCAAATAACTGAAAGCATTTTAATTTCTTCTGTATTTGTTTGCTGATTTTTAGTACATCGCTAAAATTTTAACAAACTCAATTTTACTTTACACTCAGTAGATGTTTGTACACTTATTAAAAGTATTATGTCAACAGAAGACATTTAGTACACAAGGATTGGATTTTAATGATTCTGAATTTATTTTTTAAAATAAAAGGTAATAGGTTCGTAACTAACTAGCTTGATTGATCCTAAATAAAACCTTATACATGGTTTACTTATATATTACTTATATGCACTGTAAGAAGCTTTAAGAATTAAATGGGACACACCTCTGTCAGATAAATACATTAGCATGTATAGATGAGGATGACATTACATTGTCCTTTTAGGGAATAATCTCAGAGACCCAGGACTTATTGCTAACATTAGAATAAGTAGTTTTCTTCACGCCAAATACTTGTGTTCTTAAGGGTAGGAATTTTCACTTATGTTTTCAGCAGAATGCACACAGCATTGCTTTCCAGTTCTAAATTAGTAACCACCTCAAGATGTGCTCCAAAATTAAGATCCTTACCTACAGACTCAAGAGTTTTCAGTTACATTCCCCAACTTACCCCTTCCTGTGAAGATATTTATACAGTTACACCATTCTCACACAAATGTTATATTTCAACAAACATTAAAAGGTTTTTACTTTTACTCACCTGCACACTAAGATGAATCCATTTCTTCACAAGAATTCTCCCCAGTGTCATTACTTTTATTGGTGGCTGCAAACCATTTACTGTGCGATAATAAAACATTGTTTCTTTCTCAGAGATTGTGAGTTTGAACACAGTCTGCCCATCAATAGCCTTTTCTATCACACACCTTTGGAAATAACGAAGAAAAACAACATAAGGTCAGAGGCACACATATATACACATTCTTGCCAAGGTGCTATCCTGTAAAGTGATGCTAACCAGAATGCATTAAAATAAACGTTAAAAATACAGCTCTTGAGAAGATGCTCAGTGACAGCAAAAGTCACAAGATGTACTAAGTGTAAAAGAACTTTAACAAACATATTTTCTGTCTGAACCTGCAACGTGAATATTTTTAATTTATAGTGCATTCAACCCCAGTTCACTTGGAGGTAAATGGGGGCCACTTCTCTCTTCAGGGTATCATGACAAAAACACAGTGGCTGGCCAGCACTGCACTTTTCTTACAAAGCTCCACAACACTGCATCCTGTTGAAGCACTTACACTTTTCTTAGTCTAACAAGGCAAACATAATACAACCACAAAAAGGAGTATGACTTTGGAAATAAGTCCCTTGTTTTTCCCTTGTTTTTCTACCAAAACTGTTCAGGTAAGGTAGCAACAACAGAAGCTTCCCCTGTACTTTCCCTCTGACACAGCCTCTCTCTAACCTAAGAGAACCAGAGCAAAGCCAGACAGCTATCTGGCCACTTGCTAGTTTGTTTTTCCCCATGGAGATTTTACATCAATATCAAATGTAAAGACTAAGAATACCATCTATAGCAACCCATGTTACATACCTAGCTATTCAAACACAATTAGTTTTGCCAAACTGATCACCGTGATGTCATAGGTCCTGAGAATGCATACAGGTTATATATGCTTTGAAACAGCAATGTATTTCATTTATTAATCCAATCATTACTACAAAAAAAAATATAAACTTTTGTGTTGCTTTTTCATCTGCTTGAGAAATACAGTCCGAACTTACCCATGAAAAGCCAAATGTGCTAAAATACTCTAGATTAAATTAGTGCATTAAATCACAAGAGAAGCATATAAAATCTCTATGAGACTAGGGTTTATTTAAGACGTATTTCAGAGAGAAAGAAACTTATCTACTGATAGACTTCACCTTTCTTCAGTCCTCACTGCTGTGCATTTAACAAAAGAAAATTATCAAAAATGCCATTCTTTAATACTGCCATTATTCACTAATTCATATTTAAACCCAAGAGAAATACTAATTAATTTTAACTGCTACCATTTTAGTCTACCGGAATGTTGTCCATAAAAAACAACTTGCAAAATGCAGATGCCTATTGTGTAAACCTTGCTAAAAACATGTTTCTTAATATTGCGTTGATTGGTCTTTTCAATATTTTGTTTGCCTGTAAACACACTAGTTTTGCTAGATAATAAATGTGAGGAAAGGCTCAGCTAAGTAGCAAAATATTTAGGAACTGGATTTACCCAGTTCCTGGATAAACAATAATTGGATAATCCAGTTATTTTGTTTATTTTAGTTATCTAAAGCAAACATCCCCACATTGTTTTTATCCCCAAAGGTGTCATGACTTTAAGAAGGCAAGTGACCTTGATGTACACCACTTTGAAAATTGGACAGAACAAATGTGGATTATGATTCACTAAAGAAAGAGAAAAATCAAGAGGCAGAAAACAGAGGAGGAGGGGGAAAAACAGCACTAACATAGGTGATAGAGGTATAGGCATTACTTCCGACTAGTAGTGCTGTTTTCCATTACAGTCATGATTACAGAGAACCCACTGTTCTTTGTGAAGTTTCCGACTTCTGCTAACCTGCAATCCCGCAAAGCCAATACCTGACTATGTAGTTCTTGATGATGGGGTTGTAGGGAGAACAACCAAACCACGAAAATCTGCTTGGGCAACTTTCAACGTGAAAAACATTATATAGAATATTTCAGGGAGAATCTAACAGGGAGACAACTGATTCCCACACATTAACTGGAGCAAATGGGAACATCTGCATAGGTTCAAAATGCAACATATCATATCTGAAGGTGACATCCCCCTTCAGCATAGTTACTAATGTAAAATATCTGAATTGATATACAACAATGGATACAATTGTAGTCCTTTACATAAAAGAAATTTAAACAAACAAACATCTCCTGCCCACTTCTCAGTCAGGCCATTCCACCAGGCCCTTTTGTGTGTAGAAGGTCCCAGCTCCTTTCTCTCCCACGTCTGTTATTTTCTGGTCATCTAAATTTCAGTTAGCCTGGCTCATACTAAATTGATATAACCTGCCTGTAATGACTACTCATATATGATAAGCTTCTACTCATATCCTTATCCTATTTTATTTCCAAGGGTTATCGCCATATACTCTTTCCCATATTATGCTAAATTCCATGCACAGGCTTACTGCAAGCTTTTAGATTAACTGATGAGCACATGCAGTATGAGAGGAAGCATGGTAAAGAACACAGTTCAGCAAGAATAGGTTTGCTCACTTACTGCACACACTGCCTAAAGGGAAATAATTTTAAAGGCTGGAGATACAAATGTCAGTGTTTTCTCACTGTTTTCTTGCTTTTCTTTAAGACCTCCAATATGTGGTAACTTCAAAGCATACCTACAAATATCTATACATCTTTCTTGGAAAAACATTAGCACTCCAATATAAATGCATAACAACCTGACTTTTCTCTTTGTATGGAAGTTTCTTTCCTAGCATCATGTAAGAAACATTGGTATATAAAACTGAAGAAGAAAATCCTCAGTATCTTCAGTTAAACACACATATTTGCTCCCTGCATTGTCACAACCTTTAAAAGGCACTCAAACTTTCAATCCTCACATCAGTATCTCTCACTTCAACCGACACAGTAACTTCTAGCAAAAACCCTTGCTGTTCTCTTACATGGGCACATGCCTAGCAGATACTAGTCTTTATAATGAGGCAACTGGGATATTATAAGTCAGAAATTTACATTCAGCACAAAAAAAAAGCACTTTATGGCATGTCTAAAAAAATGTGGGTCTGCTGTACTTGATGTAAGTGTACGTCATCGGTAAGCAAACTGGATGCTATCATTGTCATTTCTACCTGTAGAGTATTGGCAAACTCAAAAGGCAGAAGAATGAAGCAATCTATTACAAAAAAAAAAAAAAATTACCTTTTAAAGTGATCTATAAAACCCACTGAACAGGAATATGTACATTGTGTAGTTATTAACACAGCAGCAATAGAAGAGTAGTGCTTTACACAAGTCCACGGATAATCAGACATTGGGAGAGTATAGTTTCTGCATAGCACTTAACCATTTGGAACTAAGCACATACATTTCATTGTTTTAGGATCTATGCAAGAACAGCCTATTCCACTGAAAAAAAAAAAAAAGAGTTTTCACAGATTTCCAGATTTCACTCAACACATCACCACAACATGTTGCTTGGAAATTAGCAGAACATTTTTGCTTCAAACTAAGCATATGCTCTGCTGAACAAGAACCTGATAGGCCTGCATATGTGTGGGCATGAACTTATGACAAAAGACAACCCCAGGCATGGACTCTCTGATGTTCAAGGTTCAAACATTTAGGAAACACAGTCTATAAAAGACACTAGGCCAAAGCTCCAGAGACAGCTTTACACATACCTTCATCTGAGCTGCTTTAACTAAAGCTCAAGCTGAAGTCACTTTTGCCCTCCAGATCTCATTTATTTCCCCTCAATAACCACAATTACAGCAGGCTATTAATTCACACATTTATATTGTTTCTGATGATTTTCACACCCTTAAACGGCTTGGTGTTTCACAGTAGAATGCAAAATAAGAATCAAAATGCTACGTAGAGAACACCATTATTTTAATTCTAGGGTAAGTTAAAAGAATAAGTGCAAAAATATTTCTGATATATACTCTGAAATGTATTACAACTTGCGTGTTTCTGCATTACCAGGGCAAGGCATAGGAGGCTCTGCATTTTATGATAGATAGATGGAACTCTTTTTGTAGGATCTGTAATGCAGTTTTCCAAAAATGCAAAGTTTTTCATTATAGTAAGGCCCAGTCAAGCTGAAAGACCACTCCAGCTGTCATATTTGCTAGAAATGTGACCTGTAGGCACACGAGAGGGAACACCTAGTAAAACTTCATTAACAAAAGATTCTACTACACAAACTGCTAGAGTAGTAATATGATTGTTAATTCAGTTAAGATTGCCCATATCTCCCAGAAAAAAAAAAAAAAATGTATATATGTGTGTGTGTGTGTGTATATATATATATATATATATATGAGATGGTTAGTAATCTATAGCTCTAAAATATTCATTTTGGGAATTAACTTAATCGTGGATTTTTCCTAATTTTTTATGAAGTAAAATTGCACTGGGAGATTACTAAATTTTTAGTTTTTTTTTCCATCACAAAAGAAGCAACATCCCTGACATTTTTCTAGCAGCTTGCAGAAGAACGAATGTGAACTACAAATACAAATTCGTATTTTTAAGAAAATCCATGTGTGTTATATGTGAATAGTTCCCACTGCACTACCATCTGAGTCAACGCTACTAAAACTAAGCCTACTCATCCTGACATTTACAAAGACTCCAACCTAAATACAGCTTTAAAACATCATAGTTTCTCACTGTACCTTTTTAAAATTTTAAATAGCTTGCTAATAATGATCATGACTGCAATGATCAATTTTTTTAAGAGCACCAGGAAAGTAAACACCTTCAATACTACTTACATTACACCTTCTTGCTCAGGTTTCAACCATACAGTTAACGTAAATGAAGCTGTCAGCCTCAGTAAACGGGGAGTAGAGAAGCAATCCTTGTGATTATGAAAAATAAAACTTGAAGCATTGCTGAAGGACCCCGGATGCAAGTCCTTGTTGTCCTCTGTGACACAGGTACCAAGACCTTCAGGAAGAAGCAGTTTGTAGGAAGAAGGTAATGACCTGTACGGGCATTCTTGAACACAAAACCTCTGGGTGCAAGACATAATACTTTCAACAGCTACTGAGCTATGACAAAAAGTACTTCGGTCTGGCAGCCCACAGGTGGCTTGAGTTGGCACAACTGACACATTCTTGAAAGCTCCCACATTTTCAAGTCTAGGGAAATGTCCCTGAGAGCTGACCAACACAAAGGAGTCATAATAAGTTAAGATTAATGTTTCAATAGCATGAAACAAGACACGACACCTCAAGGAAAGAGCCCAGCAATTCATGTTTACAAAAAAGCTCCTCCTGATTAAATCATCTGTAAATAAATAATGATGTCCATGTTGGTAGCAATGTCCTCAGGTGGTGCACTTTAAGAGTTTATGTAGCGTTTCATCTCCAAAACACCAATGCAAGGACTCAGTAGCAGGGGACATCTATGTCTTCTGGCCAGCAAAAAGCACATGGATGACAGCTGGAATCTGTAAACCAATGAAAACAGATACAGTCTGTGGGAAGAACGTGACGTTTCTCACCAACAGAGGCGATACCCCACTAGGGACTTAAAAGACCTGAATACTTCCCCCAACATTCAGTCAGCAGGGCAACCTGCACACCCTGGCTAGTTCTCTAAACAAGGCTAGGTGGCCTTGGCCTGCTCGAGGCTGCACAGGTTCATGGCCACACGCGGTTTAATCCAGATCCGCTGTGGCATACAAAGCGGACACACAGCTTTGTACCTTAGGGTGATGAGTGCCAACTACAGCACCAAACCCCATCACGCAAGCCAGGCACACTGCATATCTTTGCTCATGGTTTCAAGCCAGTTCACTGAATTTCACGTTTAAACCCCCCAGCGCTTACCTCAGCTTTACACCGCTAGCTGTAAGCTGCTCGGCCTCATCCCGCTCAGTGCTATTTTAGGGTCACCGCTCCTCCAGCTCCCAAGCCTGCCTGCACCCCGCCACACCACCCAGCCCGCCACACGCCCAGCACCCTGCTCAGCCCTCCGTAAAGCCGCTTAATGCCGCACTCCCCATCTGTCCCGTGCGGGTCTAATGGCAGACACCCGCCCTGACATCCACCGGCAGGCACCCCGGCTGCCCATAAATAAGTGGATTTCCCGTTATTTACCTCGCCCGGAGGGAGAGGCAAGGAGGGCAGCCGCCTCAGCAGCGCCGCGGCCTCCCCGCTTGGCACCTACCGCCCTCTGAGGCACCAGCACCCGGGCTCCTTGCTCCCCCTGCCCGGCTCTCAGCTGTTACACACACACTGCCCTCCCCCAGGGCTTTAAAGAAAAAAAAAAAAAAAAAGAAAGCAGCTCTCGGGAAGCCGTGGCACTGCCACTATGAAATATTTAACACGGCCCTTGGCAGTGAGCCGCCTCCTCAGGGGTGCTGGCAGCCTGAGGCATAAGCAACAAGTCCATCATCTCTTCCCCTTTTTCACTGCTTTTAGGGTTGGCCAAGAGCATAAACCTGTATTTCAGTGAATTCATACAATTTTACCAGCATTTAGAACACCATCAACTGTCATAACCTTTGATGTTACAGCTCTGATGAGTTTCAGCATTTTGTCCTGTCCATGCTAGATGCACAGCCTGCATTAAACTACCAGGAGCTGCATTAAGATCCAAAGGTGCATGGAACATGCCTACACCAACCTTTAGTGTAGGGACTTTAAAAACACAGTGTGGTTACAGTAATAGCTTTCCTCAAAGTAAGCATAAAGAAGATACATTGTCAGGACCTTCAGACGTAGGCATAAACCTCATTTCTCTTTGGTATGGCTATGCAAAGCAAAAGAAATACAAAACTGTCATCAATAAGCTAAGCATGAGCTGCAATAGGTTGTTCATATGTATTTCTGGACAAAGGAGCTCCAACTAATACAGACCCATAGCACATATAAGTTTTATTTTTACTATTGGAGTTGTATGAGCTATGTGACTAGTATCTTTCCTGACCATTTCATTGAAATAGCTTCCAGTAAATAATCTCCTTAGTATGTTTGGATTTCTAGAAGCCACAGTGTCAAAACTCTTCAGCAACTTAAAAAAAAAAAAAATGATAAATGTTAAAATACATTAGGAGTTAAGACAGAAACAAGTCCTTCATCCTACAACAAGGAAGTTACTCAATCATTCCTGGAACATCTGTGTTAATACAGGTCCTTTTCCTAAAGTCAAAAGATTATTAGGAATTCCTAATAAAGTCATTTTGTAGAGTTTTCATGTTTTGCTCAAGTCCTCTGGTCAAAATTATCTAACCTAAAATATTCAGATATAAGAAAATAATAAATAATAAAAATAATTAAAAAAATGAGTTCCCTCCTAATTTCTGATACAAGTCCCTCACCATCTCTCCTGTGGACCCCCTTCAGGTACAAGAAGTCCACTAAGAGGTCTCCCCATCACAATCCCTTTCAAATAGTATTTTAATTAGTAGTGAACAAAGTCATGACAACTAATTGCCGTAAGTTTTGCCTTCTGCTGATAAGTATCTTGAAAAACTGAAGATTTTTTTGGTATATCCAAAGACTGTTTCATTTTTTCAAATATTTTATATCAATATTCTCTTGTATGTGTGCAGTGTTGACCAGTCACTTGCTACTGTTTTGGGTGTTTTGTGCAGTGGCCTATGTAGACTAACCCACACAGCGCAACTTTCAAAGATTAGGCTCAAGCATACAATTCAAAATTCATTTTCAGTGAATATTCATAAATATTAGTTTTTATGAGTGCTTTTTCTCATAAAACTATACCATTTGAATATTTGCAGGAAATTAACATAAAAGATCCATTTGCATAGCCAAGTCAATATTTATTTCAAATTTAACTGTCTAGCAAAATTATTTTTTCCAATATTTTGCAAGTAATAATAAAACTACAGTACAAGTACATTTTAATAGCTGGAGGGGAGTTGATCATGACAACCCAGAAATAATTAACAACTTATGTTTTAAAGGGGAGGAAATTCTGTATAAGCCAGTGAAATAAATATTAGAGTAAAATTTTCTGAAAGCACAGGAGGAGGTGGCAAGTATTTTATAGAGCTGTTAAGAGCCTTTTAACAGCTTTAGAAGTACAGTACATCACATAGCTTATTTTAGCACCAAAACTTTCTTTGTTACTAGAACAGCAGAAATAAAGTAATCTTCTAGGCAACAAGTTTTACAGGCTTCTTTCTCTTGAAAATAATAAGCTAGACAGTGCATCTCCACACAGTAAATCCAGTGAAAGGAAACCTCTGCAAGGACTGCTTTACAGATACTTTCTTTTGTATGACCGCAATGGACTGCCCAAGCACGAAGGGCCATCCTGTACAGCTGAAGCACTTGGGATCTAATAATTGATCTTTCTTCTCCCCACAGATTCCTTCTATCCCAAAGCACAGTAAATATTTACATTTTAATTATTCACTAACAGTGATTCTGGGAGTGTAGAACACTCACTTTTTCTGAGACTCACCAGAAAATTCATCCTTTCACAATAACTGTTTTGTGTACCCTCCCAAATCCATTAATCCTCTACTGCTGAACATCCAACCATGTGTTCCCCACAACCCTTCTCTCATTTTTAAAAGCACCTTCAAGCAACTCACTGCCCTACTCTAACCTTTTGCCCTGTTCCCCAAATCAGCAAGTTACTTCTGTAAACCAATTTTGTTTCCTCCACAGCTTTGCCCCACACAAGCCACCATATGCTTTTCTGTTTTCAAGTACAGGTAATGTCTACATAACACCTTCTTCCCTAATGCCCGTTCTCTACACAACATTTTCTAATCCATCCTCTGGCCTCCAACCCTTTCATTACATCATCTGTACCAAATCGATTTTGTTTTCATCAACTGATTATCAACACCTTCTGAAGATTTTCAGTCAAATCACTGCTCCTAGCCTTCATTTTCCTTTAGACCTTCTTTAACTCTCTATTCCATAGCTGCTTTACCAGGCAGCCCTTTCTACCCTCTTCTGCCCATATCATTAAGCAACAAGCATACTGCTCAACCTTGAGCGTTCAACTCTCACAGCTCTTGCCCCAAGCCTTCTTTCAGCAAAACATGATTCCACATCTTCTGCCAAATTTTCATTCCATTCTAGCTCTGCACTTCCTCCCCTTCTCCCTGTTTGGGCTCAGTTACAGTCAATGTCTTCAGCACAGCCCCCAGGGAACAGCAGAGCAGCCAGACTGCGCCTTCCCATTAGGAGAAGGGGTCAAACAACCAGCAAAAATTCTGTGAAGAAACTTGCACTTGAAACCTGACAGAAGTGACAGCCCCCATTTCAACTGTCAGATTCATCAAAAGACGTATTTATTCTGAAAATTCTTTACTTATTTTCAGAAATTGATTTCCAGTGCTTTCTTTAAAAAAAAATTGACACCGAGTTGGCATATTCATATTGATAAATTGGAAATTTATATTTGGATTTGTCTCAGAGTTCCATAGTTACATGGTTTTCTGAAGACAGATGAACCAGGTATGAGAATGAGGACTGCACTGTACAGTATAAGCATAATCATTTCTTCCCTTAACGTGTTCAAATTCTGCTTTTTCTTCCTGTAAAGCTGTTTCACAGTTCTCATTCCTCTTTCTCTTGGCTTTACCATCTATTTTGCCTAACAACCTGTACTTGGAGAGGAACCCTTCATCAGGGAGTGTAGTGATAGGACAAAGTTTTAGTCTTTAAATAAAAAAAAAAAAAAAAAATAGGCTTTAAATTTTTTTAAAAAGTAGATTTAGATAAGGAAGAAATTCTTTACTGTGAGGGTGCTGAGGCACTTGAACAAGTTGCCCAGAGAAGCTGTGGATGCCCCATCCTTGGGAGTGTTCAAGGCCAGGCTGGATGGGGCTTTGGGCAGCCATGGCAGGAGGTTTGGAACCAGATGGTCTTTAAGGTCCCCTCCAACCCAAACCATTCTGTGATACAATGATTCCTTTTCTCCTTCAGCTTCTGAAATCACTTCACAGCCCCTCCTGCTGCTTCTTTCAAGCACTACAGTAAATTCACTTGTTTATCATACCCAAGGACATGCTTCTTCCCCAGCCATTTTCATCCTATTTGCTTCTGTAAGGATCTTACCCCTTTCTATTCAAATCTGCTCTTCTGCCAACATCAAATCCTTCAAACCTTTATCTTCTGCCCTCAGAATCTTTATTTCCCATTAGGGTCTTATGCTTTTCAACACATACCTCTCTTCACAGCACACTGTCCTCACCAATTCTCCCATCTTTTGTTTTCCCCATTTCCTTAATCAGCTTCTCTTCCCTGGGATTTTTCCCCCTGATTTTGTCTCCAATTAAGAGTTCTGCGGTAAGGCCTTTTTCTCAAGTGCTCTCCATCTTCTGTAAGTCTTAAGGAATAGACATGGAAGAAAAACTCCAGAGACGTGACACTTATTGCCCTGCTTTGCCCTGCGGCTGGTGTATGCCCCAAGTAAGGGCATGTTAGAGCCTTCAGCAACTACAGAGCAGAGTTATACATCCCCTCTCACCTGTACAGGGCACATTCAAGATCACCCCACCTGGGAGCAGCAATTAAACCCTTCCTGCCACACCAGTGAGACCAGTGATGGTCTCATCACAAGATGGTCTCCATTGCAAGAGCAATGGACACCTGGGAGGATCTGCCCTGTTTCCCTGTGTGCTCCCCTCTAGGAGGAATGGAGGAACTAAGAAACAACCACATCGGTCATAGACCTGTTTTCTTCCCTTCCTCCTAGCCCATTACAGCTCACCTATGCGAGCACACTGCAATATTGACTTCTCAGGTAAGTTTTCCCTTTGAATGATTTCCAGCAATCAAGTCTGACTTTCTCCCCAAGCAGTGAAAGCTCAGGGCTGCCTTGGGAGCAGAGTTCAGCTGATTTCAGGTCCCCTCTCCATTTCAAATCAACATGGAGCAAGAACTGAACCGTCAGTGCTATTTTGCTCTTAAGTTCCGCTGTTTTATATGTGCCATCTTTCAAATGCATGCAGTGCCTGTAGAAGCCACATGCTTTTCTTTAAAGTAGCAATTCCTGTGCTCCTGGCACTTTACTTCAAGAATCATTTTAAAAGTGTGTTGCATTTAAAGAGACAGTGGTCTCCCTAGAGCCACTGAGTTAAACTCGTTATATTTCCACCTGTAAGTGAGGCACATTAACATTATTCATCATCTTAACTCTCTGCTGTTCATTATTCCCAGTTATCATCCACAGGTATTACTTCTGCGGTAACAGCATACACATTTTTGCATCAAGTCATTCTGTGCACTTACTCTATACTGTAAATTCTGAGGAGCATTAGCATCCACTGTAGGATTATGTGCTTCTATAGAATTGTGGGGTAAGTATAGGCTAGTTTAAAATCAAATAAATGGACATCCTTCTCATAATGAAATTCAGATGTTAGATTAAGGGAAGCTATCTGAAAAGGAAACAAAATGGTGAGGAAAACATGAATTCTAATCAGATCTCAGAAGTAACTGCATGTCTATGTCTTAGTTTCCTTATCTGCAAGCTGAGAAGATTGATATTCATTTTAGCAAAGCACTACAAGAAGTACAGGTAAACACAAAATAACTAAGAATTACTAAGCACAGAAAAATTTCTGAACTTAACCTATCAAGTCCATTTTTTTCGCTGAAGTTTAATAAAGTACTTGACTTAGTAGCTCAAACTAGATTTACTTAACAAAAAGGTCTACTGTTAAAACCCAAAAAAACTTTATGACAGCTGTATTCTCCAACAGACTCAGCCCAGAAATGATGGAGGCCAGTCAATAATTAACGTCCTGTGGCAAAACAAAATAATAGCAGGAACCTATGTCTTTATAAAGGTTTCCTACAAGATCAGCTAAAACAAAAATGGTATCAATAACAGGAAAAGACAATCTAATAGTCACAGCACTGAATCATGGATTTGTATGTCCACTGGTGAATATGATCTGAAGGAGAAAGACCAGGAAGTCCTCTAAAACACAGTAAGAGAAGTACAAGGGTGACTGTAGAAGTACTTTTGGTTTTCTCCACAAAGCTCTCAGTGGAGTAGCTCTTAGAGGAAATGTTGATTTAACCTCATTTTAATTTAATCATAAATGCAAATCTAGAAAACATAAGCAAGTCCAGTAGGAGATAAGGACACAGCACAGGAAGTATGTTAGTACAGTCAGAAAGAAAAGGTACAACTAGATGTTGCAGCAGAGCCAATCTGATTGCTGCTGCTCAAATGGGCAGCCCCACTCCACCCAGAAGATGTAGCAGATTGAATCCACTCACCAAGGAGTCAAGTGAGTGCCAAAATTGGGTAGAATGGTATTAGAAAGATGATCACCCACTCTAACCACATCAAGCTTTTAAATAGTCAGTCTGCCTCAAGGAAACATCCTAAATTCTGGATTTGTTTGATTCTTAGTCTCCTTCCAAGGCCAGAATTAGTAATAATTTTTGAACCAGTTTCACAGACTGAGGCATGATTTTTAGGACATTATGCTTCCTCATGTCCTTCTCCTTCCCAGGAGCTGTAGAAGGAAAGAGGCCTCAGAGAATTTTAAGTTTCTACAGGCCACTAAAAAATTAGTAGCTAAGTCAAAGAGTGATAACCAAATTTGTTATACTGCTGTTGGAGAAGGAGGCAGAACTCAGTTACAACACATTTTTCAGCAATACCCAGCCCATCTGTAATTACACACATCTCCTTGACAAGACACAGCACATGATGTCCAGAACCTTAACAGATACATCAGAAGACAGAGGAACAGGGACAGAGTGGGTGCATAATAGGACATCAATAGGAAATAGGAAAAAAAAAGGCAAAAGTGTTCCATTTGTTTTGTGGGAATCAGAACTACTTTACACCATTATCGCTATTGTCATGACCATCCTAATAAATATGCAGAAATGCCAGTGTAATTTTCAGGAGTAAGCAAAAAATGCAAACAATTTGGTACAGCCTCAGTCCAATTTCATCCTCCTTGAAGTCTGAGAAAAGGTAAATGCTAATATCCTATTTTCCTAAAGGGAAATAGAATAAACTGTATGTACATCAATATGTTCAAACCAATGCATCTGAAGACTGAGCAACGCACAGCTTTAGTTGCATCAAAATAGTTGAACCAATGAAGCCAATGCTTATAGAAAAGGCTTAAATAGCAGTCAATGATTCCTTGCACTTTGCACATAACTTTTATTAAATATGATATATGTATATATTTTATTAAAGCTCATTTGCTTAATTCAGTTTTTATAAATTTCATACATTTTTCTGGTAGAATTGGTCCCAGAGCAATGAAAACCACCAGTCTCAAGTGAGAGGTGCTAAATAGCTAGGGGTTTCTATAGCCTCAGCTACACATCTGTAGTCTTAGACAGGGACTGGACAGAGAAGTCTCATCCCATTATGACAGACTGCAAAGGAAAGTGACAGCTGAATTCACAGGAAAAGCCTCAAGACCAATGAGGACACATGACTTGGCTTGGGCCCAAGCAACAGCGTTGAGGCTTAAATCCTCTCATTCAAGGACACCTTGACAAAGACCACACAAATGTCTCTGTGTATTTCAGCATTTGAATATTTAGGATAAAGAGAAGTATTTACCATCATCTTCAACACAATCAATGTTAATTTTTATAAATTTTACCAAGTAACACTAAAGATAACAGCATTATAGCTATATTATATTTATATACAATATAAATATAACAGAATAAAAGAGAAAGTAGCATTGTAAGTCAGGGTAAAAATGACTATTAATCAATCATCTGCATACTTAAAGTGTTCAGTTCACTTCCTAGTAACTAAAATAGAATCCAGAATTCCTTTGCATATACCCTGCTTCTGTTGAAATTAATTTACAGAAGAATGCAATTATTTTTCAATTAATCTTTACAAATTTTCAGAGAACTAATTCTTGAACAAGAACAGAAGCATCCACTTGAAAGTTTGACTTACTAAAAATTAACTCAGCCCTATAAACCTGACTGATAGATGTTTCCTTATTTTTTTTTTCTAAGCATTTTCCTGTACTTTCTGCCTTTTGACACTTTCCTATGCCATACAATTTTTAAACAATTAAAATGATTTTCAGTTTTTAAAATGTTTTTTTTTTTTTTTTTTCATTTTGAAATTTGTCCAATGCTCAGCATATCAATTCAGCATTGCTAGGGCTAGAAAATTAACAAGTCCTTCAGAATACTCATGCATAAGGCAGTGTATTTAGAAGAAAGCAAAACATAATGACTTCAGTAGTCCACCCTGGAATTCTATTAATAGCAGCAGTTGTCATTCTTAATTTCTAGTTTCAGCTAGAGATAATATTAAAATTATATTTAAAGAACCTATTATGCATACTTTTTAGATACATTTCAATTTATAAGCTTGTTTGCAAAGATACGTCCTAGCTGCAGCTCTGAACTTGCCAGCCACCCTGCAAGAATTGAACATTGTTCTGGTAAGGCTTACTACATTTTCAGGAGAAATAGTAAGTGGCATCAAGATTCAAATGAAGAGATGACAGGTTGGGGACTTTTTACCTTTGATAGTTCATTATTTGTCAGTATGCAACAGATCATTTACATCTCATCATTTCTAGTGTTCTGGTATTTTTTCTCTTAAAAAAAATAGGTGAATAAATTGGTGAATAAATTCACTTAGGAAAAACTTCATCAAAGTTTGTTGGCAGCTTTTAATCTTCTTGAACCAGTTTGGATCCAGGTACAATTATTTCTAACTTATATTTACAACCTAAAATAAAGATGTAAAGCTGTTTTAACACTTTTTCCTCCTTTTTGGTGAATGCAAAGAACAGTTTTGGTGATACAAAAAGACAGATATTTAGTTATTAGTAAAAGCATGGGTAACTACTAGAGTTTATCCATGGTCCAGCAAAATTAAGACTTCACTGCCATCATGAGCAGAGCATTAGATTGTTCTTCTAATGGTAGCTGCTAACTACAGGACAGTCTAAGGCCACCCCTCTTATAGTTCTGGCAAGATCATTTTGAAATCACATTTTCCATCATGAAATGTGTCATTAATTTGGTGTATGGATCGAAAGAAATATACTACCAATCCAATATAACTTGCATAATAATGTAAAGTTTATAGTTAAAATTCATCATTATCAGTTTATTTTACAAAGCATGGTGATGTTTGCCTGGATATCAAAAAAAAATGAAGTTTTGGCCTGAAACAACTGCCATTCACAGTTCAGTATTACATGTGTGTCCCATCTTCATTCAAGTTATTTATGTAAGGCTGAAAATCTCTCAAAATTCTTACTCAGAACAGGAGGACATAAAATTGACACCAGTAGCTGTAGCAGTTCTATAGACATTTTGATCCAGAAGTCATGATCCAAGAAGATACGGTTGAGCTCAGAAATCTTATAACAGAAGTGGAATCTGGGGACCTGGCTCAAGTCTTAGAAGTTTCTGGAAGAAACTCACGATATTGACACAGTACCTCCAGTTCACACGAATCAGGACAACACAGACAGCCCAGCAGAAGTTGTTTTATTTTTCTCATTTCAACTGCTGAACTGTAGTGTTTAGTGTCAAAGTAAAATTATGCGTACAGTCAGAGATGTGTTTTCTCATGACAGATTCATAAATTAGTGCAATGGCCACTGAAGGCAGAAATGGCCAAACAACTAAGACCAGAATCAGCTGCTGATGGAAGTTTCAGCTTTTTTACTAGTCAGATATGTATGACTCTTCCCACCTTCCATGTGCTGACCTATAGGAGATACTGTTCCTGCACAGAAATCTTTAGTTTGAAACTTATTCCTGCTGTATAATGCTGAAGTGGAACCCACTTCCATAAAGTGGATTTATAGTATTTTCTGGGCACCTGCTTACAGAAAGAACAAATAGAAGTGAACCGGAGTGAAGTGCCTGCCCCCCCCCCCAAACCAATAACCCATTTTGTCATACATTTCTTCCAGTATCAGGCCTGGCCTCTCTTTTCCTAGCCTCTGGAAAGAGACATTTACTTTTGCCAGTGCTCCTGTGCTCCTTTATATTTGAAAGAGGATGAAACCTCCTTGTACACAAACAAAATAAAAAAGGAACCAACAAGATACAGTGCCTTGTCTTCTCCCTGTTCAATTCACAAACTCCCAGTCTTTTTATTTTGAGCATTTTCTTTAAAGAATTGTTTGTAGAAAGTGCCTGCTAGTCCTCAGTGTTCATGACCAACGTGTCAATCTCTTGTAGTCAAGAACTCTGATTCTTCTCCCTGCCGTTTAAAGTTCCTGAGGGTGTCCACTGATACATCAGGCAAGCCTGAACTAAACCACCAAGAGCAACACATAAAAAGAGCAGAAATAACATGAGGAGCAGGGGCTTGAGGGTGTTTGTTTCATATGAGGCCATGAAGCCATATATTCCTGACTCTAAAAAGCGTATGCAAAACACTACTAGTTTGGTAAGTAGGACACATTTTTACAAATATGAATAAAACACCGAGCAACACAAAATTGACTGGAACCTGTTTGATATGTTAGCCCACAATGACAGCTGACAGTAGTGACAGAGAACTTCAAAGATGCTGAAAACCTTCTTTTTGAAGCTGCAAAGCTTAGCAATAGCTTTATTATATAAACTGTCTCCTACCCCAAGAAAAAAATGTGCACATATTGAAAGCTTATTGACTGTACTGCAAATGAATACGGACCTAGAATATTCATAGTTTGCCAAAATGCTTTAGCCCTGATATAGAAGGCTGAATTATATAAGTAACTCGGTCCATGTTTTCTTGGCCTTTTACTTCTCTTTTGAAAGCCATCAAGGGGAAACAGGTAACAAAAGGTTTTGTGATAAGCAGATCTGCTCAGTGGAAATGATTTTATTTGGATACATGTTTTGCCTCCCTTACTCAGGTATCCTGACTGAGCCAATTTACCTTCATGCAAGTACCACACAGATCAGATAACTTCGTTGTCACCAAATCAAACTGGATGAGGTTGAACCAGAAGACAAGAAATGAAATAATTGCATCATCTAGTATGAAAAACCTTCCAAAAATGCATGTGCAGGACTGCAGCAACAAGCTCATATATTCCTTTTCCACTTGAGCTTAAATGTTAAGCATACTGGTATTCACCAGTACCCTAATTCATAAGAGGAGAATGTTAAGAACCGTGGAATAAGCCTCAACTGAGTGACCGGAGGTAGAGTGAGGTTATAAGAGTTAAATACATGATGAATAGGTTTATATGCCTTTTGTTCTGAGTGCAGATAGAGGGGCTCTCCCGAGGGGTAATTTAGTCCACCTAAATTACGTTCCTTTTGAGATGAATCCAGGGAAGAAGCCAAGCTGCTGATTCTGGTCCTGACTGACTCTCTTCTGAGATCTGTATCTTGAATTCCTCACACGAATACTAATTTGTCAGAGGTATATTTTAATCATATCTATGTTCTAAAACCCTATACCTGTATGAGATTACCTTGTCTCTGAATCAACCAGACAATTCTTTAGTGCATTTTATGTTTAGAAGTTTAATACGGTAATAAATATTAAGAAATTTAGCCAACTATCTGAGACAAAGATAGCTAATTTCCATTAACTTTGGACTACATAGAAACAGTACTTAGCTACAGGATATTTCTTCCTTCCACAGTTGGATAATTTATCACAGAATCTTAAATAATATGAATTCTGTAAGTTCCTAGTATTCCTAATTTAAAACTTATTTTGAATAGTTACAGACTAGCTCTTCATCTAGCATAAAGCCAGCACAGTATTACTATACTCACCAAATCATGTAAACCATATCTGTTGGCTTTGAAGGCTCCTACTCAAATCACAGCTGAAGATGTAGCCCACAAATTAAAATCCACTGAAAAACATTTAAGCCTTCAAACTTGATATTTGCTTGTGTTCATGCTATAAAGCTCAATGACTATAATAGTCATGGAAAATTAACACTGAAGGGGCACAGACTAATTTAGAATGAATTTGTTTTAAACATGGATGAAGACAATTCATTTGCCTGATTGCCTAGAGAAATGAAGTTCTGAAAGATGAAATTGAGGCCAGCTGTTGAGAGAATGGGAAACTCAGATAAAACTGGAGGAATACAAGGGTGAAGACAGGAGTCAGCAATGTGGAGAAAACTGTCCCATTTTTATATGGAAGAAGTCAAGAAAGTTCTTACAAAGAACTGCAAATTAAGTTACTAAAAATTTTCAGCATAAAATATCAGTGTACATAAATTATTTTAAAAATTCTAGTTATGCTTCTGCTTCATAACTACTTAGCAATCTTTCAACTAGACTATCTTTTTTTTTTTTTTTGATTTGCTGCTGAAGCCAGATGTATTCAGCCTCTGGGCAGTGACCAGTCAGTCACCAGGAGACCCCATTTCAGCATCCACATGCACTTCTAAGAGGATTTTGTTTGCATGTAGATTGGTCATGTTATTGCTTCTCTTCTAGATCTTGAGCTTTACTACACATGAATCAGTTCAGGTCTGTTACATATCTTAAAGAAATTGGAGTCGGCTGGCCAGCTATCTGCAACAATAGGAACTGTCTGAGGAACTCAGCTTCCTTTTTGCAGTCTGCATTTACACAAAGCTCATCAAATTGGCTGTGGTCATTATGAGCTTCTAATTAAACCTTTCTAAAGACAAGGTCACAGAAAATTAAAAGGAGAAAAAAGCTTAGCAAAAGTAGCAGCTTGAGCTACCGGAAGCTTGCTTTGGAAAACCCTCAAATACTACAGAGCTTTTAAAACAAAAGCAGAGGCAAGATGCACTCTGCATTAGGCTGGCCTCTTCCAAGTTGGCATAGACAGTACATGCTTCAGATACATTTTTCCCAAAACAAAAATCTTGCAGATATATTGCTAGCTTTCAAATAGGTGTGCAAGTCAACGACATTTTGGTGAAATATATATATTAGAAAGAATACTCATCCACTAATGCATACCAGAACCATAAGGCAGTTGCTTTATATAGTGACATTCTCATAGCACAAACTGGCTGCAATCAAAGAAGATGCTTGACACTTTGGTTAGCAAGCCAACCTAAAAACACAATGTCTGACTAACATATGAAACAGTACCTTAAATCCTGAACGGTGACTTAAGGAATAAAACAGCAAAATAAAACTATGCAGAAGTTAATCACCAGATGGGAGACAAACATCCACACATAGCAGCTAACATCATGAGGAAATCTGAAGGCCAATATGTGCAGACGCTACAGCAGATAAGGTAGGAGCAAGTAATCCTCACAATGAGATAATACAGCTTTCTCATATCATTATGATTTGAAAAATATAGTAACTTCATTTGAAATATCAAAATCTAGTCAGCATAAGCTATAACATTAATATGGTGAGTAAAGAGAATAAATAGTTTTATCCTATTTAATCATAAATTTGGTTTAATGACCTTTATCTGATTATATGAGCAGCCCAAGCAACAATATTAAATAAATAAATAGAATATTAAAAGATTGTTAGCAGATAAGCTGCTTGGAAATATCCAAATTAAATGCAGTTGGGGGAGGGGGGCTATGCTTAATGGTATATACATATTCACAATTCAGATGACTGCACAGGTGCTCCAGCAGAGCCCCAAGCCCATTGCTGAAATCCTGTGAGAAACCTCTCAGTGGCATGCTACTGGGAACTAAAGGGTTTTTCAGGTGAGATGCTAATTTGACCCTTAGTCAGAGTTAGCTTTCTCTTGTGAGAAAACCCAAAAAGCCTTATAACTCAAGGTATTCTTCTTTTCCTCTATACACAATATAATTATACAGTTTCCTAATGTGCTTGAACTTAAGAACAACGACAAGAACAAAAAATCAAAGCCATGTTCTTAAGCTTGTATTAAACAGTAAACAATGTGCTTCTTTTCCCAGGCAGAAGCACATTACTTCACAGACACCTTGTCCAAAGAGTCCTGTATATATATTTTCTCAGCAATACTGCCAGCATGAAAGTACCACAATTCCTTCAATTTTCTCCCCTCTTTACTTTTGTTCCCACCCTGCATTTTCTTAGCTGTGTGCAGCCGCACCTTGACTTTTTTTTTTTTTTTTAAAGCAGAATAACTTCCCAAGCATCACATTAAGCTCCATTGACATATCTGAGCAGGCAAAACACTGAAATCAGTACTTCTACAAAAGACAGACCTTCACCATAAGTCAAGGTGCCTGCTAGCTTTCTAAACAGAGTTGATTAATAAAACAAAAATATATTATATATAAGTTCTCAAATGCAAGTGTTATCCCAGAATGACACTGGCTATATGATCAAGACAGATAGTGTTTTATCCTGGCTTACAGATATATTTGCATCTAGAGTTCAAAATGAATATTTTATCCCATTGGCAAGTATAGAATCCATTTCTTAATGGGAAAAAAAAGTTGCATCCTTGGGTCTACCTTTGTCAAAGATTTATATCTTAGATACAGCACAAAATAAAATATTGGAGAAAAATAAGTGATCCTTAATATGGGCTAAAGCAATACCTTTGACTGACATTTTATCCTTGCAACTTTTCCAAATATAAATACCCTAGAGGTGAGTACTCTACCTTGAATTTTTCCCAGATCCCTGAACTTCAGGTTCCACTCCTGGAGAACTACCTACTCAGATCAAAAAAAGGGAAAGCAACTTCTTTCCTCACCACTTTTCTAGAAGAGCAGAACCAATAAGCACTGCTGAGGCCTCCTGGCAGAGCTCGGCTGGGTGTGCTCAGGAGTAACTATTCTGTTAGAAAAAAACATCAAACCATCACCCTCCCCACCCCCACACTCTCATCCCCAATGGGACACTCATCCTCCACTGCCCCCTAAGAAGTGCTCAGCTGAGGTTCATAATTTGCTGGATAAATATCTAATTTAAGACCAAATGCAAGCCTATACAAGAGTATGTGACGGGTGCATGGTATTTTGCTGAAGAATTTTTGCTTTGCTTAATTGTAGCAATAGGTTTCTGGTAGCAAAACATCTATATTGAAGGTTCAATCTTACACAGCACAAAACATTATCTATGCAGTAGGAACCAGAAAGCATTATGTATTTCACTATACATTTAATCTTGAAGTACCATATTAAAAATTGAATGTCTTCACATTTGTGTATAGTAAGGAAAAATCAGTTCTGATACAGAAAAATGAAACCCAGACTTCTATGAAAAAGCCTGCCCTGCTTTGTCATCCATATGCCTCACTTCCCCTTCCATATCTCTTAAGTCACCCTGACCATAACTTCAGCCTCCTTCCTTGGCTTTTACAGGCAATTTCTCTGAAACATCTTGCCCACGAATTGCCAGTCAACAAGCCAAAGAAATCAACACAGAGCTTCACACTTCCTGTCAGAGAAGACAGTAATTTGAGCTTTTCCATCTGGCTGTTTCATATATTAAAACTTGTCAGAAGTATTTCCAAGATTTCTACCCTCTTCTCTTCCCCCTGCCAGTGGGGGGACACTGGCTTATGAAAGAGAGTAGATGGAAACTGGCACTGTCTTAAGCCTTATAGTTTAAGACAGCCAAGTTTGATTCTTACATACACTGCAAGAGCAGATGTTGAATGCTTTCTAGCCTTTGTGGCCTAGTGAATGTATTTGTTTGGGGAAAATATAAATGACAAATTGACTTTTAGATTAATGGCTACCATATTGGTAATGTACAAATCACTTTTAACAGCCAATATTAACTTGGTAAAGAGAAGCTTGCTAACTGCTCTTTAATTAAGTACACTTAATGACCATAAGGGGATTAGTAGTCTTGTCTGATAATCAATAAGCATGGCAAGATTGCTGCCCCATAGACAGGGGCTAGAGAACAAAATTAATCTCTGCAGATTAGTTCAACTTGGTTTGTTTACTAAGACTTTCAAAATTACTTTGGTTTAATATGTTTATAAAATAAAAAAATGTTTTACAAAATATTTTTTCTCATTTAGCCAGTGATAAAATGGCATGTGTGCTTGCTAAGAAAACACTGTCTTGGGCAGTAGCTAGTGCATATCAGTTCAGAAGAAATTAAAAAATATTGAATACCCATGTTGCAGTCTCCAGAGAAAGCCAGAGACTAAAACATTGAACACAGTGCCTAAAAGACCTGGAGCGAAATGTTGCCCCCACAAAACCACCCCCAAGAACGGGGCAACTCCTCATTGCTACTGCCTGAAGCCCCTGACCTGCATTGCCTTCACCTGCTTGCACATGGGTTTCCCTTCCACCTCTTGTTCAAGTTGAGACCATTACAGCAGCTATGAACAGTTGTGGGAGAACCTGATCAAAATGTCTTTATTCTCAGCATAATGTTTGCTAATAGCAGGTAGCAAACTTTGCAGATGAAACACTGCTTATTTCACATGATCGCTGGAGGTCTCTCCACTCATCTGTAGACACACGCCTACCATGATCTACCATGGTCTTTCTTAGCTCCTTGGAGAAACATACCATCTTCCCTCTTCTGCCCTCCACAAAATCAATTTGTTTCAGGCCCCAGCAGTGCCAGATCTGCCCAGCTCAACCTATTAAATCTACTTATTCTGCCCATCACCACCAGCTCACCTTTCCATAGACAGAATTCCCCTCCCTGAAGAGGGCCTAATGGTCCTTGTAGCACTACAGATGTGCACCCTTGGTACCCCAGCCCTTCTGCTCAAGGAGAGCACTTCAACACTTGTCCTGCTCACAGTTTCTCCTTAATAAGTGACAGCTAAAAGCAAGCTGAAAATGTTGTGCCCTTTTAAAAGGAAAATAAATAAATAAACACATAAAATGAAATACAGATGATTTATGTTTTTTTTTTTGTTTGTTTGTTTTTTTTTTTTTTTTTTTTTTCTGGTTATTTTTGTGTACAGAAGTGCATTTCTGCTCAGAGATTAATGGACAAAGAGAAGGTGTTACAAGCTGATCATCACTTAGGACATCAATCCAGAGACTCTGGCTATACTTAGCTACCTCCTCTGGATAAAGCATGGCAATGTTTTCTTTTCCATACACTTGGAAAGTAGCAGGGAGCTTTCTGGAGAAAGAAACACAGAGGAAAGATTTTTCTCTTTAAGGTCTCTTTGTGTTCACCCCAAGAGGTATTCCTCAGCCCAATCCAAAGACTGATGCCTCCAGTTTGAGGGCTGATGTTCTAGAGAGTCAGAAGTCAATAAGCACTGCACTGAAATAACACTGGCATTCCTCACTTTCCATAAGCATAAAATGCAAAGAACAGCCCAAAATGGTAGAACTGTACTCCATTCAAATGGCCTTCTTTCAGGAACATACATCTGTATGTTTACATTTTAGTGAATTCATGTAACAAATTCAGGGAAATAAGAAATTATGGTTAGGAGTGGTTTCTAAACAGCGTCTTTGTTTCTTCCCTTTTCTCCGAAAATGAAGCTCCTCACTAGTTCTTTTAGTTCAAGTGTCATGCGTGTAGCAAATCAAGGAGCTTAATTGTAAAATAGAAGCTTAATTGTAAAATAAGACATGTATATGCTATATTGACCCTTATGCTACCACAGCCATAGGGATATTAAAATTGATTTCCAACAAACTGAGGCCTTCTGCTTTCTAATCCTGTGTCCCACAAATATATATTAACCTGACTCCCTAAACAGTGGTAATTAGATTCCAAAAATAGCTGCTCATATAGAAAGCAGAACATAAAAGTTCAGCCTGCCTTCACACGGCTCAACATCAGCTGACAAAGCGCAAAGAACAGCTTGCATGCTGACCAGCATGAAGCTTTGTTGTTCTCAGTTTACAGGAAAGCCTTCAAGCTTGATTCAGCACTTGCCTGGTATAGAGCAACCCAAGCAGGGTCCTCTTGCTATTATTTGTACCCGCCCATCATGTTTTTCCTTAACTACATCTTACCCTCCATGCCATATTTTGGTTTCCAAGCCCTTCAGATCAGAGATGCTTTAATTGTACATGCTTATGAAGTGCTTCATCACCTTCACAGTCCGAAGAGTGATAAGCCACACTGGCTTCAGTGTACCCAGGCTTCTCATCACATTTAAAACAACCCACCAACCTGGCACCTCAGGAGTGGCTCCTCCTAACACACACTTCAACATCACCTGGCCAAGGCAGGACAGAAGCTGTTTTAGCCCAAACCAGAGCTCACACGCAAGCTCTATCACAAAGCTGACTCACCCTAGGAGAAGGGCAGCTCTGCAATTTCCACCTCAAATACACAGGGATTAGCTCCTCCTACCCAGGCCTACTTGTCCTGGGGCATCACTCACAGCTGAGGGTGAAATGGGAAGCCCCTGGCAGCCTCAGCTGTGTGCAGGTGCGAACCAGGACCCAGGCAGCCTGGCCACCTCCTGAGGCAGCCCAGCTCACACCAGCCTTTGCTCAGGGCAGTGCTGAAGGAGAAAATGGGAGCCAGGGCACTGCAGCTCTCCACGGCCCCCAGCGCACCCTGCCACTCAGACACAGTGTTGATCTGCAAGGCGATTGACTGGATAGAGCAGTCACTCAATCACAAAATGAAAGTGCAAGGTCCTTGTTCTTCTGTTACACTGCCTCTTTGTCCTAGTAACTGTCTGCTATCTCTGTAGCCTTGTGAGCTCAGCCCTTGTTCTGTGCTGACTTAGAAATAATAATAATAAAATAATAAATGAATGTAACTGTATTGACTCCAAGATGGTTACGCTGTTAAAAAACGGACATAACAAGAGGACCAGTTGGCATCTTTATCTTCTTTGCCTGATGAGTTTTGTATTTCTACACGTATTCCTTCTCTCTTTCTGTCCACATTTGGCTTTCTCTCTGCGCAGCTGCATTTTCTCTCATTTACAGATCTCTTTTCCTCTCTGCAGATTTTGCCTTCCTCTTCCAACATTGCTATGACTGTCTCGTCTTCAGATTCTTCCAGATCTTTGGGCATGTTTGATGACTATTATTTGCTGCCCCTTCTGGCCACTGTAAATCTGTTTATATTAGTCAACCTCTACCCCAGAGCCCCCTTGCTGTTGGCATGGTATTTAAATTTTAAATAGATTTTTTATGCATTTGGGAAGTCCTTCCTGTTTCTCAATGCTTTGCCAAAATGAAGTGTACTGAAATAAGTGCAATTTGGCTGGGCCACAGTGCCAAATACAAATAATTTATTTTTAAGCTGGAACATCTGTTAAGATCATTTGACTTTGTGAATAGCACTTCTGAACTGCCTCAATCCAAGGATCGTGTTGTGCTTCACAGGTATTCAGTCGCGTGGCTTCTGCCACCTGCTTTTAAACACTGATGGAATAAACAAAGAGAAGTAAAGCATCAGAGCAACCCATCATAGTGATTTGGTTATCAGGCACCATTGCATTCATTAGCCTGTGATCCAATGTGGTCCAAATGTGATGTGTTTTCTGTGAATCACACATGCTCAACTCCATTGCAGATGTTCTCCCCATAAAAAGGACACACAAGTAAATCTAAGTAGAGAAACAAGTTAGCTTTTCTTTGCACTTAATATCACCTTCCTCTTCCCAGCTGTTTCTGCTCTAAGTCTATAAAATAGTGGCACAGTCCTCTAAAAGGATGTCATAGCATCTCCTGATTTTCTTGGAGCTATAAACCATGTTGCAGATAGGCCTGCAGATCCTTTTGTTATGCTGCTCTTGTGAAAAGGTTTTGTAGTGTAAAGTGACTGACCTTAATCTTTTCACTTTGGGAGCTGAAATTTTTTTCCCCTGAATCTTCTGGTTGTAAGACAGAGTCCATTTATATGTAAGATATAAGAATAGCCTGGCTCAGCAAGTCATTTAGAAAGACATTTGGTCAATGTAAAGGAGCAAGGGAAGGAGGGGGAAGGGATCCCCCTCGCCATTGTACCCTTTCGTCATGGTCACCTTGCGAGTGGGTCTCTGTGTCTAGGTGACAAAGGAGCAAGGGAATCAATGTAGGAACTATGTAAAACCTCACATATTGCAAGTATAGGCACGTTTATGTCTTACAGCATTATCAAAGCCCATCTTAACAATTTGCCTGAAATCCATCAATGTACCACAATCACAAATATATCAAAGACATTTTTTTTTTCGTGGCCATAGTCAGCATGTAAGATATAAAAGGCAGAGGACAAAGAGTCATCAAAAAAAAAAAAAAAAAAAAAAAAAAAAAAAAAAAAAAAAAAGAACTTGTTCATTTTACTCCAATCTGAGATACAAAGCAAAACCAGCACAGTGTTGTAGTTGTCTGTAAACCTTTTTTCTTCCCTTACAATGTGTGGCATTAGCCTCAAGAAGCAACTAATGCCCTCTCACAACTTTTTCTGTTACCCATCTGTATAGAGTGGAATACACAAAAATACCAAGTGCTCTCTAACCACATGGACTGATTCAACGTTTCCCACAGTACTGGTGGGATGTGGGAGCTTACCTTCACCCTATTGATGGAAAAGAGCTGGCAGCTGTCCTGTCCAAGCTTACATATCCAAACCAGAGCAGGACAGAGACTGATTAAAATGATTTTGTGTTCCTTTGCCCCATGCTGCTCAGTAGAAAACACTCCCAGCCAGGTCCCTGGTGCTGCTGTAAACTATTTGTGTTGTACCTCACAGATTTAAATGCTGTGGAAGCAGCCACTGTTGTACAAGGCTTGTGCCATAGCTTTTAGGGTGCCTGGTGCAGAGCAAAGGAGGCAAGCCAGGACGCGGCAGGACGTGGCTGATCTCAGTCTTTTGGAGAAATGTACAACTGCCAGGGGCAGTGACAGCCAGACAGAAGGGATTAAAAACAAGAAACAAGTGTCTAGTGAGACTACATTACAGTGCTGTGTTGTGTTTTTGTTGTTTTTTTTTTTTTTTTCTTTCCTTTTTTTTTTCTTTCCTTTTTTATTTTTTTGTTTTTCTCTGTTTGTTTTCCAGGTAAGGTAGGAAGAATTTAGTAATGCAGCCTCTAGGTTTTTCCGTAATACAAGAATCAGGTTGTATCGGATGCCCTGCCTTTTTCTTTATTAACAAGCAGGCTTGGTTTCTGCATTTCTAGTGAGGCTGCTCTGGATTGCAATGCCCACTACCAAGCCTGAGATTAGAGTCTGTTTTGTCCAACTTCCACTCGTAATAATGCTAGGGACACATATAACCTCTATTTGAGAGCATCCTTAGGGTCAGCCCCAGTAAAATGCTGCTACTATAAATATTTTTTTCAAGTTGAAGCAAAAGCCTGGGCTGGGGCCCTGAGCTCAGAGCCCCTGCGAGCCAAGGGCTTTCAGCCTGCGCCTGTCCTGTGCTGCCCCTCTGTGCCTTGCAGCCGGTTCACAAAAGCACAAGTTCTGGAAGGAAATGCATCATTTTTTGCCTTTAAATCCAGTAATCAGTGAGCACTTTCTTCTCAGAATCAGGGCACAAATGCAATGAGCAGAGAGCTCTCCACAGGAAATGGCTACATGATTTTTCTGGTCATTCGTGTTTTCAGGACAGCTTTGGTAGTGCAGTGCTGACCCTTCAGGGAAGAAGAGTGAGAGGCGGCTGGGCAGGGGGTTAGTTCTTGCTCAGCACATCTTTTGTGGTCATGGAAAACCACTGTATGACTACGCGGAGGTGTCACAGCAGACTGGGGCAGCCTGCAGGGAGTGAGCTGTGGTGGAAGCTGTGGGCAGGGGCTGGGGCCCAAAGCCCGCCTCAGGAGAACGGACCATGTCTGCAGCTCGGTGGTACGGCTCAGCTGCCACGGGCTGCAGATATTTGCTTCATTAACACATTTTCATTATTGGGGAAAAGAGAAAACATTAAGTGAAAATTCAGTGGAGGGCAAGAAGAACAACCTGTGTACCAAGCAAGTCCCATGGCAGGAAGCCAGCAGGCCATAGGGAAGGCAGAAGCCCTTCTGTTTCATGATATGGAGATTTTCACTGGCTTGCAGATCCAGTTGTTGTGTTTTTTTTTATCATTATGATTTAATTAGGGGCAGCAGTAAAGAGGGAAACTACTGAGGGTGTTATGCAGGCTTTCCTTTCAGAGCCACAGACGAGCCCCATTAACCTCTGGCACTGCCGTGATGCCCTCACAGACCAGTACATGTGTCCCCACAGACTTCCTCCGACAGCCAGCCCTCACCTTGTGGACCTTCCCAACAAAGCTGTGAAATCAGACAGAGCATGGTAGATTGAACTGGAGAGTGTTAGGAGTGCGATCTGCAAAGCAGAAGGGGAATCACTGCGAGGGGAGGCATCTCCCAGCCCTCGCCTCCCTATCGGCGTCCCTCCCTCTCCAGGCATTTGGTGGCTCCTCTAGTAGCAGGCTGGCATTTTGCAGTGGGTAGATGGCCTGCCCTCTATCAAGCAGCTTGTGGAGCCCACCTAGCCTGTGCTAAGATGCCTGTCCTGTGCTAAAGAGCCTCACCAGATGAAATCATTTTCATCAAAGCAGGCCACAGTGCCGGCTGCTCGGCAGTGGGCAGCGGCTGATGAGCGAGACGAGGCCATGAAGCAGCAGAGAGGTACGGGATTTGTGCTAAGGCTTCGGGACTGCCTTAAATCTCAGACATCTGCCAGTGTAAGTACGGCTGAATCGCTGGATAATTCTGCTGGTGGCGCTCCTGGGAACACCCGGCCTGAGCAGAACAATTTTGAAGGAAATTACATGAGCTGGGATTTAGTGTTGTCTCTTTAGCTCGTGGAAGAGATAATCTGGCCCATTTAATGTGTAACAAAATTTGCTCCGTTTCACAGGCGTAAGGACGTAGTTTTGCCTTGAGAAAGCAATAGTAAATGACTCTGAAGTCCTGCTGTCACTCGTTCACTGAGCTGCTGTAATGCAGAGTGGCAAGGTCTGTTTTCTGGGTCTGCTTTCTACATCTAAGTAACACTCTTTATAAAGAACCCCGCTTAGTCTTATGACAAAATTCCTCTAGTGTGACACAGAAAAGCATTGACATCATTCTTTAAGGCTGTAGAATTTATGGCACAGTTAATTATTAATTTGGCTGGCATTTGTAAAGTAGAAGGGAGTTCTTGTGCTTTTAGGCCATGCTCTCAGTGTGTAAATCTCTTGTATGGCTGCCATAATAATATTCCTGCAGCTATGTTGTCACCTATTGTAATTTTTCTGCTAATAAGAAAATTTAAACTAACCAGGAATCCTAAATTTGGAGACTAGTTGTTTATTTCAAATATACTCTAGAGAAATAATAATGCAGTTCTGCTCTGAATTTAATTTAAACAGGAACAGGCAAAACAAATCTCTGCGGAGGGCATTTGACAATAATAAAATATTTCTCCCAGCGGGTGAGCTGGTAGCAATTGTATTGTTGCCATCAAAGCTCACGTTTCAGCAGGTCATTACCATCATAACAAGCCCTTGGACCAACTGGCATGGACATGCAACATTGAGCTCCTGATGGGCACATTATTTCAGACCTTTAACTTCATGGAGAACAAGACAAATACTCCTGGGAACCGAGGATTATATTTTGAAATTCCTTTCTTTTCTGTTCTGCTTAATAATAAGATTCTGCGTGTAATCAATCTACCACCACTTGCTTTTTTATATTAACAGAGATTGTAAGAAACTGGGCTCAATAATCTGAATGCTAAGGAAGAATGGCTTTTAATCTTAACAAAATGGTAACAATTAGCACAGTCAGGATGCATCAACGCAAACACTTTTGAACACTTGTGAATAAAAACTGTTAAGAACAAGTAAATGTATCCATATTCTTTCCTGTGCTTAGTTTTCTTGTTTGTTTGTTTTAAATAGCACAGACTCAAGGAGGAAGTTTGTGAATTGTATGCTAGAGGAGAGACAATCTATACACACAGAATCAGCAGCTTATCAGACAGGAAAAACACACTCCTTGTGATGCAGCTATTGCAGCCAGGCTGTATAACGAAGGATATAGTAATTAGCAAAGTGCCTCATGAAATCAGAGACCTACATTACACTAGAAAGACAAAATACAACGTAAAGGGGGGAGCGCAAGAAAAAAGAATATCTGTTAAGGAGAATGAACAGCCTCTGTAGAAAAACTAAATAGGAATTCAGAAAACAGATGAAGGCTTTCCCTATCTTCCTTTCTTAAGTTTAGGGCAGAAGCCTGGATAAGTAATGGTCAAAACAAAACGAGAAAAAAGGAAAACGAAGAGGAAAAGAGGAAAAGGTAGAAGAAAAAAAAAAAAAGAAAAAAAAAAGAAAAAAAAAAAAAAAAAGGACATGCTTTCTGCTGAATGAGCCTTTTTTTTTTTAGGCTATTGCCAGGTGATCCCACAGGAGGACATTTAGAGTGCTACAGCATGGGAGCTTGTACCCCTAAGGGCAATATTCCCAAATTATTATCCAAATCTGTCTTTTTTGTTTGACTTTTCTTTTTTTTTTTTTTTTTTTCATTTTAACTTCTATTTGCATTTCAGCGGCATTGGCACTGTGTATTAAGAAGCCCACAGAACTGCACATGTAATAGCATTGATTGCTGCAGGATTTTTATTCCTTTTCCATCTCTAAGAAAGGATCAGCTGGAGAGACCACCACAAACTACTTTTTATTGGTGCTTGCCAGACCCTTTCACACTGCAAACCCACAAGGTCAACAAAACAACCACCCGAACAAAAACGAGATCAAATCAAGTGAGGCGATTTCTTGGATGCGAAGCTCCGAAGAACACTCAGAGCCCCTCAGAAATCCTGTGCCATTCAGTAGCCACCTCGGCACGCGGCACAGTTTCCTTTTGCATCAATATTGACGGCATTGGCCAGCTTGCGTGTGCAGACGGTGCCAGGGTAACAGCGTGGGAGGAGAGGAGCGCTCGGTGGCCAGCCTGACGTGGGGACAGGGACAGACGCCCGTCAAGCTGGCTGCCACGGTGGCAAAGCCATGCTTCTACACGGGGCTGGCGTGTCTTATTTGGGGAGGGGGGTGGGCATGCAGACTGTGTCAGTAGAAATCTCGTTTTGCTGAGATGAGCCATAGCCACCACGGGAGCACTCTGTCGGTTTGCCAGTCTCTGTATTTTAGTAAAGTGGCCTTGCTGCAGCCGCACTTTAGGTCTTTAGCGCTGGATAGCGAGCGGTAGCAGCACATGCTGGTTGAGCTACTAATGCCACTGCCCCAAGCCCTTTCTTTGCTTTCAAGATTTCGTAGCTATTTTCATAGTTTAGAGAGGTTTGTGCTCCTAGCCAAATTCCCCACAGATACTTAGGAAAACGTTTCTGCCTACCTAAACACTTCCAGTGGGTTTCTATCCACTTCCTGGCTTTGCTGCAAAGACAGGGCAAGGTTTTAAAAGAAAAAAAAAAAAAAGAAAAAAGAAAGAAAAAAAAATGTAAAAAGAAAAAAACTATAACTCAATCAACTCTGCAGACTTGCATCCCTCAAAGTCGCTGTATTTCACTGTTCCCTGTATTTTCCCTCCTATGTTTTCTCTTCCATAATGTTAGATTTATGATAGTACAGTGCTGCATGAGCCCCTGATGAAAAGTGCTACAGAAATGCTAATTAAGATTTTTTAAATTGTATGTGAGAGTAGGTGCAATCCTGTGCTGAGGGAGACTAAGCACCACTGTTGACAAATACCTTTCTTTCCCCTTTCTGCGTGAGAAATTGCAACATCCCTTTTTTCACTCTTAAGGCATGGTGCAATATTAGTTTTCCTTTGAAGAGCTACTTTGCAATAATTCAAAATCAGAAGACTGAAGAGGAGTGAAAAGCAGCTCTGTGCATTGTGCGTCTATGCACAAATGCCTGCGTACACATGCACACACCACTGTCAACACTAACATCTTCCTTTAAAGTCCTTAAACTTCCTATTGTTCTGCTGCTCCTTTAACTGAAAACCCCAATTATTAGTACAGTTAAAATATAGACAGTCCTAACAGCAGTAAAGCGATCCCCTCCCATTCCGAGGCGTTTTAGTACCAGAAGCCCGCGACGCACAAAGAGCCCCTGGTAGCTCCTGCCCCCAGGTGTCACGCTGCTCGGTAGCCTTTGTGTCATCGGCCAAAATCTCCAGAGAATGGCCAGCAGCGAAGGTGAGAAACATGTTGGCACACACAATGACAAAATATTATCAAGACAAGCTAAAAAGCAAGAAAAGCACACATTAGCACTTTTGTGATGGTTCCAGAAGGGTCCACAGGCAGCACCGGCTGACCCCGAGCAATCGGGGCTGCAGCCTTTCAGATGCAAGAGGCTGCAAGGCCACTTACTGTCGGATTTGAACCATGCTGGTTAACCCCTTTGGATCTTGAAGACTTATCGGTGCTCTTCATTAACACCAATCTATATTATCGCTCCCGTGGCTGTTTACTTCCATTCAGAAAAGCTGGATCAAATTGATACAGATTTCTTTTTTCTTTTTATTACCCAAACACACAAAAGGAATCTCCTACGGCAGGAAATGAATGATAGACTCGCTTGTTGATGAGAAAGCAAATAAGTACCTCCAGATGATATTAATGTGATCTTAAAATAGTGGGAAAGTTTTCTTTTATGACATTGACAGAGAGGCAATGATTTTGAGTAATGCAGGTTGATGTGAAGATGCTTTAAGATTAAATAAGTGCTATATAAAGGCCTGTCAGCCTGAATTCTAATGTGCTATGAGACATTTTGCATACTCTTAAATATGCAAAATGTCTTGTACCACACTGGAATTCATTCTGACAAGGCTTTATATAGCATTTATTTACACTCATATTGTACTTCGAGGGAAGAGGGGTAATGCTTGCTACTCTTTGAATGGAAGTAACAAAAGGTAATGCTAATTGGTTTGTTTCCTTCTTAGAAAAAGAAAATAAAACCAAAAAAACCCCACAACACAAAAAATAAAATAAAAGCAATCAAAAGTGGAAGCTTGTTTAATATTGCTCTACCATCATCCTGAAAGGCATAATAATTTGAGTTACACATCTGAACTGATTGGAGTTACAGAATCATATCTCCTTTTTGCATTTAACAATATATACAATATAAAATAAATACATTTACACAAATGGACATTGGTTGGAGCACACGGTATGATACACATCACAAAAATATACAGTTGATTGCTATACAGATGTGAAGCCCATCTACAGCTATAGACATGTTTGTTTTTATTTTTTGTTTTGTTTCGCTTTTTAACTACTGGCTATTATGCAACTCCTGGATTATTATAAGCAGTTTAATTTTTTTTGTCCTTTTGCGATCTTTGCACGATAAGACTGCCATAAAATGTTTTCCTAGGCAGGTAAACAGAGACGCTTAAATAATTAAAATACAATCACCAACACCCATTTTCTCTTCTATAAGAAAAATAGCAGTTTTAATTTTTTATATCTTTTTATGTTATCATTTAAATGCAAAATAGTGGAATAAATACAACAATCTGATCTGATTGAAACAAATGTGTAACTTCTGGGAGTTACACAATCATATTGCTTTAAATAAGAAAAAATTAAAAAATGAAGCAAAAATAGAAATTAAATTGTTATGGCTAAAACATACACCCTTTGAAATTTTCCCAACACTTCACATTAAGTAAGTGGTCTTGAAAGAACTCTTCTCCAGCAAGGTTTAAGATGAACAATATTATAAAGCCCGTGCAGTTCTTTTAGCTATATTTCAGGTAATGCTTTTACAGTCTTGAGATACTTGTTCTTTTGCAGCTCCAAAATATTACTGAAAACGAAAACTAAAATTTGCACCGTGTGCCTTTAACACATCTCCATTTTTTTTGTGTTTTTTTTTTTTTTTGTATATTTCTAGTCAATTGGCTTTTGACCCTGAAGCCCAAGTTCTTTAATGTGATACAGCAAAAACAATATTTATATTATATATTTATATATATATAGTGTACTTGAACAGTAGCAACTTAAACCCTGCACAAACTTTCTGGAAAATAAACTTTTTTTTTGCACTCTTACATATATAAATAATCTTATAGAATCAGCACCTTTTTCCCAGGAGTTGTATTTTTTTTTGACATTTTTTAAAAAGGGATGTGCCAATTTCTGAACTCCTATCACAGCTATAAATTTCAAGTTATTGACCATCTGAATGAATTGCTAATGAAGATTTATCTAGAATCACACTACAGTCACTTCTCTACTGAGAAAACACAATCTACAATATAGTCCCATATAGCTAATGATAGATACACAGTTTTTTTTCTTTTTTTTTTTTTTCTAGCACAAGGCTGATGGAGCATCAGCCCATTGTTATTTTGTTTAAAGCACACAACGTAGCAATAGTTTTGGAAACTTGTCCGCACCAAAAAAGTTTTGCAACAACACAGAGCGAGTTAATAACAACATCTGAGAGATGATTGAATAAAAGCTATATTTACAGCGTTTAAAAATTAGACTTATCTATAATCTTGAAATATTCAAAGTTTTATTTCTAAGCTATACATTGGTATTCTATAATAAACTGTTACAGAAATTATCCCTTGTTTTGAAAATATTATGATTTCGACGTGTATCTGATCATAACGAGTATTTGTTTGGAGTTTCGATCTCTTAATTATTACTAGGAAGAACCTTATTACCGGTAAGGAATAGAATATACTACTGTAATCTCCTGAGGAATTGTACATCCAATATTGTCTCTAATTCTACCCTGTGTCTATAAGCACACACCACAAGAATCCAAACACCACAAGAAGAACAAGACAACAGTCTTTGAATGCAACATAAAAATTCAGAAAAGCACAGCAAACATGAAACATTGAAAAGCTGAACTACATTTCTTTTGTTTGTTAGGATTACAATTTTAATTACATCTGTGTACATAGAATAAGGATGTTCACATAGTACAGGGAGCAGCTACTAACACTGGTACATTGGTATAGCATTTGATGGAGGTTATTGTTTATTGGTTATTTAGCGACTGTAGTTTTCTGGGGGCATCTAATTGGTTTATACATTAGATTACACCTCTTAACAGTCTTGAAACTGACTGACTTTCATGCTGTGACAATACTGGTTGAAAAGCACATATACTGGTTTAGCTACTTGTTAACAATTGCAATTTACAAAATAAAATCTAAATCAATAAATAAGGTATAGAAGTGTTAAATTGTTGAATTTGGTCAGAAGTCTACTACTCTGATTTCTTAATTTTGCAGACATTGGCAGTTGCCTTATTGCCTCTAAGCTACTATCGGTTCTGAGGGTTCTCCTGTGTGTAAGGTTATAATTTTGCAAACAGGCAGTATCTCATTCATTGACAACTGAAGCAGTTAGAAATCACACAGCAACTATACCTCTGTACAGTCGCTGTCTCCTACACCTTTATAGATTGGTACTTGACATGGAGTATTTAAATGTTAGACTACTCAGATATACGGTAGGTGTAATCTAATCCTTTGAGTCAGTGAACATTTAGTTATAAACTGGAGCTCATGTTAAGAAACTGGATGTTTTGGACCAGACTGGCACACAACATAAATTGCATCCGTGATAATATGCACCTTCCCTTCAACTATTGCTTTAGTAAGATAAATTCCCACATTAATAAATGGCTGAAAACTGGTAAAGCTGGTACAAAAAAATCTCCGTTAGTAAGAAGAAACAAAACATTTAAAAAAATCTTCCTTCAGGATTCATTTGTCCTTCATTATTGTTCATCATTGTTCAAGCCAGCACAAAAATGCAGTATTTCTTTCTCTTTAGTATTGCATGAATGAATAAAGCTTAAACTATTCCCTGAAAAAGTTACATTGTAGCTAACCTAAGAAATATCTGGAAGACTTGAAAAAACAATTAAGGAATCAAATGGCTGTAACTGATCTAGATGGAAAATGCAATGATAAGAAGCAGCCGATGCATCGTCGCTTAGTCGTCTAATTAGAGACTGCTCCTATGAAATCTAATACTGCATTCAGTCAGTTCATCGTGTTGTACTGTACTGCTAGGTACGGTGGTTCTCTCTTTGATTCCTTTGTCATTGGGGACATTATGGTTCATAATAAGTTCACTGGCATCCATATTATGGATTTCCATCCTTTGGCAGGCCTGGCTTCCATCTCTCTTCAATTAGAGACCTCTTTTAAAAAGTTCAGCAGCAAAGGAAAAAGAGAAAAGGAAAAAGGAAAGGAAAGAACAGAAAGGAAAAGAGAGAAAAGGAAAAGGAAAAACTGCATCAGAAAGACACAGAAGAAAAAGTTGAAAGCTGCTTCACAGTCTTGCTGCTAAATATCAGTGCAGTCATTTTTTCCTTAATTAAACACTAAGTTTCTTTGCCATTATTATCCTGTTTATTTTCCCTTTTTTTTTTTTTTTTTTTTTTTTTTTTAAAACGTGCATGATGGGAAAGCCCCATGATGCTTTAGTCAGACCTTGGCCTCCAGCATTTCCAAAAAAAGTTTGTGCATGGGGACTTTGCCTTCCAGTTTGATGTTGTAGAAATGCTGCACAGCCTTGGTGGAGGTTTGCCTCAGAAGTGGGAGAGTCATCAACATCTTGCCAGCGCGACGTGGGTCTTCCATGTGCTGTCCGGCCTCGTAATCCTGCAGAGCCTCGTGTAAGACGTCCTGAAGTTTCTGCACTGCCTCAACATCCTCTATGTGCATTGAGTCTGCAAAACAAAGGAGCAACAAGAGGTTTCAGTTTGGTGTGCCACAAAGTCAGGTAACCCAGTGGCTGCACAGCTCTTTCACTGGTGCTGTCCTCTTTTACAGAGGAGGAAGATAATTACCCACTTATTTCTGTATCGACCTTCAGAACACTATCCGGAACCACAGCGGAGCTACAAATGTATAATTAACTCTTGGGTAAGTAATCCTTCTCCTCATCCTCCTCAAACTAGGAAAACGGTCGCCTGAGCTGCTCCATAAACCACCTCTTACAGTTACTGCGTCAAAGAAATTACAGCGCCAAAGGGCAAATGGCTGTACGAGCTGAAGTCCGCATTTTATCAGGGATGCAAGAATGACTGCCCCGTTATGTGAAAGCTTGGTAGACTTCTGCGGCAGGCTCCGAGGCTGAGGGATTGGAAGCTGTGGTCGTTACCCGCTGGCCGGTGGTGCTCATGGCTACATAAAAATGACAGGATTAGGACCACTTCACTGACACGAGGGAAAGGAGGGTTTGATGTGGTTTCCTGATAGGCTTAGCAAAGTTTTTCTCCCTCTGGCATGTTCACATAGAGAGGCAACACTTAACATGGTCCTGAGCAGCTTTTGCTCTATCAAGTTAACATTTCCTACTAGGTGTAATCCTTTCCTCCTACTCACTCGGAGGATGCTTCATCTTGTTGTTGTTGGTATTCTGCTTTTTTTTTTTAATCACTCAAAGCAAGCACCTCATCCTGTACCTTTCCAGGTGAGATGTTTTGGTGGTGTAAGTATTGAGTGAGAAGCCCAGACAAAATGCACACCAGGAACTAAACTAAGCTGCTACATGACCTGGAAAGATTAAAGCAATGGAAGTGTGAAATAAAAAGAAAAGATCTAACTGAAATAACTGTAAAACCCTAAACAGCATAAATACAAAAGGGGAAGATGTCCCTGAGAACACGCAGTTACTGGACCATGCTGAGATGACTTCAGACGAGCAGCCCTAATTCTCTGACTTTTATGTAATCATAAATGCCAAAGAAAAAGCGATGTGGTCCAAAGAGAGGTGAACGCAAGTAAGGAAGAACAGCCATTTGTGAAATAGGCCGCCAAACACCCCTGATCAGCTACCAGAATTGGGATTTTGGCCCGTGGACTTACATAAAATTTAAATAAAGCACAATATGCGAACTGCTGCAAGGGGGTGCATGTCCTAGGGACACTGCGTGACCTTAGCACAAGGTGAAGCTGGGACAGTGAATCCATGGCTGCGTTAGGGCATCTCCTTGAAAAACCTAGTTAATACAATGCTTGCTTTGCACCTTGCAGATTTTTTTTGATTATTTTTTTTTTTTTTTTGAATAAAGCTCCTGCTCTCAGGCAGAACAGTGACTGAGAAGTTGGACAGGGAAGAACCCACTTCCAGAAATGTTTCCAGCTCCTGTACTAAGCAGCTATGATGCACTAGATGAGCGCGGGCATCATGCTTTTCCCCTGTTGATGACAACAGCAACAAATTTTCCACATGCCTCAAATACTTGAATTATATTCTGAGAATGAAGATGCATCTAAGATTTATCTCCTGAAAGCTTACATATAACTACTTCTTCAAACAATTAGGCTGGATAGTAAATACCTCTCTTTTTTAAACACAAACATATGAAACCAAAACACGAACCAGTAAGTAACAGGTTAACCAAAATGTTCCAGCTTCTATTGTCAAAACAAATGTGCAAATTGAAAAGAAAAAAAAAAAAAGTTACAGCTCCTGCTCTAAAACAGACACTTAATTATATACAAGTTTGGATCATTTAGCACGTTTTATTGATTCTGATGACAGTTTATCTGTTAATTACACATAATGGAGTCCTATGGGAATTTCACGTTTAATAATTCTGAGTCTTAGCGGATACATGCTCTAGGAAGCATGCAGTGAGACATACGCTGCAGGGATGTGATACTGCACATCGAGGTGCACTGTGCTGAAAGCAGAGAAACCAAAAAATATCTCTCTTAGGGAAAAAGAGGGCTACACCATTTTAAGAAAGATGCCAGGGAAATGGTACCTCTAGCAAAATTTACTTCTAATTAATGTGAGCCCATTCCTCAAATCCATACATTTTTGATAGTCTTCTAATATGGCAATTCTATTAAATAATTCTGTGTCAATAAAAGAAAATCCCTGAATCCTGTATCCTACAAACAGAATGTAATCAATACAGAGATGCTAACACACACACAGACAAACGTGACAAATGTCTTAAGCAAGGTGTCCAATCACTGGGCTTAATTTGGAATACAAACACCAAACAAATTGGCTTCATTGCTCCTCTACTCTTCACCAAGTCCTCAGATATTCACAGTTGTGGTACAGAGCACGGGTAGGATGGGCTACTCCAAATCATTTTCCACACACCATGCACACTTTGTGCAGAAATGACATAGCTTTTCCTCCTCTCTCCAAGCCCACAGTGCAGGGCCAGGTGTATAGACAACCCAGAAATGTTAGGAGCATGGGATAGGAGCATTTTAGCAGCAAGAAAATTCTTGGCAGGTCAAAGGCTGATTCTTCCAGAAAAACAGTTTTACACCATGCTGCATAGAGAGACAGGTCTTTCTGGAGCACCTGACCATAAATGTTCAGCTTTTAACCTTGTATAAAGTTTGTCTGGTTCTTCCCAGAACCAACGTTTACAACTGAGCTTGGAAATACATGGATGGAGTCCGGATGTGACCGTACAGCATCCCTCTGGTAAACAGAGCAATTGCTGATGTGCAAGAGGAACAGCAGTAAAACGTTTAATATATTTGTTGCTGTCTTTGAAATCCATGGTCCGGCGCTTCGAAACCCAAACCCAGGCAAATAGATCTGAGAATGGCACAGGAAATGGAATGAGAAAAAACAGTGGGGAGAGAGGCACTTACAGCCAGTGACTACAACTTCAAACTATTCCCTTAAAACTGCGATTTGGCTTGGAAGATTTAAAAATGATTTAATCAAATTACTATGATAATTTAACTTTCCATTTACAGAAAAGATTCAAACTCATTTCAGCTTTACCCATTCTAGGGGCTGCTAATGTTTAAATGCAAACTCACTAAATCTATGCTATTTAATTAGACGATGATTCAGCTCGCAGATTGCTCAGGAAAATATTAATCTCTACAAATATACTTCTTCAAGTTTTAGCCTTGGAGTTTGGAACTTCCACTTTACTCCAGATATTAAGCGAATGTAGATCTTAATCCCTCAGGCGTAAGCCTTTGAAAATAAGGAAAATGGTTGAAAATGCTGAACTAGCCAAGGGGAAAAGAAGAGGAAAAATAAAAGAAAAGAAATCTTTGCAGTAACTACAGACTGGAAGACACTGAAGTGAATTCAGAGCAGGTTAACTTGTCGCTGGTAAGTCCAGTCCACACTCATAAGAGAGGGCAATGTCAACAAGCACTGCTAGAATTTAAGGAAAAACAGCCTCGTGCAACAATCCAGAAATAAAGAAATAATTCCACAGACTATATGAAATTAAATTCTAAGTTATGTACAAAATTTTGAATGTTCTTTCTATACCAAGAAAAAAACAGATTTTTTTTTTTTAAGTGGCTTCAATTGTATTCTACACAGGTAATTAGGAAACCTATACCTAGATGTAAACACTTGAAAATTAGTACCTTTCTAAAGAATGAAAATAAACGGGGTAATTTGATAGTATTGTCATTTGGAAGCAAGCAAGATTTGATATTAAGAACCCTGCAAAAAAAGCATACCAGGCTAGTGTTCGCCAGACACAAGACTCATTGATACAAGACTGCTGAAAACATGAGATGTAAATCCAAGGGGAGGGAAAAGGTTTTGATCAGTGCCCCAGTGCAATGGGGGAGGGTGAGATCAACAAGTTAGGGCATGGACTCATTGAGCTCTGCTTTGAGAGTCTCTTTTTATCCTTGCAAACACGTTGTTTCACCATCACAGCATGGGAAAACAGAATTGCACCTCTTCTGACCAGCCCCACAGAAAGCCAATTGATTGCATCATTGTGCAGAAATGAGAGAAAAACAGAGTTCTCATCTAAGAGAAACACTGCAAGGTCCAGATACAAATTGAGATTACAATCTACCTCGTTTAAAATTCAAGCTTCATCTCAAATGCAGCAAACAAACATCCGGGCCACCCAGGAATAATTCAGAACACAGCACAAAGGGGAAGAACTAGCTGAAGTTTGGAAAGCACCTGAAATGAGGGCAAGGAGACCTCTCCAAATACTGCTCTCAGGAAAGATAGAGGCTGGTATGTTTGCATAGTGTATATAACATACATCAGTAAGAAGAAACCAGAGGAAACCCAGGGGTCTCAAGTGAAGTATTTCTTCACGTCTGAAAATTCAGGCAGCATAAAGCAAGAAATTATTACAGTGAATCAAGCAGCAGGGAGTATGCAGCAGTGAACACACACATTAAGATGCTGATAAAGCACATCAGAGGGGCAAATATCAACAAGTAGAGCAAGGTACTTGAAAGATAGCAATCACAGTGACATCTGTGGTTCCATACAGAAGAGTAGCTCACAAACTAAAAAAGGATAAATCAGGTTAGGGAGTTGCTGGATGATGGAAGAACTGGAGATGAAGAGCAAGAACAGTACACAATGTTTTTGACTTTAAGGAGAACAGTTCCCCTTTAACTGAGGGGAAAAGAATCATAATCTGGGCTATGTCTGAAATAAAATGGAAGTATTTTTGGATGATATTGCCAATCCAAAAAAAAAACCAAAACAAAACAAAAAACACCACAAAAATCACCACAGTGTTCACATGGGAGAGATTCTTTCAAGATTACAGATGTCCATCCTGTCCTGCCTGAAATGTGAGACATTTACAGAGGAGAACTTGCATTTCTGCAAAGTGCTTGTCCACACTGTGTTTGTGTATAATTTATAGGAGAAACACAACAAAGTGACATTTTGAAAAGCATATTGCTTAACATAGACGTAACCCATGGAAACTGCTGATGCCAAATCAAACTAGGTTCCCGGTTCCCTCACACAGCAATAATTCCCATCCTTTTCCAGTCTCTAAGTGAACTTGCCTCAGATATTGACTTTGGTTCTCCCTATGTAGGAACAACAAACACATGTAACTTTGAACATCCATTCGCCTGTCTTCCCTGAACAGAACTGTCTGCTGGGGTCTACATGTTAAGGCTAAGAGACAAGCATACAGACAGGAGTGTTTTCCCTTGCAAAAGAGTATGGCAAAAATGGTCTGAGATCTGGATTATTCCATTGGAAACAGACACTTCAGTCAGAATATATGTATGTTGGAAATTACAGAGGAATAAACTACAAATTCCTTCTCCATAGGGATTAGAGGCAGTGGAAACCAAAACAGTAAAACAGAAGCTTGTATGCTTTGTTTTAGTGAACGAGGTCCTAATCTGGATTACACTATGAGACAGAAGTAATTGCCGAAATTACCATTGAGAGCCACTGGTACGCTGCTGTGGAAAAGGAGGGTCGCTAACAGCAGCTGCCCACCGTTGGATGTGGCGTGGCACTTCACACAGGGCCTTTCCTACACAGCCATGGGGATTTGCTTCCCAGGAAATTCACATACAAGCAGAGAGCTGGCCAGGGACAGAGGCAGTGCAGCTTCGCTGGCAACCCTGCACCGGGATGAGGGGACCCAGGGCTCTAACCTCCTGCTGCCACTGCTGGCCTCCCTGCCTCACCTCCCTGCCTCGCCCCTGGGAGACTCGACCTCCAAGCACATAATGGTTGTAGGGGTAGTGGCTACCTCACTCATAACCAGGTGAGAAACATCACAAAGTCATCTGGTTACTACACCAACCACCAGAAGAGAAGAGCCAACCAACACCAAAAACAGAGCAAGTGACCACGGAGTAATTTGTTTTCTCTAAGTACTGGGGGTGCAACCGATGTGATTACAAGAAAATGGACTAGGAGGAAAAAGCTGTTTATGAGACAGGAAAACTGACTATCCTGGCAGTTTCCTTTTCTCAAATTCATTTCTAACCTGTTTCACTCTTTATATGAAATTATATGAAGGAGTTAACAGGTCTTGCTGTTTATATTTGGCAGTATAAACATTGGTAATACACCAATGACGTGTGTATATATATTTCTCTCTATATGGCTATTAGATACGATTTAATAATGGATTCCAACACTATCAAGATACAGAAAGATGGCTAAATAAAACAACATGCAAAAATGACATTGTTAGAAACTAAATACAGTGTTTTGCAACATATTATGAACCCCAATCTACACTGGTAATAAAGATGATGTTCTATGAAATATCATTTATAGGGTTCTATCACTTAATTTTTACTATGATAATATTATTTAATTGTAATAGCCTAGTGCTCTGAGTATGTTGTTTTGCTGTCTGGAAAGATAAATAAGCTGCAGGTAAGAGCTACATTTCTTACCAGGATAGATGAGCATGTAACTTTCCTGGCATCTGTGCTGCTCTGTGCTTCATGATGTTAACATGCACAAGATGCCTCTTAGTTCTCACTCCTTCGGTACTGAAAGGGTTTTGTCTTTCCTTTTTTTTTTTTTTTTTTTTTTTTTTTAAAAAAAAAAAAAAAGTCAGTTATTAAGATAGTGAGACCAGAAATTGTGATGGCAAGTGGAGGCCCTTTTCTCTTTCTGGTGTTACTGGCTAGACAGCTAGTATTAACGTTTAAGATTAAATTTTCAACAGTGCATAGGGTTATACATTTAAGTGCCTAGCATACACATTTAGGTCAGATTTTTCAAGATGCCAGCAGTCTATTAGGCAGATACACACAGATCACATTTTATAATGTGCTAATGTATTTTGACACATTAGTTACTTATTTTAGGTCTTAGATGGGAACTCTAAAATCTGGTCTCAGTTGTGACTCCTGAGATCTTCTGCAGCATTTAGGCCTGAAGGAACAATTTAGTCCTTACTGATCAGGCAATTTCTGCTCACCTGCAACTCCCTCTTTAGTATTTTCTAATCAATACATGAAAGCATTTTCTAATATGGAAAAGATGAGGAGGTCACCTTTTACGTGCAGGAGTGTGCACGTGTGCACTTGCGTTCACCTGAACGTATTTTGTAAATAGTTCACCTTCCCTTACACACGAGGAAGTAATTGGTACATGCATGTTTTGGAAACCATTCAAAGTTGATTTTCTGCGTGGGTAAACAAAGTGCTTGGTGGTGCCAGATTGCTTCATTTGGGCAGTGCAAGGGGGAACGCAAGGCGGCTGCATCCGGCAGCTTCAAGGAACTTGCTTCTGTGCACAGAAGGGAAGGAAAGCAGGAAGAAACCAGGGATACTGACAGGACAAGGACAACCCGGTGGTAAGAGGGACTTCCCCAGAGTCTGAGCATGAAAGGTGCATTAATTACTGTTGAATCATCGCAGAGATTTAAAACTCTAATACAGTCTTTATTAAGCACTATAAACTAAACGTAACTATTGAAACCACACCCACACAGTGTTTAATGTGCACAGGACTAAAACATCCTTGCGTTTGTGCTCTTATATATGTATTTAAACTTTACAGACACTACATGCACTCTTGGGATCAAGGATAATATCCAAGGTTGATAGTTCTTGCATTTCTGAAAATTTATAGAGGCGGACTGGCGTTGGCCAACATCACAATGGAAGAGTTGAGAAGAACCATCAGAAAATCGGCCTCAATACCAACTCCTTGGCCCCACCTTTCAGAAAGCAACCAGCAGCATCGCCTCAGACGCTGCACTGAGAAACAGACTCCATGGGCCAAAAGAAAAGGCAGCAGTTGGGGTATTTTAATGGTCACGGTAACTTAGATTTGCTGGCCAAAGCAAAGCTTGTGGTATTTATCTATACAAAATACAATCAATATTAAGACAATCTACAATTTCTTTTTCTGCTTCTATGTACCAGCAGTGAAAGTAGTGTGACACTATATCATAAATCACTAACACAGATGCAGAACCATAAAACCACCTTTGTCTGCTATTTACAGTAGAGTTAAGCTGGGAATCTCACCAGACAGCGTGGATATGGCTGAAACACCTAGGAGTCTTTAATATACTTTATCCATTCTCTCTACATCCACAAAAATGTTGCTGTATTTTAAACTGGAAAAATAAATAGTGGTAGTTTTTGAAGAAAGTCTTGTAGCAACAAAATACAGTAAAATGTGAACTGCTAACTGACAGACTTCATAAAGATATGCTTTTCTCAGGTATAACTGCATGTACATTAATCAATTTCTTAGTTATGTAAAAACAAGCTATTTCTGGTTTTGTCTATGAAAAAAATAAATTTGATTTTACTTTAACACTTTAATTTTAGCAGTACTTGTGAATTATAACACCAGTGGTCTGATATTTTTTGCTGGTCTTTAATTCTGCAGGTTGGTGTAGCCACAAAGTTTAATATCTGCTGCAGGTACAACCTGGAGCTGAAATATTTAATGTCAGTAGTCAAAACACTCTGCTAAGAGGGAAATCAAATGACTGGTTTGCTTGGTAACTTCTCTGTGCAATCGTTTCTTTTAAAAGAGCCATTTTATTTATTTTAAGATGAGGAAGGAGATGTTTTCACTTAAATGTGCCCTGAGTTCTAGTATACTGACTTATATTTCTCTCTGACATTATCCTTGTTGAAATTTCCAGTGAAGTTAATGAAGCTACAGATGATTTTGACACACTCTATGCACAATGTATGACTAAACTTTTTTTTTGGCAGCAGTGTATTTTATTATTACTTAACCACTGTATGTCTATTGGTGAAAAAACAATGCATGAGAAAATGCTGTATCCCCATATTCTAGCCCCTAAACCTTTTTACCAAGTAAGTTACAAGAATATTTCTAACTCAAATGGACTTTGGTTTATAGAATTAACAAAAAAACACTAATAGCTTCACAACTTAGACTCCTGCTTCCAGATAACTTTCTTGCTCTGCTCACAAAGAACGAACAAACCTGAGAAAAATGTTACTTGTGACCGCAAAGTATCCTCAAGTGTATGTTTATAGTAGTAAAAAAAAAAAAAAAACAAAAAAAAACCCTCTCAATTAAAAAATAATGCTAGGCTTTGAGGAGTGTTTCAGCTTTTTCCTTTTCTGGAAATAAAATAATATTCTAAAACTAAGGACAGAGTTATTGGGGTGGAGAATACTTTACAAAGAAACTAATAAGCATTTTGGCTTTGCATGTTTTTGAATTATATTTCCAATTAAAAATGCAGAGTGCTAAATCACATTACAAAGACAAATAGGAAAGTACAACTTCATTGTTGAAAACAATTTCCCTCCTATCAATCTGAGGATTCATGCATCAATATTGTAGATGAACTGTTAATTACAAAATCAATTAAAAAATTATTTCTAAAAACAGTCACGCGTCCTGGCTCTCAGGGGGGCAATTTGGGCAGAAGGTCTCATCTCACTAGGACCGCGCCAAATCACAAGTCGTCATCCACAAGTAAGCAAAAGCAATCTGGTTTTTCATTTTTCAGCGCGGCTGAGCCCAGCCTGAGATTGATCGTCACATATGGCCCCAGAAAACAAACTGTCAATACCTTGAATGCTGCAGAATTTGAACAAATAGCCGTCCGCCCATTCAAGCCACTCATTGCATCCCATTTAACAGATTTTATTGACAGTTTCCTTCTTGTAATTAAAGGGAAAACTACTGGCCAGCAACCAAGATAAAGTTCAAAGATAGGGTCAAAACAAAAGCAGATGGAGGGGCACGGTGTGACTGTCAATGGAACATAGCATCAGAGCACGTTATTGACACACAGGTATCTAATGATCGGCACGTCATTAAAGAGGGATCTATCGTGAACTTTATGCAAATGCTAAAAGGGACTTAAGACCACAATAAAGCATTAAGGAGACACAAAAGGAAAAACAACAAAGCACAAACGATTTTTACTTATCTGACAGTATTCACTGCTTCAGCACTTTTAAATTCAAATGCAGGAAAAAAATTCTTCCTGAGATTTTTAACCCTTCCTGCACAGGTAATAGATAAATGCAGAGGATCCATAAGGTAGGGTGGGGTCTCTGCGAGACTAATAAAGAATTTCCTCCCCCCTTCCCATATCCTGAATTCACCCTATCAAATAAATCATCAGTAGCTGCATTTAAAGAGAACACATACAGCATATTCTCAATGCATCCCTCCTGCTCATTTTAACTGCAATGATTAGACTTGTCTGGATTATGGAATGGATTTAGGAGAACATCCATATTCATTTGAAAGGATCTTTGCCTGTAAAATACTCTCCAAATCATACAGTGCATTACCCTTAGGATCATGTTCCCCAATTACTTGGAACCAGAAAGCCCTTCTTAGTTTGAACTGTTTTGTTTGTTGCCTGTTAGACTAAGGGTTGATTAGCAATTTCTTCTTCTATACCCATATTTAAAACAAGCATGCAGAAAGTATTACGGAGAAAAGTGATATATTAAAAATGTAGCAACTGTTGTGCCACTGTGCCAACCTGAATTAGCAAGTGCTATAGCTTTGAGGGTGACAAACTCTTCTTTCTCCAACTTCATGCTCTTGTATTTCTTTACCAGCTGCAGTATGGCATTATTAAGGTCAAGAAGGCCTGCCAATTTGGACTGGTCTTCATCCATAATATAATCTTCAGCATATACAAGCTCGTCTTCAAAAGAAAGTGACCGGTATACAACACCGAGAATCAAAATCTCCATCCAAGCACTCTGCAGAAGGCTCATCTGGTCAGCTAGAGACAAAGTGGAGAATCCTGAATAGGAAAAAAACACAGGAAAAAATACTAAGCACATTTGGATTTATCATAAACCTGCTCCTCTACTTGATTTGTTTTTATACACATTGTAATAAAACAAGTATGTACTCTTATTATTCTCCCTTCTGCTTTTGTGCCTTTCATCCCCATTGTACTATAGGAATCTCTTACCTCTCTGTTCACCGCTACCTTAAGCCAAGAAGGAGAATTTAGGAGGATTTTTTTTTTTCTTTTTGAAAGGGATGATTTGATGTTTTAATAGAATTAAGGTGATTAACACGAAGAGTGAAATTCTCTTTGAACTTTAACCTCAGGGGAAAAAGAAGTAACCCACCCTCCTCCAAGAAGATGTTAATTACTTTTGCAATGGCTCCTGCCTCTACCACACTTGTTGAAGTAATGGGACAGCATATTACAGTGCCAAGTGAACAGCAGTCACACCATCGCTTTTCTGAGGACAAGCAAAAATTTAATAAATGCCTCTTAATGAATTGAACTTTTGCTTTCCTATTTTTTTTTCCCCTGCTGTCTTTCCTAATAGGATCACAGGGGGCAAACATCTTTACTGCCTTACCTTTTCAGCCTCTTGTTTATAGTACCTGTTAATTTATGATATCAAACTGCTAATATCCCAATCACATTAGGAGATACAGAACAACATGGGAGAGGAAGTGATTTCCTGGCCTGTTGGTGAAATGCAGCAGTTTGCCAGTTGGCACCAGCAACCACAAGGACTTAATAAAATCATCAAAGGGGATTAGTCAAGCCTTTCTTAAAGGGTCTTAAGACATGTCTGAGGCTTTCATTTAGTTGTTTATGGAGCTGCTCACATGTTCTTTGACAGGGTTCCTGCTGTACGAACATTCTTTTTGCTGTTCGATTACACTTAAATGCATTTTTGTGTTTTGAAAGTCAAGAGTTACAGTCAAGTAGGAACAGATCATAAACTAGCAAATCTGCAAGGCATCTACTCCAAACAAGATTTTCTCTATAAGCACTAAGCAACAGAAGTAATACAATAAAAAAGACAAGCCCACATCCAAACCACCAGGCATCCATAAAAATGAAATATAAAACTGGCTGCATGCTTGCTCTCTCTTATTTCCTCCCCCTTCTTATTTGTTTTCATTTTCTCATACTGTCTTTTGAGTCTTGTGATAGAACTGTAGCTCTCTGCCTTCAAAAAAAGCAACAAAACCTGAGCCAACACCACCACGAAACCCTTGAGGAGGTGACAATGGAAAATAACACATCTGTGATTAAAATAAATAAGAGGGAAATGGAGAAGAAATAATCGTTTGAAAGGTTATAAGGAGGAATTCATGATTTCAATTAGCTTCAACATTTCTGTTCCTTCCCGTCTTTCAAGAACCAGTTTTTCTGCAGCAGCAGATGGACAGAGAACGTAGCCTGCAGCACTGTCCTGTGACAGCCCTATTCTCCCTCCCAGACACTGCTGTTAGTAAATAGATTTACACATTCTCCAATCTCCACACATCTTTCTGCCGAATAATTAAAAGCAGGATGATTAGTTTATTGAGTGGAAGGAGGAACTTTTTTATTGAGGTCCATCCACGATTTTATCAGGGCCAGCACTTTTACGGTTGTCATGAGGGTGCAGGCATCCAATTTTTCTTATCTGCCTGATTAATACAAACGCTGTTTCAGGACGCATTAATTAACAGATACAAATCTACGTTCTCATGGAAGGATCAATACAGAGAAGAAAAGAGGCATCAATGTGAATTTAGTGCTGATGATGGAGAAGGCACTCTATTGACATTTACGTGCATAGAAACTTTAAAGTTGCAGTGGAACCCTTTTGTCCCTGTGATTTACAAATTAACAATTTTTCAGGTATAACAATGTTTCACACACTTCTGAAGAGTTTAATTAAGCAAAAAGCAATAAAATCAGTTTTGATTAAAAAAAGTTTAACTTGCAATTTCTATTCTTTTTTTTTTTTTTTTTTTTTCTTTTAACACTCCCTACTTCCTTCATTTACTTATCTATTTTGGTACTTTTTTTTTTTTTTTTTTTTTTTTAATAAATACTGCTATGTTTCAATAACACTTATAGTGCCACAGCCAAAGGAAATTACATATGCCCTGTGAGAGGGAGAAATAGGATTTTACCTACAATTCATTGTTCTGCACTCTTGAAAAATCTGCTTTCTGGTGTAGAAAATATACTAATTGTTTTTATATGACACAAAAAATCAAAGGATTTTTTTACATTATAGAAAAACTGGCAAATATAAACCACACTGTTCTGCACTCCAATAATAAATCAAATAAACATGATTATTTTCTCCCTGATCGAAGTAACTTTCCCTTGAAGCCTGCTCACTGAAAGCATGTTTTAACTTTTACAGGCATCCCTTGTGGGAATATAAAGCAGCATCATGTTGTAATTAATCTGTCTTTGTTTTGTTCTTATTTTTCAGAAAATGTGAAAGCATCCTGCGTGTCTCTTGTATCCCACCAGTGCCCTTTTAATAGATGTTCAGCAAGTCACAGTTAACAGAACAGATTACACAGCCATAGATGTGTTTACATAGAGGGATTCATTTTTAACTGTTTTCTGAAGGTTGTGCTTGCTCCGTGCCAAACTTTGCTCTGATCCTCTGCGCTTTTGCTACACGATGTTCAGACCAATGATGTTCAGTGACAAGTGGACATTTCCTATTTCAAAACGTAACTATTTGAAAAGAAGTCTCCAGATCATCTGTGAATACACTGCCAGCTTTCTGCACCAGCCACAGCCTTCCCAGTCTCAGCTCTAAGCTCTCTCCAAATAGCCCCAAGATGCTGCCCACAGTGGGCTTTTGAACTTTGTCATGCCTTGTCTGGGTCCTTAATCCCGAAGAGCCTTGCCGCTCAGAGTTTTCAGTGTAGCACTGCACAATGGCTTTTTAAAGCACCACGTTGCGCGCCTTCTTCCCCCTTCGCATGCACCATGGTGGTGACAACTTTGATCTCTGCCCGCCTCCCTCCCCACGTCAATGCCATTTAATGTATCGCAGGCATTTGCTCGCAGAATGGCTCTGGTACCTTGACCTGCAGTTAAACAGCGTGTTTGTCTGCAGCACGGCGCGCTCCGAATAAACCAGATGACAGTCTGGAATAACGTCATCTGGGAGGATTGAAAGGCTTCTCAAGAGTCAGGTACCCCCGAGGTAATAAGCTTGAAGGAAGCATGTTTTGTGCCAACCCTCCTGCCATCTTCTACTAGACGCTCATGTGCTTGACAATGATGCCATGGGCACTTGTCACGATTTTTTTTTTCCCTTTTTGCCTAGCAAACCGATGCACTTTGCAGTCAACTTACAAAAAAGGCTAAGCATTTGAAAGTGTGAAGGGCAAAAAATATCTGACGGCTAGTCTTCAAAAATACACTTTCATTTCAGAAAGCATAAATGTTTATTTCCTGAGCTGAGTGTTGACAGAAATAGGCTGCAGTGCAGGCATATGAATTTAACCCCTGGTAGGCATTCTTTTCAGCACGGTTTTATGTGGCTGCATGCAAGCATTGTAAATCTACAGGGTGTCTCGTAATATCACTTAACAATAGCATTGATTTGCTGGTTACAGATTGTCTTCTTTCCTTTTTTTCTTTCTTTCTCTTCCTTTCAGGGACTGTACTGTTTCTTGGGCTAAAAATAGATACTTTTCTACAAACAGCATATCACACTCAAATTGTAATTATGCTGTAATGACTCACTGAGATCACCGAGTGTGCACTGAGAAAAGGTTGATTGAGCAACTGAACATATGCTTGCTTTTCTCCTTTCACATACCAGCAAACCCAAAGCTCCAAGGAAGCAGAAATAAATAGGTAGAAAGGCCTCGGCATGTTTATTAGGGGAGCGGCTGGGGCGAGCGGGATCTGCGCAGGGCTCTGTGCTCACAGCCGCCGAGGCAGGCACCGAGTGAGCGCCGCCTCACAGACGGGGCTGACGAAGCCACGAGCAAACCTCAGCTCCCGGCACTCACACCGCTTGCTCTCTGCTCCACGCTAAGCAGGGGAAATCTTTTGTATTCCTGAAGACCCTTTCCTCCGCTTCATTAAGATGGACTTCATGGACACTAACTCACCAGGGGCTACAGTGAAGCAGCTGCAGATGGTCAAGTGCCAAAGTAAGATCTGTAGCTTACACACAGCACTGCGAGAACTACTTGACAAAAAAAAAAAAAAAAAAAAAAAAAGAGAGACAGTAGCTGGACATATTCCCACCTTTATTTCCAGCCTTGAGCATTTGAGGCGATGCCTGAATCAGGCTACTCTAGCTCGAGTAGTTTCACTTTGCAGGGAGTGAGCTTCGCCTCCTCCCTGTTATGTGCGCAGAAATCACAATGTTTGATCAAACCAGGAATGAAATTGCTGGCAAATCTGGGAGTTGCTTGAGTTTTCTGATAATCACCTCCCATTTATTTCACCATTTGTTTTTGTGACTGTTTGTTTTAAGAACAGAATATTTCTTTTGCTTGCCCTGGTTTATACTTCAAATATCTTCATTTACATTTTCTATAATCAAAGCTCTGCTTGAAAATGACATGTTCACTAGTGTGTTGCAGATTCAATATATTTACACAGTTGAAATACCAGAGCTGGATTTTCAAATTATTTACACTTAATTTTGATAGATTAACATCCTTCTAAATGTTTTATGGGTCCTGATGTTTCCAGTGCAATTTCCTTACTTCAAAAATGATGTAGAGTCACCACTGCCAGAAGAACAAACTGATATTGCAAACACTTTAAAAAAAAAACACTTCACTTTTAGCCCAGACTACTTCACAGAGAGAGTGTGCAGCAGCCTCACAGTCAAACAATAAGCAGTGGGCTTTTTCCTGACTGCACAGGAGTGAACGCAGACACCCCAATTCATTTCAAGAGCAGCCACAGGCCCAGGATGCTGCTCTTGGACATGCAGTGGTCCCAGGGCTGCCCAGTGGTCCTGCCATGTGCTTGGCACTTGCCCAGACTCATCGCACAGCTTCAGCTGGCTTCCACGGATATATACAAAGGCTGGTGAAATTTCAGCACCGAAATTCCTGCTAGGGCTACATAAGGTGTTCTAGACATGATCAAGGTATTTGCTGAAGGAAACCTTCAGAGCCTGACTGCCACTTAAAATTAGTCTCTTTCTTCTGCAGAAACCCAGGGAAGAGGATGGCATGATTTCCTTTTTTTTTTGGGTGCCTTTAGAGCTGGATTTCCCACATAGATCTAAATTAAGAGAACCTTTTTATTATACAACACAATATTGATTTAATCACATTTCGAAATACTCTGTTATAAAAATATGTAACAAGACTCACACACTTTTCAGCTGTTATGGAAACTATTAAACAGAAGGAGAGTGCTCTGACTAATCACCAAACATATTTCACAGATTATGGATGAAATTTAGTTCTTGGTGAAAGCTGGAACAGAAACAGATATACTTCATTATGCCAGGGTGGACCTGTTATTTTTTTTCTTTTTTCTTTTTTTCATACCTGTTTGCTCATGGAGCCTCTGGTCAAAGGACTAGTAATTGGATGTGATGCCACAGCAAGCTGAAATTTAAGCATGACTGAGGATTTTTGTGTGCAAGGTGTCAGATCATGAAACAGAAAGCCCAAACTTGAAAGTCAAAGATAGGTATCAAACTCAAACACGAAACACAGCCAAAAGCTCAACTGATGCTGTTTGTTGGATTCAGCTTGCAAGGTACTTACAATTGATGTGCCACAATTAAAGTTATGTTTAGCAACTAGTTTCACCCCACAGCTTTCTGCACAGAGGACAAGTGAAACCACACCATTTTCCCAGCAACACTTTGCTATACAGCATGTCCTCCTGCCCCTGTAGCAGAGCACCGAAATAAGTGCTGGGACTCTGCTGCACGCCAGGAGTGCTGGCTGCCATCTGCGAGCTGGGTGTGTGCCTGCCTGGGAGATCAGGTTTTGTATGTGGAGGTGCCCAAGAATCCCTCTGACTCTGCTAAAAGAAAGCAAAACATATTCAGAGCACACCGGGGTGTCTGCAGCTAACTAATGCAGTGTGCTTTCTCAGTTTTTATTTAAGGATGCTTATATTGTAACTCCTGTTGTCCAAATTCTTATAAATATATATATATACACATTATATTTTTAACAGGAAAAAAGCCTATGGCAAGCACTTTTTCACTAACACCTAACAGCGTACCGGGAAATGCCACACAGCGCAGTAAGAAAACCAGGGCTTTTATCCTGATGCTACTTTCATCTCACTGAAACAACAGCAGAGAGATGGCATTGCAATAAAAATGCATTCACGCTGCATGTCCCTCTCAATCCATTAAGAACAATGGATTCTCACTAAGCAAATATTCGCTTGTCAGAAGTATTTGCAACACTGGATTCATTCAGCAGGAGTAAGTAAGTGAAGTTCACAGCAATTTAAAAGCAGCAAATTAGACATATACAAACAGTGAAGATGCTGCTTGCCTAGCGTGACCTTTCACTCGAGGTATACAAAAAAGTGTTAATGTAATTTAAATACCAGTTAGAAATATTTCTCTTTTGTCTTTTACCCTGTGAAACCTTACATAGTAAGATTAAATAGGAACAACTTAAGCTTGTCATTTCTATACAGGGTAGGACGCGCCTAGTGAGATGTAACTCACTGTACTGCCAATTGATTTCAGCACTTGAAGCTGAGATCTCTCTCTAACCAGCCAAATATTACTAGGCAGCTCTTTTACAATTTCTTTTTTGCTAGTTATAGTACAAGTTCCTACAAGCTTCTTCTTTAGCAATAGTAATGGATATGAGCTGGGAAATGCCACTGATTAAGACTTTCTCTCTGACTTCACACAAGCACTTCCAGTTGCTAATACTCCGCAGTGAAACGTTAAAGATGAAAAGACCTGGTCCGTCATCCTTGCTTCAAGACAGACTTGGTGAGACCTGCACGTATGGGATATTTCCTAACAGCATTTTTGGAAACAGATGGCTTGAAGTATTGCACACACTATTTCCATTATTTTTGATTTCATATCTTATTCCAGTATTTACTAAGAAAAATAAAAATATAAAGCAACAAATTTAAACAGATTCATAATTAATTAATAATTAATTTTCCCTTTCTTCTGGTTTTACCACTGGAATTTCTACAATTTTAAATAGCATTACTCCAAATTCATACCAACCTTATATTAAAAAGGAACCAGGCCGAACACTTCTACCTTGATTATCGTCACCAGCTACTCCGAGAACTCTCCTGTATGTTAGACAATTAGTACTTAGAAATCCGTATGTTTTACCTCTCTGTAGTGACTTTTAAATTCTAAGGTATGGACAATCAAGACTTTTAGACTTAGCATAGCAGTCCGATGTGACCCAAGGTAGCTGTAGGTCCCCCTGAGGACAGCAGTTCCGACTCGCAGATTCTAGAGGGTAATTTTTCTAATGCACTGCATGTATGATCTGATCTGATTATTTGAAGTTAACTCTTGCAGTTCTTTACATTGTAACCTTTGAACATGGTTTGGTTAGACTATGATTTTTTGGGGGGTCTTCGTATTGAAGAAAGTAAAGGCAGATGACATGGTGTGCTCCTAAAACCAGCTTTGCTCTTACACTTGAAAAATTGTGTCCAGGGTACATCATTTTTTAAATTTTTTTAAAATGTCTGACATATTTTGAGGTACCACCTGCGTGCCCAGACATTTGTAAAAGAGAAAACATAGCAAGATTATATTTATGACCCTGATTTTTATTTTTTTTTTTTTTGGCAAGTCTACATTAAAAAAAGGCCCAACAACATTCTCAACATAAGTATTGATTTCACACAAATTTTCCTTCAATCTGTTCTGGATGTACGTATTTGAGTATAGGCACACTAAAGCCACTCTTGTGGGTAAAAAAAATAAAAATAAAAAACTATACTGACATTAATAAAGTAAGTGTGGATGAAAAACAAAAATTATCCTGTGTGTTATGCTGTAAGTAGAGCCTTCAATGAATTCAGCTAGCAGAAGTTAAACTTTTTAATCAAATGTAATTAAACAACTAAAAAGGCTACCCTTTTCCTTTTTTTTTTTTTAACTGAGTCAAACAAACAAAAAGAATGTGGATTTTAGAGAAGAATATAACTAAATTAGTAACAACAAACATTACTTCAGGTACTGCTCACTTCAGTCTTTGTACGCATCAGCTTCTGAGCAACAAGCACAGACTGAGTACCGAGAAATTTGGAGCTCAAGCTCCTTTAGCCTGCTGTACTTCAAAGCCAAGTTTGTTTCATTATTATTATTATTTTTCCACACAAAGGACAGATCTCTTGCACATTCAATATGTGCTGCCTTTTATTAATAACCTCCATGGATCTGCTTTGAGAGCGCTTTTGCTCGACGAGTGCTAGGTCATTACTGTTTGCCTTTTGCTCCCCCAGGGATGCTCCCAGTCATTTGCTCGCTGAGAGCGGCAGCAATCCTTGCTGCCTCCATCAGGCAAAGCCAGGTTTCCAGGAATTCCCCAATCATGTTAATAATATGAATCCAACACCGGAATGTATTAGCATAGGGAGACAAGCGTGCCTGTGACCCAATCAACGTATCCGTGTTAGCCCTGTGTGCTGAGCTAGCTGGGATCTGTTTCCATAGCCAAAGCAAAACCTTCAGGTGGGAAAATTTCTGGTAAACAAATGTACCCTTTCACTCCCAAGCAGGAAAAACACCTCTCAAAACATCTTCCTTCTTCTTCCCCATTTTTAAAACTTTTCTACTGGTTAGTTGATGTTCTTAATGTGCTGCAGGTGCCAAAGCATTCCAGTGCTGTTTATGTACTCCCTGCTTTTGGGGCACAAATCGGCATGCATTTGTTCTCCTACATGGATGTGAAATTTTTCGTTTACCTAGCTGAATATATAGGTACTATTATGAAAATCTCTGGGGGCTGTGTCTTAAGTCTACAACAGTCCACACACATACACACACAAAAAAAAAAAAAAAAAAAAAGAAAAAGAAAAAAAAAGGAAGCTGCCTGATTCTAATACACCTAATTAGCCATCGGCAGACTCTTAATTGCATACATTAGGATGATTCCATAGTGGAGATTAATTCTAAATATACCCAAGCAGCTGGTTAAGATGCCATGGATTACAGTGTGGACTGTACTTTTCCACTTAATTAGATATCAAAATTAAGCAGCAACAAGCATTTTGACATAACGGGGATCAAGCCGCCGCTTGGCATCCCAGAGCTGCACTAAAGTGACCGCTAAACAGAGCCGCACAGATGGAGAGATATTAAATGCCGCACTGGAAAGTAATTTCAAATAATAAAATATCAATATTTACATTTTAATTACCCCTACTGAGAGCCGCTCTGTCATTTTCACTATTGCCGACGCAGCAAGGGGTAGTGGAATGACATTGCGGCTCTGACTGCAATGACTATTTTGTTTCCATTAAAGAATGACAAGTGTTTTAGAGGCAGTGACACCCAGTGTGTGAACAAGAATGACAGCAGATCAGAAAATTCCTATTAAGGGAATAAATGACTCAACAAGAGAATTTACTTCAAGCAGCCAGCTCCTCCTTCAAACACATAATCCTTTCTAAATTTCCTGCAGAAAGTTTATTATTAGAGGTGCCCAGGGGAAACCTTAGCTTCTCATAAAATATTTAGACTGATAGGACCTTACATGATGACCGGTCAATTTAAAAACACTCATAACTCAATGCTCATCCCATCTAAGAGCAATGGGAAGAGTCTGTATGAATCAAGAGAGTTTGAGGGGGAGAAAAAGGCAACTAATAGCACACAGCAAAGAGGAGATTCCTTCCTGTTAGACCGGGAAGTTTGGACAGTGCATGGGCAATGGTGGGGCTATTTTTGCCACCTTGCCATCAGTTTTACTAGCACTGGCACAGGGAGGACTGCACACCCCATCTGGATCACAGTTTGCTGGCCACCTTCAGAATGACAACCAGGATCTGATCACAACCGGTTCACGGCACGGTGCCTCATTTTTTTTGCTGGGTATTACTTACATACACACACTTTTTATTGCAGCATGTACAGCAGAGACCTGCAAGATACTTTTGTTGCACCTTAGGAAACTAATTACCTCTGATCAGGTCTGAAGTCAGTATCATGGAAAACATTATCTTACATCTGACTTGCTGCATTTACAAAGAAGGAAAGGAAGGAAGAAATGTATGAAAATAGTTGAGGAAATAATGTCTTCCTTGAGGATGTCTGTCAAACTACAGAGATGTTTAGACAATTTCAATAGCCTCAAATGTGTAAAAGTATGTACGAGAAAATCTTCGGACAGTACCCCCCAATATGCAGCAGCTAAGTGACCCTCCTAAGTCACAGCTTGCAATTATTTAATAACGTGCAGAGCTCAACTTCTATAAACGTGACAAACGGCTAGAGCAGAGCTTGGGGGGGAAAAAAAAAAGGCATGAAAATTTTTACAGAACGGAAAAAGAACAGCTTTATGGCAGTGACTACCGCAGGAGTGTTAGAACTAGGTTTGACATTAAGAATTAGCAGTGAAGTACAAAAATGGTACTCTGACATTAGCTGCCTAACTAGTTGATCTTCTTTTTCTTGTCTTTCCTCTTCACTTTTTTTTTTTTTTTTTTTTTTTTTTTTTAAGTACCCAGGAAGTACTTCTTAAGCATCCCTAATGCTTTTAGGACAAGACACTTCCCCATTTCTCAGCCACTAGCACCTTTTAATTTCTGAAAGAGCCACGGTTGAAAATCTTAATTAATTGTTCCATACTGCTTCAGGATCATTATGCAATGTAATAAAGGCCGTGTAATTATGAAATTTTACAGCCATTACCAAGGCTGATGGCTCGTATTTCATCCTCAGCTGGACCCAATGGCTTTTAGCCACTCAGCTCCCCTTTGATGAACTACAGACAGATCTATCAGGCCCAAACAATATCCAGGCAAGGCGGCTATAATAGCTACCTACAGATGAAGCCATAGATAAAGATAAACTATAAATCTACACACAAATGCAGGCACATTGCCTCAGGATGACAGAGGGGAGAGGATGAGGCACTTGGGAAAGCTAGCAGCTTGCAGAAAGGAAACCCGCTCTCTCGCTGGCTCTCTCACCCTTATTCAGTCTGAAATTTGTTTGGCTTCTTAAAGATGTAAAACCCTCTCACACTTTAAAAAAAAAAAAAAAAAGTTCTTTTTGAAGAACTATGCATTTTTCAATAGAAAGCAGAGTGTCACCCTATCTATCTATTATATTTAATGAAGGGGTGGTTATACAGACAAATCAACTCATCCTCCAGATAAAAAGTCATAGTCAACAAGTTTGCAAATAATATCTGTAAAAGTGAATCCAGATCTGTTGCTTATGACACTGAAAAAAGCAAAACATCCTTGATTTCTAAATGCATTATCATGAGCAGATGCACAGAGGTGAAGTTAGATGACAGGCTTTCACTTGAGGCAGCATGGGAGATGCAATTTCATGCAACATTGTCCCACATTATTTTATTTTCAGTTGAAAATGAAAATACTTTTCAAAATTCAGTGAAAGTTAAAGGAACAAGGGGATTATACATGACCTTAGTACCTGCACCACTGGAATGTACTTTATGGGGGTGACCTCCAACAATGCACTCTAATTTAAGACAGAAGGCCTTCCAAGTCTGTTTTGTTAGTTGTTTGAGAGTGAGACAAGGCTGACTAAATGATCTCTTTTCCCCAGAGATGGCAAGCTGCAGCACCCTCACCAACTTTCAAAGAGTCCAGGGAAGAGTGTGAAAACATTAGTTTGAAAAGTGAGTCTAGCAGTAGGCCTTCCAGCAGCCTGAGGTTAGTTGTGAACCTGATGTCAAGCTCATGGCTGAAACGCATCAGAAGACAAGAAAACGTAGAAGGAAATTATTAACAGCATTCTAATACTAACGACAGAATGGCTTGGCCCTTTCCAAAGAAGGCAGGACAAATTTAGAGGAGGTTTAGAGAAAGTAAAGCAGAGCAAGGTACCTGGGTAAACTCTTACAAAAAGAAAGCAGGAACTGTTTTCCTCAAAATAGTGATGAATTAGAGAATTCAGTGCCAGTATATATATATTAACAGCATAAAAATAGGTCTACAGCTTTTATCGTCTTTGTCTTATAACACAGACCAAGCACCATCACAGTGAAATACAGGAAGTTCAACATGAAGGAAGGAAGGAAGGAAACCCTTCATTCACAGCACCGCTGTACTGTGGAACTCCTTGCCAAAAGGTGTCACTGAAGCCAGCACCTCAGAGAGGGAAAGCCAGAATAGTGACAGACAGAATACTCTCAATCCAAGTAAAAAGGACAAGGATTGTTTTCTTCCTTATTCAGTCTAATCTCTAAACATAGGAAATGAGAAAAAGTTTTCCTGAGGCTTCTTTCTGCCCACTATGGGGTCCTGTATCTTCCCCTGAGGCTAATAACCATCGAAGGCAGCAGAGTGCACGTCAATGAACTAGCTTTCAGTTCCTACTTGCCTTAAAACTCAGAATTTGGGCTGCCTTTCTTTGAGGTGTTTGGATCCTACTCCTACAATTAGCGTTTACAACAGAAGCGCTTAGAGGGATGTGCCCCAGGCAAAGAATCTCAAAATCACAGCATCTGAGCTCTCACTCTGGAACTGCTACTGTAGAAAGATAAAAATAATGGATATGGAAGAGCCACAGGAAATTTGCATCATACACATAAAAGCAGCAAGGTATATGTAAAAGCGTGTTTGCATAGAACTGTGTATGCATGTATTTGCACTAAGCAAACTCAGGGTATTGTAAAGGCTACTGAAATGAGGAAGGATCACTTGTTCATTAACTTGTATTCTTGGCTTGTTAAAGATGTATTTTTTGAATAACAAAAACTCTCTTGCTGAAGGACAAAACAACCATGTCATCAACCAGGTCAGATCAGAGAAGTATCTGCTTAAACAGGGAACAGAATCATAAAGGGTCAAGAAAGTTGCAACTGCAGATGGGCAAGGGTATATGTGATTGAGGTTTTTCCAGCACAAATGCTGGGGATGTTTGATATATGGTCTTTTAAGGACCAGTATCTACTGTTAACATGCCTTATTGAAACAGCATGCATGGGGAATATTCACTGTATATGGTGTGAATTGATTATTTCTTGTAGAGTAAATCATAAGCATTCGTAATGGGAAAAACGAACAAACAAACAAAAACAACAAAGACCTAATCACATACTGTACATTAGGACATCTAGAATACTAGGATATATAGATACCACTGGACTCTGATTCCTGCACAGCATTTTAAATTGTTTTCTTATGCTATAAAAAGTTACTAGAATTCAGTGAAGGTCTTAGCTAAAGCATGGTAAATCTTCTATCTCCTCCACTTTCCATCCAGTTGACTATTTTTAGGCAAATTAGCATCAACCTCATGGATGAGCTCTGTAGATTTACCTCTTTTTATCCTCCCACCCAATCACTCACATCAGTAGGATGAAAAGCAAATACAAATGCACCCAGCAGGAGCATTCTTCAGAGAAAAAAACTTAAAGTAAGAAGTAAATACAAAGATGTTATTTTAAATTCTATCAGAAGCAGTTATACCAGTAAGAGTGTTATATCAGTCTAATAAAAATAATGTAAATCACATGTATACCACCCTATAATTTTTATTCCACAGAACAGCTGCATGAATTTTTGCTCACATTGGTAAATGTTCAGTCTGTCATAGAACGAATGTCAGTATTACATAGTATAAGACTACAGCTATGATTTTTAATAAAGTACAGCAAAGAATTACATGCTGATCAGAAAGTTATGTTGTTAATTTACGGTTTTCTGCAAACTGCCTTGAAGCAGACCTGGCTCAGATATATTGGGGCAAAGTTTATTTTTGCCAGGTATGGATTACTGCAGATGAAAAGGGAATCAGCCGTACATATTTTGCGAAAGCTTTTCAGTATTGGTCTTAAAACATTTTCCTTTTTCAAGTTGTTTTTTTTTTTTTTTTTTTTCCATTTAATAAACAGTTGTACGCAGCTTACACATCAGCATAAAGCATTTTCAAGGAACCTGTTTAGAGAACATGCAGAGGAGGGCTATTGTTATGTCTCTGAAAAACCTAACTGCAGTAAGACCATACTCTGACATACAGAAAGACATTAGCATAAGTACAGACCAAAAATGGAAGGGAAATAGGGTATAATTGCATGTTTTCTCTTTCAAGATTCACCAAATGTGGCACAAATCTGTAGCTACTATAATACACGCCATGTTTTACACTGATTTTCTACACTTGGTATTCCCTAGCTGAATTGTTTCTGAAGTCTATGGTGATTTTTTTTCTACAGCAAATCAGCAGTTTTTCAAGAGGTCTCTGTGCAACCCAGGAGTATGACATTTACTAATGTGTTGAGATTCAGGGATTCTCCTTTGTAGAAGCCAACACTAATAAGAAAGATATGGTTCAGTGTCCTGGGTATTCTTCCCAGTTTTATTAATTAGATGGAAAGCTTCTCCCTCTGGAATACTGCAAGGTATTTATTAACACTTCAGCCCACAAACTAGAGTAAATTTACAGTAGTGGAGGTAATTGCTACATACACGAGCTCTTGTTATCAACTTGGCACGGATAAGCAAAAAAACCCAGAGGTTTAGATTATGATCTTTTTCATGATATTTTAATTGTGCTTCTTAATCTGCTAAATTAAAAACTATGGTACAATCTTACTCAGATCACTGACAAAAAAGATCGTATCAATTTGCAACAAAATGTATGAATGATTCTATCCCTTTTAATTATACAGAGAATTTAACAGTCACATTCAACATGGTCACAGAGTGACTAAGATATAAACACCAATTCTTTTACAGTTGTGCCATCTTATCCCTCAGCACCTTCACATTTTACTCCGAGTCTCTCATCTAATGCACAGATACCCTTCCCTAGCTGATATATAATACCACCAACTTCTTTCTCTTCCTTCACCTTCAATTTCCACAGCTACTCCCACTGCTATGTCCTAGCAAACTGGCAACTGGTAACGACCAGGCTGACGGTCAATATTATTTGTTACTTAAGTGCTTTACTCAAGAAGCCTAAGTATCCTCAGAGCTACTTCATGCAACCACATGTTCCGCTCACCATTGCATTCAGCCTTCCCTTCCTTTGCGTCTGTCCCTCTGATAGACCTTGTTATTCTTTTTGGGCACCAGAAGGTCAGTTTCAAGTCTAACCAGTGATGCCCTGTCCTTTATTGATGCACACTAAATTAACTACAGAGCTTCTGCACTATGCAGCTCTCAGTGCTCTTATTTTTCATTCCTCACCCTATGTTCTACACTTGTGGAACTGCAAAATGTTGAGCTCTAGCATCTGGTATTTGCACACACTTGTCAACAGTTTTTAAAATTACATGGAAAGCATGATTGTACTTCATGTGGATGTGCCAGTGGAAAGGTCTGAAACATCTACTCTATCAGTGGTATGAGAAGGAAATATGTTAGAATTTCCTCAAGTGTTTTGCCAAAAAACCACGCTTGCTGGGCAATCACGTAATATTTGGTCTAAAGGCCAAATCTTGGTATTTGAGATGTCTGTGCAGAAGTAGCTATGAGAGACAGCTCCAAAAGCTCTTTTGTAATACTTCACTGTTGCTGTGACTGTAATAGAGCTCCAGTTGAAACATCTTCTCACTATGTATTTATATCTTCATTCCTTCAGTATCAATGTAACAATTAGACTGACAATGAATCCCACTTAGCTATCCTGACTGCACAGGGCTCACGTCATTCCCAGCTGGCACTTGCCAACATCCCCTCATCAAGTAGCTAACTTAATAACATCAGCAGTTTTCAGGAGTATATCACAGATGACATAGGACATATTGATGAAGCATGAGGTAATAGTCAAAGGAAGAGCATGAGAACGACAATCTAGTCTCCCAAATCTACCACGGACTTCCCTGCGATTCTGTTGGAGTCAATGTACCCCCTCTGTCTCGGAAGCTTTCTGTGCACTCTAGGGATGAATATACCAATTCACGGGGCTGCTGTGATATTTTATTCATGTAATATTTGAAAAAAAAATAAACAACTGGTATTGTCAGAACAAAAAGGTCTACAAAGTATATTTAACATTTTTAGAGAGCAGAATGGATGAAGGTATAAACTGGCTAAAATGTTTTAAAAAGAGTGGATATGCTCTATTCCACTGTATGTAAAATAAATAAATCAACATGTTGTACTCACATCTTTCAATCCTAGCATGCTGCGAATCCTACTTCACATTTTACATCTACAGCTCTCAGAGGACCCCCAGATTTGGAGGTACAACTGAAAGGGACTTACCCTTCAGCTGCTGGTGCTGCGCTGCCCCTGTGCGCTACGGCACCTCCTTCTCTCTGCCTGGAACTACATCCCTCTGAGTCCTGTTCCCATCAGAAGGCTCTGTATCCAGCCCACACAATAAAACAGTCTCATGGCCTTACATACTTCAGCTAATCATCAGAAAAAGACCAGAAGAACATAACCTGATTGCAACTAACAGGAAGTTTGGGCAGTACAAGAGTTTAAGATGGCTTCTATTAATGTGACCGGATTTTCTTTTGTGTACTTCTGAGGCAGCAGGGCTATGCCCACAGGATGAATGCATTTTGCACTGCACTAAGATGAACATAAAGTAAAACTAGGATCTTAGCCATGCAGTGCTGACTTTTATAACACTGAGTAAGAGGGTCAAGTGCACTAGTGTTCCAAAACTGTAAACAGACATTGATATTATACTGTATGTATAAAAATGCATAAAATATGTTTAATTAACTCAGGGTTGTGACACAGACTGACAATTCAAAACAGAAATCTCAAAGCTATGCCTGACACCTTTGGAGTTATTTTGATCTTTCAGGAAGATACATATTTAGGCCAGATTTCTATACATTCGTATGTATTTTTTTAATATTTGAAAAACGCATATTATTTACCCAATTGCCTAGAATGTCTATTGGAGAAATACATATTTATTTTTAAAAGCAATCCATATATTATTTACTCAGTGGATGAGAATGACTTCAAAAAACCGTTCTGGTCCATCAAATAAATACATATTTATAAATGGTTTTTAAAATGCATATTATTTACCCAATGGACTGTAATGGCTCTGCTAGTGCCATTACATGTAAATATGTAATTAGCCACACAATAAAATATCCCTACAAAATTTCTCTGAAAAGCATTGTATTTCCATGTGTCAATTTTATAATACCTTTTCTGTTGTTATTATTTTGTTTTTAGCATCAAGGTGATTACCCTATGCTAATGACTAAGGCTTTACCATATTTCAAATCCAGCTAGCTCGGCAATTACACAGAGCGTGAAGTTGAAATCCGCGTTCCTTTCTTTCAAAACTCAGGTTTCCCAATCCCCTCCTTGCAGGCAGTGCAGCTGGGCCAGCCTCCCTGCCAGCCCCCCGAGGCCGATGGGGCTCCCCTCGCAGCACCAGCACTCCTGTCAGCGAGGAGCGGTGAGCACCTGGGCATGGCGCTCACGTCGCTCTCCTCCAAGCTTCTCCTCGCTGCTAGCCAAGGCACCTGCAACACTGCTGGACCACCTCGGTTAAGGCCTGCCAATCTCAGCCAGTGCCAAACTTTTATTTATTTTTTTTTTTGTCTTGAAAGTGAGGGCAGGATATGAAACATGCTACTCCAGGGACAAAATCCATTTTATCACAGAGTCCTGTATGAGTGTGTCTTTGAAATGATGCGACTTAATAGAAGCAGCTATGCCAAGTACTTGGGAATTTGTTAAAGACACAAATTATTAGACTTTGCCTAAGAAAACATGCACACTTCGAAACAGGAGTGAAAAGTACTATTGTTAGCAGTGCAAGTATCTGCTGGAATAGGTGTCATACATTAGGATGTAAATTTTATTCTCTGAGCTGAATACCAGGTGATTAATTCTGATAGCATAGTGATCAATCGGTACAGATGCCGCACCTGAGCAATGTTTGTTTTTGTACACATTGGTAACAGAAGTGCATCACTAACACAGGTGTCATTTGCAGAGCTGTGCAACATTTCTGGTTTCCTGAAAACACTGACACTGGTAGTTAGGTTGCATGTAGTTCTGCCAATTTTTTTAATTAGACCCGTTATTGATTTGATGAAAAAGCAAATTAAACATACCATGGTAGTATGTAAATTGGCTAGACAGAACATAAGGTTCTGGTACTGAGCTTCTTAGGTGCATGGCCTCTGCATGCAGCTTTTACTCACCAATGCCTCTTGAGACTACAGAAACAGGGGAGACTTTCACAAGAGACCTAGGTAGCTGTAGTCTAGCAACTGAGGTATAAAACATCCAGGAGTATGTTAACAGAAAGAGACCTTTGGAGAAGAAATGTAGTGAAGACCAAACCACAGACCAAGAGTCACTCAGTTGCTCAGAAACAGTTGAGAGTCACTCAGTTGCTCAGAAACAAACCTCCTGTTTTCATGACGCTGCTACAGAATTTCACCAATTTGAAGATAAAAATTGGCTGGCAGCTAATAACATTTTTTGTTTCAAAACTGCGAGAATTGTTTGTTAATTGATGGTGCACTTTAAGCTGTCTACATCTCTGACATGTGGAACTGATGCTGCATGCAGCTCACACATACTTCTTTGCAATTTTTCTTAACAAAAGAACAAGGGTTTTCGACGCCAAGAATAGGTAACTTGCAGTGATCATATAGGAGTTCACATGTCCATGTTTGCAAACCACCCTTCTCACCCCCTCCCTTTGCTTCTTAACAGAAGCTTTTAGACAAGGAGCTCAACACAGTGTGGAGGCACAAGCGAGTAAGTGTGCTCACAAGCAAGCTTCTTTCTTAGTTTCCATTTAATTCATTTACCAAATCAAATCAAACTGCTACTGTGAACATTATTTTGTTACAGAAGGGCTAAAGGATCCCACCAAAAGTCACTCCCTAGCACCTGAGGTTTAGCTTCTTGAAGAGGGTCAGCTGAAACAAACCTGACAGGACACTGCGACAGCAGGGCCACTCAGGGCACACAGCTCACGGCCTGAAAAACCTCTGTGAAGTTTCCTAAGGTCAAATACAGTAAGCCCACTGTCTGGCTCTGGTGCACTGGAAACCTACATAAGTCAGCACAAGCTTACAAAATCCTCTTTTCTTATTTCCCACAGCCGCTTGTGCCACAGCAGACGGACAGTAGCTTGCACTCTCTCTCTTGTGTCATTCTGCACTGTACAAAGGCCCAGTGATACGATTTCCGACAAGGCAAAACTTGAGTTGAACTCTGTGCTCTGCACTTTTAGGTTCCTTGCTCTATACTGCCAGAACAGTCAAGGATATCTGGATGAAAGCTATGTTCAGTTTAAGACAAGATTTCAGTTTCATGTCTTGCTAGTGCTGCCAGGATATAAGCTTATGTGTTTTTTTTTTGTTGTTGTTGTTTTTTTTTTTAACTCTTGAAAAGCATTTAAATTGATGTATACAAATAGAGTCATTAATGGAAAGCAAGACATTGCGAATCAGACAAAAGACGTATCAATTAATCCCTGGGATGCACATTAGGCAATCAATTTTCCCAAATCCCAAATCAATTAAAAAATAAAAAAAAAAATAAAACGAAAAAGAATTTGAATTTCCATGCCTTTAAAAAGACGGAAATGGGAGGAGGAAAAAGGGATGTTGGTATCCCACTCCTTGCTGTCTCTCTGCACTATGCTCTGAAAATATTAAGTATGAGGTAACTTGCAAAGATTGTGAAGAATGTATTCTGTGTCAGTGGAAAAAATGAAGTTTCAGATTAAAATGTCTAAAAAGAAAAGAAGGAAAGAGAGAGAGAAAGGCATAATGTAGAAAGCATTAGGAAACTTTTGGATTTCAGTCTTATGCATGCACAAGGTGCCTGCACTAGAAAAAGGTGCAACGTGTCTCTTCCTGTGCCTTTTTGTGCACTGATGGGAGTGATGTCCTACAGCATTTCAAGTCATTTATTGAAGTTTGGTGGTGGTAGTGGGAATGTTGTTAAGGGAAGTAGAAAAAGCAATGTCCATTTGAAGCTTGTCTGTGAACTTTGCATGAACCGCCAGGAATAATGTAGTGTGATGACAAGCCAGTTATACCTTCCACTAAATTTGCTGTCTGGAATGAACTGAAATAGTGTTTGGTTTGTGTAATTACGTCCATCTATCTTTATATTCCAGCGGCATATCGCAAATTGAAAATACTAAAAATTGACTGTTGGTTCTGATATTTAATGATTGCCAAAGACAAGACGATGATTTATTGGTTACTTACCGATGTGACACATTTGCATCTTATTAGACGGAGATTACTATTCCTTAAAATGCGGACGAGGCCTGATCATGTCTGATGGATTGATTTGATTTGCAAATGTAATCAAACTAATAAGAGGGAAAAAATGAGCAATAATGCCTTGTTTTTCAACTGGCAATCACTCCCCTGCCAACAACGCTGATATCCCTGACTAAGCAGCCTTCACACAGTCTTCCTGTCTCCTCAAATAAACAAAGGGATGCAAAGAGCTTGATAAGAGGATAACGAGCCAAGTATGGATGTAACATGGAGCCTGTATCTCAGCACTGTACAACTGTATCAATGGGAGTACCAGGATAGGACTTACTTTGCCTTCTGTCCTTAAAAAGCAGAAAGAAAAAAGCCAAAGAGTAAAATCACAGTGATAAAAAAGCCTATACTGAGTCAGGGAAAAAAAGTTCACAAAAAAAGAAAAGTGGTTTTAATTTAGGGAGACCCAGGAGAATACTCCTTACCGGTATAAAAGTTACAGGATAAATTCCTGGAATTCCCCAACCTGATGTGAAGCTAATTTGGGAGTGTATTTTGGTCAATATCTTTCAAATAATTGGAATCACTGTCTACAGCCACAGCATCAGAGAACTTATTTCCAGAGGCATGCTGATCCGTGTTTTAAAATCCTCCCAAATAATAAGCACAAGCTTTCTGCAGATTTTTATCTGCACCATATTGATAACATAAACAGTTAAATAATATATTTCACTATAAACATTCTATCATTCTGGCCACATGCTGATGTTTCCGTAAGGGCTGAAATATGGTTCTAGATAAGAGCAGATTCCTACTCTGCTTACAGTAAATGACCCTAATTCACCACAGTAGGATTCTCTTCCTTGTTAATAATAATAAAAAAAGGTTTTGTGAAAGGAATTGCACCATGCCCCCTTCCCTCATTTAAACAAAAGTGGTAAGTCAAGCAGAAGGAAATAATAATGCTTTGAGGTCCACACAGGTTTCAGATTGTGACCTGCATATTTAGGAATTGATCAGTGAAATCAAGGCAAGTCTTTCTACTGACCTAAATGGGTTTTCAAATAAAGCTTTACGAAAGAGGGAGGACTGAGTGTGAATGTTGACAGCTGAGGAACTGATCCTACAAATATTTGGGAACACTGAGAACTCTGCACAATGGAAGTGTCTGTGTAAATAATGTGATTGTACTACTTAAATATTTTCCAGACTGATTGCTAATTTGCTTCACTAAGGGATATTCGATAATGTAAAAAAAAACTTGCTTTAGGGAATAGCTATTATAAAGTGTCAGGTTAAAAACAAAGTTGAATATATAGCTCCAATTACCATGCTCAAAGACCTCAAAATATTTTCATAATTTAAAGTTTTACAGCTCATGTAATTTATACTTATTTTAACAGTGGGAAAGCATCCCGGTCAAATTCCAATTAAATAATTACATTTTGTCTACCTAAAATTCTCACTGCATTTTTAATTGGCTAGGACACACTTCACTGCTTCTCCTAAATTGTTTAGTGTTGCCATCCAGTATATAAATAGCCACCACTTTCTCGCATGGAGACAGTACACTTGTCTGTGTAGCTATCAGTGGAAATTCCCATCCACCTGAGTGGCTGTAGTACCGCACACCCATGGCAGCATGGGGCCTTGTCTCCCCATTTCATACCCTCTTTATTTTGTTGTTGTTGTTGCTGTTGTTTTTCCTGGTTTCTTTGCTTGCTTTTGTGTGTCTTTTTTTTTTTTCTTCTTTTTTTTCCTTTTTTTCCATCCAAGCAAAGTTCTCTGAAAGACTGCATGTTTGTCACTGATTCCGGCTGATTACAGTATGAGTATGCAAATATTCACTGTCAACACCCTCTTCTCTTGACTTTCTCTCCTGAAATGCCCATCTGAGCCTCTGTCAGACACTGCCCTCTGTAGGTTTATGAATGCTTGAATTATCCTGCATAGAGTATGCACAGCTCTTCCTGAGCTCTACCTGAACTTACTTCTTAGTATCTTTCTAAAGCACCCTGTTTCAGAGTGGCCTTTTGTTAGCAGAGACAATGGTGTGGTTCTGGATTCATATTTGAGGATTATACTACACAATAAGAGCTACTAACTATTGATTAAGTGCTAAACACAATCACTACCATCTCCATATTTGTGTTGAATTATATTAGGTGAACTATTCAGAACACATCATTAATGGTGCCTGGAAAATTTTCACTAACTTGAAACTTAAAGAAACTCTTTAAAACACCAAATTCACTGAATGAAGACCATCTGGAGTTCACGACACACATTGCATGTTAAATCTGTAGCTGAAGATTCACTAAGCAATGCACACCTGCACCTACACAAAGGTTAACTTTATCTCTGGGAAACTTCAGTGTAGTAAAAAGTGAAAAACTGATCACAAAGTAGAATGCCTTTCTACAAGCAACCAATACAGGGAAGAAATCAAAAATTATCATCACTGCAAATTCAGTTTGTGTAGGACACAGGAACCATGGTAAGTTCCATATACTACCAGATACAGCTTGTATCATAGCAAATTTGAATCCTGTTCATCAAGGCGGGCATGATGCTAAAGCACAGTTACAAGAGAATCTCTGACTAGAAATACACCCTGCAGCCTGCTAATGTCATGATGTATTTATGCCACTAAGTGCATCTTCTTTCAACAACCATATGAGCAGCAGCTATTGTATGTTAAACTATTCCCCCTAATCTCTCCAACAGCTAGCTGCCGCATGCAGGCTGCAGATTTGCCCCTGCCTCTTCTTCACCCTCACCACAACAACTCACCACTGTGTTTTCATGCATGACATGTACAGACCTGGTAAGTTTGCTGACTCTACTTTTCAAGTGCCATTTCCACTGAACTTAGAGCCTTCCTTCAGTAGTTGGATCTCATTTCAATATTTGATTTCACCTCATCTCTTAATGCAGCTGATTGAAACTGATGGTGCACAACATGGCAGATGAAAACATTTTGGGGAGAAAGTTCAGAGCTGTACAGTAGAATTTCCACTCATCTGTAACACGTGTCTTAGGAGTTCGGGCTATAAATCCCTTGGGCAGCCTAACATACTGCCAGATAAATTTCTCTTTACAGAACAGGTTTTCAGACAAAAGGAAGGTTCTGTATTTTTTTACTCAGGTGGAAAATTACCTAAATACTCCCATCTGCTAGTAACTTTGCATAGTATTAAACTTGGAATTAATTAATTTATATAATATTAAAGACTGACTTAGAAGTTGCTGCAATACGTGTTCCAGCTAGGTAGTTAAATACATTAGCATTCAGTATCTGCATTCTTTGGATTCTCTCGTATTTCTTTCTCCATATGTGTATGTGTGCATAAATTAAAAGACTGCTCAACACGAAAGCTTACTAGCAGAGAAGACAGAAATTCATAAAGCTCTTGTATGATCCAGCTGATGTAGAAGGCGATTACTGCAGACTCATTTTTAAAAACTGCTGATTCTGTTGATCATAGTGGATCCAGCCCTGCCATTACAACACAGCTGCTCCCCCTGCTATTGCTATACTATATATAACCAGGCCCAGGTCACCATGTGCCCTGCCAGAAACGTGCTGACTGGCTAAGGGGGCCTTGCAATACAGGTAATTAATCCTATTCTAATGTAGGTTAAGCAGGTGTGAAGCCTAACTCATCCAGAGAGAAAGTAGAGGCATCCTCAGAATTATAGTATTTAGCTGGTCTCAGATAACTTTAGGAACTAGACCATCCTGTGCTGCTGACCCAGTCATACAGGTGTAGATTTGTCTGCTCTAAATCCAGGCTGGGCACTGGTTCTCCTTCCCCTCCCTCCTCTCATCCTGGATTTACAGTATCAACACACATGACTGAAAAGCTGCCCTTCTCTTCCCCACCCATAACAAAGCAAATACAGGTTTGTTGGAGAGTAAGTTAGATTTTGAAGTCACCTGTTTATTTAAAATGCACTAAATGGTTGCCATAAGAGGGCTATGTTGCTCTAATTTTATTTCTGCATTCCCTGCATGTGCTATGATCCTTTCAGAGGCCAATTTAAATTGCATGTAACATTCATGATCTCATTTCTAACAAAGCCTTCACGAATTGCATTGCAATTTTAAAACTCTCAAAAAATGTCTTTGTCTGGATGTTCTTTAAACTCTGATTCTGGTTGAAAAAGGTATGCGTGTGTGTGTCTGTGTGTTTTTAGGAGAGGAGTCTTGTAAATACAGAAGTAATATTTCCTGAAGATAAGTGATAGGCTCAACTCTGCAGCATTTGTCTCTTCTGCGATTCTCACCTAAAGAATAATTTCACAATTTATCGCAACTTTTGTGGTGTGTTTCTGAGCAAGACACCTTCCTGCCTTGTGGCCACGAGCTCCCACATACATGCCAGAAGTTGGCCATCCCTGAGGTAATTGTACAGTTAGGAAAAGTTTGGGAAAGGAAGCCCCCTCAGAGATTATTTTAGAAGTTTGAATTGTTTCATATGAATAGGGTGGTAATTGAACTGAATTAGGAGGGAAAATGGAAGGATTCTAAAGAAATACCATGCCTGAAAATCTAACATGCCCACCTATCTCCTCTATGGCATTCCAAAGACTGTCCCACTTGCAAAAGGACATTGCTGAGGTCTCCGATTTGGATTGCTTACAAAAAGAAAAAAGAAAAAAAGAAAAAAAAAAAAGGAAAACAGAGACTACAGTAAAATTAAAAAGGCTAAGATACATTTAGATTTCCTTCCCCCTGGTAACAAGATTAATTCCTTGTTGGTTCCGAACAAGGAAAACTGTTACTGAGTCATCTGCAATTTACACAGGCCTAATCTAGTAAACCCGTTTGTCACACAAGCAGTGGGTACAAAGGTGAGCACTGTTGTCCTCTAAGTGGAAATACTTGCTTCAAGCCTGAGCCTGCACATTGCTGCCAGGGTCTCTGAGGCAGTGAGGATATATGCAGGGGACAGAGCCAACTCTCAGCTCCCACGGACAGGCTGACTCCTCATGTGGGTGCATCCCTTTAGGGCCAGATCCTTGAACAACAGGGATGTGCAGAGCACATTTGACTTGTACACCCGTGACAACTGATCCTACCGAAGGCTCTTGGTCTGTCTCTACAGATTAACTAGGCAAAATACCATACGTATTTTCTTTTACAAATTCTGCTTGCAGTGCCTGAGAGCTGAATAAAACTCAACTATTTCCTACATTTTTATTTTGCAACTTATTACCCCTCCTCTTGGTGTCATGTCCCCCCCTTGGCCCCCTTCCCCAGTGTGCTAATGTACTGGATTAAAATGCGTTCCTGTTTTATCACATTTCTTCTATTCAGCATCAACTTAGAACACCTTTAAATGGTGTATTTTCAGTACTTCAGTAATACAATGTCTGCAGCAGGGAAGCAGGCTGTATAAGTCGATCTACAAGTCAGCTAGGGTAACACAACACTCTTGATTGTGCAAGAAGAATAATAGCGAATGACTGCTGCATCTTTTTATACCCTTGCATTTAAGAATCAAGTAATAGCCATTTTTGTTTACAGAAAGAAAATGAAAAGCACTGGCATTCATTACTGTTGATTTGCTCTCTTTTTATTAATCATTTCTTATTTTTAAAGGGCCACCGGAGTGAACAACATAATGCAATGGTAAGAAGATATTTACCAATTTAGCACCTCATTATAAAACTACTCAGAAACCTCTTTGTCTCTCGTTTAACATAATAATTATTAGTGGCAACAAAAGTGGATCCCACACTTGCACCGTGATTAGCAAGTGATGAATTTGGGTTGAATATATTGTATTTTGTTAAGTAAACCTTATTATATCCCAAATCCTCAGTCTAAAAAACATCTAATTTTAAGAAAATAATTTCTACCCCTGTTTAAATGCATGTTTCCAAATTAACCAGTGATATTCTATAGAAAACTGCCTCTTTTATGCTTGAACTCTCCAGCTGCCACACAATTTATATCTCTTTCCTCCCCTCTTTGTTTTTCAGCCATTTTCCCTGAATGTCAAAGTCAATTTAGTGCATTTCACTTTGCTGAATAAATCAGAGGCGAAATCCTTGCTAAAAGTGAAAATTTGATTTGCTAAAAGGAGCTTAGGGCAACTATTAATCAATATATCCAGAGTGTCAAAGCTAAGGCCATGATAGACATGCATTCATTTGGAGATTGGTTGAGGCAGATAAAGGGGGACACTGGGAAAAAAAAAAAAAAAAGTGCAACAGCCAGACAGTGTATCGTGTATGTTGGGGGCATGGGTGGAAGGAGAGGACTGTTTAAAAAAAAAAAAAAAGGAAAAAAGGAGACAGTCAGTACTTATATATTAATAAAAGCTGAACTTAATAAAGACGTAAAGTCCCTGTTTTATTCTGATTTTTAGAGACTTCATTTTAATGAAGGATTCTTTTTTTTTTTAAAGTAATATGTATGATGTACCGAGCCAAGTTCTTCTATTACCTGTTATCTCCATTGTTTGTTTGTTTGTTTGCTTTTGGTGATGACTACTCTTAAACAAGCTTTTTCAAGAATATATAGGAATTTTAAAGTCTAAACTACCAAGTGTTCCAGATGCTTTTCTAACAGTACCATTTCAGATTTACTGCACGTTTATCTTATATTCATGTGAAATTTGCAGGTGATGAGATGTTTGTATGTCTTAGAATAAATTCTTTTTTTTTTTTCTTTCCTCTAGTTAATTTAATGCTAGCAAAAGATGCCAGAAGTGACTATCCCAGAAACTCTAGTGGTCTTTTTACCCTAGGACATCTATATCCAATACTACAAGAAAGTTCCTCACCTCTCCATTGCTGTCTGTCTCAATCCCGACCTGGAAGCAGTCTTTTTTGATGAGCAGACACACTAAGAGTATGTGCATCTCTAGTCACACAGAGTCTACTCCTTTTTCTACTCAAATTGGCAAAATTTTTGCCATTGGCTTCAGTAACAAATCTGTCAAGAATAGTCTGTCATCATATCCCAATTGGATAAATTAAATGATTTTAAAATTAACAAACGGACTTTTACATAACTACCCTTCTCCCACACTGCTGATTCCTGTTTTTTTTTTTTTTTTTCTTTTTTCTTTTTTTCAGAAAATGATGAGACTATGTACATATTTATTCATATATTTTCCTGGAAATCCAACCTCCTCCCAGCCTTGAAAGTCACTTGCACATTCTCGGTGGTACTATTTTCAAAAAATGTGAAAGAAAGAAAAATATCACCATTCCTATCACTTTAGATGATATTAAAAGCACTGATGTAAACAGTGGGATAGATGAACTGTTGACATTTTAGGCACATTGCTGATCTATACTGCTCAGAGTAGCTGGAATCAGCATTGTGATCTAAACCCTGGCAGTGCTGGCCGATCCATGCTAATGTTCAAAAATAAAACCAACAGTCAATTGCTCATTTCCTACATTATACAAGTTAGTGACTGAGGTGAGGGTAGTCTGCAGCTTTTAAGAAACCTTTTGGATGGAATTTCTACCTGTAAAGCCCAATGCCCCTCAGATGGTGTATGGCTGTGAGTTTGTGAGTTCAAAAACATTTCTGTCATATGAAAAGCATGCCTGATTTCCATAATTAGTGTATATTTGTAGAAGAGGAGAAAAGCAGTGGGCTTTTGATGAATGGAAGGCAAAGAGAACTTTCAAAGTGTCCAAGATAGCACACTGATAAAGGGCGGGATGTCCTGATTCCCCAGGAGGCTCAAGTTATTATCACTACAAACCGCCTAGTCAGCACGAAACAGCTCATACTCCATTCCACGTTACATGAGCATGTAACATCACATTTACATGCCCACCTGTCTCTGGAATAGGGTGACCCTGTGGCAGGGGACACTGAGATAGCTTAGCGGGCCTTGTCATGTTGTCTGGAACGGTCCTCAACTCAGCTGGCAGCACAAGAGGCTTCAGAAGGCCTCAACCTCAGCAGAAACAACAAATTTTACAGCAGCGTGGTATGGACTTAGAGGAAGACGTCTATCCTCCTTGCAGAGCTGATATTCTGTGTTAGCTGCTCCAATTAACAACCCAGAGAAGGATTTGGACAACAAACAGGATGTTGTCTATAGCTAAAACATATATGATTATAAACACGAGGTAGTTCCAACATACAGCCTGTCTTCAGAGTCCTACCAGCATTAACACTACCATGAAGTGTGTACCCAATTCATGTCTGCATGGATGTACCACGTATGCTCCCTCGAACATTAGCTTTCCAGAAGTGACTACGGTCAACTTTTTCTCTGTACTTTTACCTACATGGGGCAGAATTTCTGTAACAAATGATGAGTAAAGGGCATTTTGGTAACGACAACTCTGCAGCAAATCATGTTCCTGTTCAGTATTAAAATGTTAAAGCATACCCCTGAGAGCTGCTCTGGAAAGGAAAGCTTAAATACTGTCCTCCAGAAAGAGTATGCCGGAACAATAATGTTTCATAAAACATTAACATTAGCACTAAACTATTCAAAACATCCTTGGATTCGCTCCATCAAAATCATGCTTTTTTTTTTTTTTTTAATACTGGCACCAGTGGCAGTATCAATTTCTAACAATTCCCTTTCTTAAGCTCTGTTACTGCTGAACACTGAACTGTTACACAGTTGAAGACAAGCGGGCTTATTTTACTAAATAATGTAACTAGTTATTTTTGATGTATTAGTCTGATTTACTGTTTCCAAACAAATTTTTCATTTTAAGTGCAAAACGTTGATTTCTATGGTCTGGTTGATGTTTTTTCATGCATGCAAATTTTTTAGAGAACATTTTGTCTTTAGCTTCCTGTTATGCACATTTTTAAGAGCTTAATGTTTCCTGCCTCCACTTAATATGAAAAGAACATTGCACATTTTTGCTGAATGTCAATGAGATAGTTACATTACAGAATTCGTGTCTAAACGACTCTGAAACTGTGACTAGGTATCAGCAGAATTCCACTCCATACTGGAAAAGAGTTTAATTAATACAATAGACCCAAAATAAAATGGATCCTCCCCAAAATACAAAGCAAACACTGGGAAACTCAAACAAAAGTAAATATTGAATTAAGCATGTCTCTCTTATTTAAGTGAGACAATAAAACAAAACAAAACAAAACAAAAGTCTTGCAGAGGCTTCAGAAATATAGTTATAATTTATTTAGGTCAGTTAATAGGGGTTTTGTCTCATCAGGCAGGAGATGAAGCAGCATCAGTCTCTCCCTAAGCACCTTCAGTATTTTACTAACGAAGTTACAGTACATCGGAATATTTTAATCTGACACAAAGAACAACAATAGATCTGACTGCTGGGCTGATAATCTTCTTATCACACCCTGTGAAACCTAGCTCTAATATTTGACTGAGCCTCCATTACTCGGCAACACATTCTAAAAAGGCCAACAATGAAGAGAGAATGAAGTGGAGTGTGGAAGTACCTCCATATCTACATAAAAGAGATTAGAGGCGACAGCGTTCCATTTTACAGCTCAATCATATTGTGTTAGCATGCGCTTATCCGAGCGCGGATGAAATTGAAAGAGAAATAAAAAAGAGTCAGGCAGATAGGAACCAGAAAAGCGAGGCATGAGCAATTTCCAAGGATATAAAAGGATGCTAATGGCGGGGCCCTGTCATTCTTAAAAAGGGCTATTAGGGCACCATCATCTGTTCTTGTGCCCTTACACTCCTCTAACTAAAGTCAAGCATTTCCTAATGCCATTGTGATCTTTTTCTTCTTCAGATAAGACATGGTCATGTTTCATAACAACACACTTTCCATTTATTTGATTTATAAATGCAAGGAGACTAATTCTATTTACTGATAAAGGCTTTCCATATATATTTTTCTTTCAATATTTCCTTTTGTGGATGGCATAGACTTTTTGTTCAATAAAAGCAACTATTGCAAATGTTTCCAATAGCACAAAAGTACTAATGATTTTATGAAAGCATTTAAAGTTTGTATAATTTTAAAACAATTTTTAGTCTTGTGACTGCAATGGGAAATCGTTGACTATAGGAGAATGCATGCTGCATTATTACTGTTTTATAGATAAGCTCACTAAAAAGACTTTTTGTTAGAACAACAAAAACATTGCTTGTTTCTCTTGCACAAATACAAATTTCATTTGTAATTGCAACGCCTTACAACCAAGATCTTTTATTAGTTATTATAATATATAAGGGCCTGTAATTACACTGAACCTTAAGAAATCGCTATAGTAAAGAAAGATTTGCTGACTGCTGATTTGCTGTGTTAGGCACAAATTCACTACAGGTGTAATTAATCTGTTCCAAAAGATGTACACCAAGGTCTGCTTTACTAGGTCCACTAAACTGCAGAGAACTTGCATACAATTTGCACCTTTTTCTAACTCATCCTCTTCCCAGTTCAGTTCTGTTAATGCCTAGGGTAACATTTGTTAGCTTAGACAACAGGCAGCTAACACCAGGCTGGGCTTTTCTACAAGTTGTTTTGTGCCAGACATCAGCTGAGCTTAGGCAGTCCAAGTTCAACAGCACTCCATCATTCAAAACCAAGCTGCAACAGCTCATCACATTTGCCCTTTACCATGTCAAGCCCTTTCAAATTTTGATTTTTGTGATCAAGCGCCAGAAAACAAGCACAGGTTTTATCACTGCCCTCCGTTACCAGAAGCCTTATAGAACCTTTTTTTCCCCGTTTAGTACTTTATTTTTTCCCCATACCTAAGTGGGGTCAAATGAGTAAACTTACACATGCGGTTTTGCCATGGCAAGTGTGCTTTTGAGTTTACCTTGTAATAAAGGGCTGCCTCATGTCAGAAATATTCCTCAACCAGTTCAGACTGCAGACTTTAAATTTTCAATGCCACTTTACAGCATCCAATAGATTTTTCATGCTAGCCAAGCCATCATTTTAAAGGCCGTTCAGTCTCATCCCTCTGCTCTTTCTACCCCTCCAGCCAAATCAAAGATATGTAACACATTCACAAATCAAGCTGACAAAAGTTTCCTTGCAACTACTCTGGAGTGTGACTGACTTCTTTGAGAACTATTCTATTTTGGTTAAGGTGATCTAGGTATCTTCCAAAGATGAAACTCAAACTCACCTGTTTAACTTATTTTGACTTAATTTGGGGTGCTTTATTAGCAACCAGTGTAAGACAAAGTAGCTAGTATAATATAGAGTGATGTTTAAATTAGTTTACAATTTGCCTGGGCTCATCTAGAACTGCTCTGAACAAAGCCATTCAGAAATGTCAGCTGTGTTCCTAACCACTGTAACAAATTGTTGCCTGAACGCTGCACACCTAATGACTTCAAATTAGCTTCACTGCGATATTGCCTGACAGTTCGTTACGACTGTTAGCAACATAGCTGGCGTATCATGACCAATAAATTGGTTTCAGTGTGGGCTGGGAAAGGGACTTCCATCAATTTGATTAAAGAAATTACTGTAGCATTCAAAGCATAAAGACAAACTAGTTTAAGGAGACAGAAATAAGTTAACTGTACCAGAAAAACATTGCTTGTGATACAAAAGCTTGTTTATTCACCATTTGCAGCACAGGGAATGACTAAATTTCAACTGTGTGGCATATTGACTATTTGAGAATCTGTAGGCTGTTTTCTTTCGTCTGCATCAAAATAAATTTCCATAAACATAAAAGTTATTTTATTATTACACTGTGTTAGTATTTATATTTATCTAATATGACCCAAAAGCACCTATTAAAAGAACTGAGGCCTTGAGCTGGTTAGCATGAATTATAACAAAAAAAAAAAAAAAAAAAAAAGGAAGAGCCAGTCCTTACCTAAAGTTTATGTTTGTACAATCATCAATCAATCATAAATGTCAAAGAATCGTAGGAAAAAAGTAAAACATTGGAGTATAGACATTATGCTCCCTGTTTGAATGAATGAAGAAGATTCAAGGCTCTCACCGTTCTGCTTTATGTCTACTAGTAGTAGAAGACTATTTTTGTGATTTCTTTGGATACTGGAAATAAAATATATTTAGCTTTGATAAGCAGACAACAGACTGCAATATTTATTCTATCATTAATATTGCAGTATCCCAAAATCATGTATAAAATGAGGATGTTGTATTACTCAGAGGAACTAAAGGATATCAGTTCTTATGTTCAATAAGGCTTCACTGTCGAAATTAGAAAGCTAATGAGCTGATGAAAACACATAAACATGCCCACTCATCTGCTGGACTGAGAAAATACCCCAAGAAACAAGAAAAAAAAGCCACTATTTTCTGTGTAACTTTACCATTTGTGAAAGGTGACAGACTGACAACCCTGGAGACTCTCTACGAGCTTATTTATTTGCCCTCAGAAGAAGCAGAAATACCACAGCACTGAGTAAAAAGAAAATATACTTCAAATGTTATCTGAAGAAATCACTAATCTTGTGAGAGAATACTTCTGATGACCGCTTTTCTGGCTGAGACGGGTGACAGTTAGCTTTAAAAACATCCAAACATTTAAGAGTTGTCGAGTCCAACCCATTTCATACAGACCGAGGAATTACCAAGATACTGGAAGAGACCTTTTGGTACAATTCAGTTCTTTCTATGGAACTGCTGGAACAACCCAGTTCTCATGCTAGTCTGTTCAAGGAAGAGAATAACTCCTCCGTGTCATGCCAAAATACATCTGAATTTTTGCACCTCCTCCAGTCAGTATAAGATAGTGCAGCCTTTATGGAATAGAGGAGCTAGACTACATTTGACTCTTGCTGAATAATATGAGTGCAGAGTGCTTATACTACCTTTCCCACCAGGATAACGCTCTGGATAGCAAGTTTATCTTAATATAAGTAATAAATGAAAATATAAGTAAAGAATGAAATGTAAGTTTCACATGAACAGAATGTGAAACTTACAATCGTGCTTATACTCATAGCAAGAATAATACCATTTCCAAAATAAGATATAGTATCATCTAACCTATGTCCAATGTGAATAATCTGGAGCCTTAAGAAAATTTTATGCATTGTAGTGAGGGAACAAATCTTTTTTTATTTTTTTTTAAACCAGAGCATAACAACAGATGTGATGATTTATGTATGTCATTTATTTGCAATAAATACTATATGTACCTGGAATATGCTTAGCCCATCCGATGATCACCACCAGTTCTCTGTCTGCCAGGTCACAAAGAGTGGTAAGTGCTTTGATGTCACTGTCTGGAACAGTGGGGTCAGGCATAGCATAGATCTTCTCTGGTTCAGCCACCAGCAAATGGGAGACAATCTTGTTATCTGTAAAAATGGCCCAGAACAGTAGAAGATCACCAGTAGCATCATTCTGCTTTTTAAACAGATGGCTCACATTTCAAAGTGCACAAGAATTTGTCTTAAGATACCGGACCTAATTAAACCTTATTGTAATTTCACTGGCTTCTACAAGCAGTTACAGCACAGCCAAATCCGATCCATTAACAATGTTCATCGAGCTAGACGTGTATGTTCTTAAGAATGTAAATTTAATGGAATGTAGAAATACGTGATCACCTCCTAATATCAGAGTACAAACTGTAGAAAAATCTTCATGCATTAGAATGCATTTTGGACAGTGCAATCTTGAAAAGTTCTGCCTTCCCCTAACTACCTGAAAAAAAACCCAAAGGCGTTGGTATTTTTTGAGCAAGGAAATACCACAAGCAATTAGTCAATCACTGAAATTTGCAGTGTCTGTCAGCAATTTCAACAACCATTTTCCATTTCAGATGTCCCTGTTGAACAGTTGTAACAGAAACAACATCAGGACTTTCTCAGTGCTTATTATTCTATATATCTTATATTATGGGTATCGAGCCTGTTAAAAAACTAATAATGAATCCGTACACTTTGGGGCCTATCTTGTGAGAAAAGTGGGGGTGTTGTCATATATTTGCTTTTCAGTGAAACATGCAAATTAAGATTCAGGTATAAAATCAGCTTATTTAAGTAAAAATGTATAAAAATAATATAAATATATAAAAATAGAGTAACAATCTCTCATTTCTAGCAAGGAAGAGCTATTAAAGCCAATTAAACTAAAGAGTGCAAAACTAAGGAAAGAAACAAGGATGCAAATACTACCTTTAAAAACTGGTTTTATGCAAAGAATGATGCTTTATCATATGCACACACTTACTATTTTTACCTAAATATCATTTTCATTTGTATGTTTAAAATTTACTTTTCCATCCATATAAATTGTGAAATTTATTTGGAATAATCAATTAAATTATATGGAAAACCAAAAACAAAGAACAGAAGAGCCTGGAGGATTTACAACACAGAGTTGTTATCCTATACAAGCAGAATAAACAAAAAATGAGCACTATAGTTACATGGAGAAACAATGGAAGTATCTTATCTCCATATAGGAGCCGGATTTGTTACTCTCAGAACACAGAACTGAAAAATGGGAAACGAACTAATTCATTAAACCTCCTAATACAGCATAGATTATAATTCCAAATGTATTTACATTTGTACCTTTTTATGGTAGGTACATCTTCTGACCTCAATTGCACCACCAAAATGTCAAGCCCAAAGAACACTCTTCAATAAATTTACAGTAAGCTGTTTCCCTTCTTAGGATAAAGAGTCACGGGGCTTGATATAAATGGGATTCCATGGGGAGAAGGTGCAAAGTATTTTCTGACTGCAGAGCAAGCAGTTAGAATTAGTATTATTTTCCTTCTGCATATAAATCACAGGCTGGACCATGCTGTTCTCCTGTGGGGGAACTGCAATGGAAGCTTGCCCAGGAGTGTCAGAGGGGCTCCCTACCAACCCATGACAGATTTCCATAAAATACTCACTTGATTCTGATTTCTGATACTTTACAGCTCGTTTGTGGCATAGGCTTCTTGATTCTGATCTACCGTCTCTCCAGTTTTTTGCCTTATTCCAGATTTGTGTGTCAGAAATTGTGATATATGTTAGGCTTTCATAAAATAAGTGCAAGAGCCAACTGGAAACCATCACATCAAGCGTGTTTTATTACAAGGGGATATATTCATGTTTTATAGGAACTATGCCAACTGAGTAATTCTTGATCTCAATATTCTACTTATTATCAAACTGATTAATGAGAAATTCTATTCTTATTTAAAGATGACAGATGGTAGTTTTAACTTATATTGCAAACAGACTTTGCACATTATTTTTTTAAAATTTTAAAGTCTTTCCTTATGATTTTGAATTTCATACAGAAAACATCAAGTTATAAGAGAGAACAGATAATGTTGCTTCTTCCCAAATTCCCGTTATCTCTATATCTTCTGAAAAGTAGGATAAATGTACTTTAATATCAAAACATATCTATGAGGACTTCAACTTTGTGTTTTTTAACTAATGATAAATAAATGAAGAAGAAGCACTCAGGGCCCTAAGTTCTGTGTTTTTTTTTTGTTTGTTTGTTTGATTTTTCCATGTAAACAAAAGAAATGGCTAAAGAACCTCTTATATTTTTTAGTGAGGTTCCTCATCAATGATTTTTTTGCATACAATTCGGGAATATTGTATATTTTGGTTTATGACTCACAAAATCTCAAATTCTTTTATTTTCCCAATCAGCAAGATCTACGGGCAGGCCATGAGATTTCATGGTGAAGCTGAAAAATGCAATATAGGCCAGAAGTAGGTCTAGGAAAGATCCTCCAAACACCCATTCTTTCACTAGAGGGAGAAGAGCTACATATACATGTATGTAGCTTAGCATGCCTGCATGTATTCTATATGTATGCACGTATGAAGCATGTGCTAGAATATGGCATAGAAAAATTCTGAATGTACTCAGAAAGCCCCATCACTCAGGAAATTGAATAGCCATGAGCACTGTTTCTAGGTAAATCTTATTTAATGTTTCCCTAATTAGAATCAATAGAACCCAATTTTCATTCCTGTGCCTTTGTTATGCACAAACTATCAGTCAGGGTCCAGAAAACCTCCCAGGCTAGTTCCACACAAAACCGATTCAACTGTTTCAAGTCCTGACACTTATCTGACAGGATCTGAAAATTAAGTTTTATAAATGTTTGTTACAAAAATGTTTGTAATTAGACAAGCTGAGGAAAATGAAAGGAGGCATTTAGATAATGAGTAATGATTTATAAGGAGGTTGGTTTATCTCTGACAAACGGAGCTTACAGAAATTGGTATAGTTATCATCTTAAAGGTACCATAATGTATTACTTTGCTACTTTGCAGTAATCTTGGGTTTACACGGAGATTCTTGTATTTGAGTACAACAGTGTTAACCTCGTTCATATCAAAGGGCTTGGTTTGTTGTTTTTTTGTTGTTGTTGTTTTTTTCCCCTTTTTGGTCTTGGCTTTTTGGTATGCTAGGCTATCATCATTTCTACTCAATGACAATATCAAGTAAATGAAAAACTGACAATCTGTGCACCCAGGAAAACTAAACCTCTAATGAAATTAAGCATTAGAGTTTATTAAATTTTATTGTATTATCAGAAAGTTTTTATTATAATGTGCAAAATCTGCTTAGTGCAGCCCTAGATTGTATTTACAGAACGGTGGGACAGCTTATGTAGGCTGAGTAGAAGATGCCAGATTGGACAATTGAAGGAATATAATCAGCATAATGTTTTTTGGAAAGGCAAAAGGAAACTATGCCATATGTTCACTTAAGCCTTAATTTTATGTAAAACTGGCTGTTTTTTCTTTGACACAGCTAAAATGCCCTTTCACTTACAGTTCAAAGACTGTTTATTTGCTCTCCAGATCCCCATATGCTCAAACGTATTGTACACAGCACTGTCCCCTACTGGGGAACACAAACTGAAACAATTTCACTTTCCATACAGCCAGGTATTTTCAAGAACCTACAAATATGTGTTGTCTTTTTCTGTCAGAGGCACAGGTACAGAAGAAAATGCAAGAGAAGGAATTTCCTCTCCTTATTTCTCTGTTTTATTTCTCTGTTTTAAGAGCAAATTAACCTTCATGACAGAAGCAACTGAATGTGTGAATTCTGATTTGAATTTGAAAAGGTTTACAGCATTTGATAAAGAGTGTATGCCTTTGCAGGGCAATACACTAGCCTCTTGCACTACAGCTATAATGCTATTAAATTTACTTCATGGAATTAGTACAGTCACTGCTTGAGTTTATATAAGCTGCAAAGCAAAACCCCTAACTATTTTTAGCTAATCGCAAAGAGGATGGAACTTGTATTTTGGCAATGAGATGATCAGATCTCTCTCTCTTTTAATTTCAGCCTGGCAAGATACAATCAAGGACATCATTAAAACAAAACAAAACAAAAAACCCATCATGCTTATAAGGGTACCAGTGTCCTAACTACCAATCTATGCTTGTTATTAGTGTGGCATATTGCTGTTTTAATCTAACGCTAGGTAGTGTATTAATCTATAGGTATAAATTAATGAGGCCCTTAATGTATTTTCATTGGGAGGTTGAGCAGTCAAACTCATTTAGTTAGTGAAAACCACAAAAATCACTTTCTTGTGAAATCTGAAACTAGAAGCTTCAATGAACTAATGATCACAGTATGAACCGTTTTATGTACCACTGAAAATAAAGATAACCCGTAAATGTAAAATTTGCACTGCATAAACCATGCTTTTATACACTTCCACCTGTAAAAATATTCTTTGTTCAACTCCAGTTGAGAAAGGATGAGCATATTTAAATCAAAATATGTTAACAGGTAAATGGGTATAGGGTTATGGCAATATATTCTGCCCAAAATCTTGTACCAGTCAGAAGGAGCTTAGCAAACAGGACTAGGAGTCAATACTTAGTATTGAAAGAGAAACTTCAAATATCTGGTGTACTCACATGGCTTTTTTGCTGGCTGAACTAGCTGAGGGTTCAGGTATGGGCTATTCTCTGCATCTATTCTGCGCTTGTACTTCTGGCGACCTCCACGTACTCTGTCTAGGCGGACACCTGCATTGGGAAAAATAAGCAAACATGCCATTAAATATATTATGAGGATGCCCTTAATCTTCCATCTCCTGCCTTCCAAGATTTATTTAAAATATGTATTTATTTCAAAAGAGTAATTTTAGAAGCAAGGGAAAACAACACTACACGTATTTGCAAGCTGTTTAGATTTTCACACATGCAAGACCAAGTATACAACATAATTTCCTATCCGTTTCAAACCATTTGTTAATTTTTACATATTATTAAACACAGCTAATGAGTTTAGTTTCCATTTGAAAGAGTTTGATCTTAAGTCTTCTTTAGCAGAAACAGAAGTTCGAAGCTGTAATAAACACCATGGATATACAAGCAAACATTATAAGTACAGAAACAGAGAATTAGAACTTTAGAAACAACTGGTGTTGTAGACAGTCTAGGTAGTCAAAAGCAATACTTTTAATTACCATGTCTAGAGAACACGAAGTAAATACCTTAGTAATATAAGAAAGTATATGCGGATTAAAGACCCAAAGTGGTTCATGAGAGTTTGAAAGAAATTGTGTAGGTGTTCATTTAGATGTCAGCAATGATGAATTAACATGTGTGTTCATCTTCCAAATTGTTCATTGCTTCAATGAAAGCATTCTGATACCCGTTTTGATCGGATATAAGGGAGTTTACTTTCCTGAAACAAACTGTAGCTGCTCTCATAGACAAAATGAAAAAAAGGAAGGAAAATAAGGATGGTAGGTCCTTCAAAACAACAACGTATTTGTATTTCCTTCTGAGTCACCCAGATGGATTTCCCAACTACCACGAAAAATGTCAGTATAACCAAGTAGTAACACAATGCTGAAGTTGAAAAACTCAGCATATATGCAGGGCAATAGGTCAAGTAACACCAAGCACAACATTCGTCCCTGATGACATGGATTTAACTACACAAGAATGCAAGGACACGTTACGTATCAGTGATCCCTGCAAGTGATGGAATAAAGTGCAGCTCACTTTCTCACTTTGCTTTTCCTCTTCCAATTTAGCTCTCTTCCCTCGATCTTTTCTATTGCCATTATTATGCCCTACAATACTACTCTGATCTCTTTGTTCTCTTCCTCGCAGGAAATACCTCCAGAACTGGCTTCTGGACTGCAGAGAAGCTACCACCAAAAATTTTGCAGTTTATGTGCACAACAAAAAGAAGACATCACAGAATCTACATGCTGCACTGGCAGTATACAGTCTAGTTACCAGGAAACATCTGCCACTTCTCTTTCATCCTAAAAAAAAAAAAAAAAAACAAAGAGGATTTGGTAGAAATATGAAGAGTTTGGTAGAAAAAATCCATTTTACCAAACAGCCAGGAATTCAAGGCCAACTGTTTGTTTTGTTTTTCATTCTTCTTGTTTTCTCTCTCTTGCTTTTTTCCTTTTCTTGATCTCTCTCTCACTCTGAGCTGGCATGACACTAACCTACCAGAGTACCCCATAACTGAACTGAGGATGATGGACTTTAAAGATCTAAATTTATGCTCCTCTGCTTGGAGTGAAGGTTTTGTACATGGTATTCTCATTTGCCTAGAGAGGCTGTTAATATGTGGAAAAGTTAGAAACACAGAAGATACTTGGCTTAAGGTCCCAACCAATGACTGTAAGCATAAAGCAGTGCACTGGATGCAGTAACAGTGTTCAACACTTTTTGCTCACCAGGTCATTGGATATTGATCACCTGTGAAATTTCACAGCGAAATTTCATTCAGTTTACTGTAGAAGTGTATACATTTCAATCCCCAAACTCAAGAAGTGTATTTCTTGAGCTATATGCAAAGAAAATGACACCTGGGACAACACACTGCTGTAAAAACAAATAGCAGAAGACCAAAGTTTGACAATTAAATATTCAGAAATAGGTAAAAGATTAGAACGAGCCACATGATATTGGTGGGATTATAAAGAAGACTGCCCAGCATTTGAAGAAAAGCAGACAGAAAATGATTTCTGCATAATTCAGATGCCATCCTTCTTTCTGTTTGGGAGCAGATTTCATAGTGATAAAAGATGGATAGCATCAGACAGAAGCATGTTTAATAAAAAAGTAATGGAACTGTAGCCTTAAATTAAAATAATATAAATCTACCAACATGAACTTTTTTTTTTTAATCTCCTTTGCATTTTCCAAGATTCAAGCCATTTGCATACTCAATGGAAGGAAACACAGACAAATGTTGCGATAGCAAAATTATTTGTAGATACATGCACTCACCTATATACATATCCATACCAGTATTTACAGCTTTTATTTTTTTTAAGAGAAATATTACAATTCTAAATAATTCAGGAATAACAGTATTAAACATTTTTAAATTACATGATTATATAACATAACTAATTCCTATTCTAATGTGAAAAGATTTCTGATAACACAATACAAACAGAAAATAAATTACAGGCTTATAACCCTTTCATTAAAACTGATAAGGAGGTTACCATCATTTTAGCTTCTAAGATTGCCTCTCTCCTAATGCCATTACAAAATAACTATTTTAGCATCAATTTCTGATAATCTAACAAACCCTAACTGGTGTTTTACTTCCCAAGTGTTGTTATAGGAGTAAACACAATACAAGACACTCCTTAATAAAGGATACCAACCTCGTATTTGGTAAAAACTTATCAGAGAGTGGAAGATAGCAAACTGAAACCCAGAGGTTCCTGGGTAGGTATAAATTTCTACACATTTTCCCCTGTAATTCCTATAGCCTGCATAATATAATTCATTACAAAAATATGCATTTGTCTGCTCTCAAGATGGTAACAGATGATGCCTTCTTTGATAGAAAAATAAAGGAAAGAAAGAAAGGTAATTTTGTCCACACAGATCTTCATTTGGGAGGAGGGTTTTAACATCTTGATCACCGAGGTAACTGCTATCATTTAACACACATTCTTTACTCAGATTACTAAAGAGGATATTGTAGCACCTAGCTATAGTACAGGGTGAAAGAAGTTAAGTAGACTTCTGATTTTGCTCTATCAGTATCCCCAGCTGCAAAGTGAAAAGAAAGATACTCATCCCACCCATATAAACTAATGTCAGATCCTGGAATGGCTTGCACTGCAGGTATTATCATTACAGTTGTTAAGGGTCAAAATATCCATTAGCATCACTGAACAAAGCTCCGCTGAAGAGAAGAAAGTTGACTCTTCACATTCCTCAACGCTGAGCTTAATTTTTAAATTCCTCAGTAGAAAAACAAAAACAAAAGCCCAAATGAGAAAAACATGGGTGACCACAGGGAGTCTTATTTTGGTATCAAGAGAAATAACAGGCCTGCTACCAGTTATAATGTGATTTCAACAGGCAAGTTCAACACATTCACTTTACATCTTAGGACAAGCACAACTCACGAACTCTTCTGCTCAATAATGATGCGTAATAATGCATTTTGGCATGATTAACAAAGCTCAGAGGATAAGGATTAAACTAGAACTGTAATATATAGAGAGATGGAAACTATGTACATCAGAGCAATTGCTACATCTTTTTTTAAGGAAGGTAATTACAATTACTAAAACAAAATAAGAATTTCTTCATCTGACCATAAGGAAAGAAATGGTCTCATAGTTATTATACTAGCTTCTACAAAAAAGGTTCACATCCTGGTTCCTCAAACAATCTTTCCAGGACTTTCTCTCAAATGCTCACCAATGTAGAACAAAGTGATACTGGCCAGTCACTCTGAAGTGAAAGCTTCCTCAAAGTCATCCACACAAATAACTGAATACTAGAGCTGATGTACAAAATGAGCTACACACCAGGTTTTTCAATCCAAACAAACATAGGCAAACCTGAACTCTCTATTTTCTCCTTTTTTTTCATCTCTTCCTCCTTCACAAACACTGTTGCAAATTATTATTCCTTTTCTGTAGTCCTTGTCTCACATGGCCCTGAAGCAGTCGTGTGTGACAGGTACCCCACTGTGACCAGTGCTATATAATCAAAAAGATTGCCCTTGTCCCAGTATATCATTCGTTTTGTGATTCAGGTCCTCCGTATGATAATCATATTTAACCGTCTGCTATTTTTCCACATAGATCCAAGTCACATCCAAAGTATACCATTTATTCCTTCATAACTTGCCTTTCTTCCTCTTTTCTGTCCCCTCCTTACCATGGATGCGAGCCTCCAGCACTCATTCGACCACTCGTCCCACAAATGTTCTTCTCCTTTGCATTGAACACTTACACCCACAGGAAATCCTCAGGCTGACGTGCAAAGCATTTGCCCACACGTTCAGATCAAGACCTATCAATACCAGGACTGCCAATAAGAAACTACTTACTGTCTGTAATCTGCGATTGCTTTTCACTTGGAAAAAAGTAAATCTATTTCACTTAAATATGAACTAGTATCTGAGTAAGTCAAAATCTATCTCTCTTTTTCCACTACACCAGTGGAAAGTAGTGGAAAGTACCAAGCCTCTTTTGACCTAAGGAAGTTTCAAATTCTGCTTCCTTTCCATACCCCTACATCATAAGTGAGTTAGAGTAAGCAGATGTGTTCTACGCCAATGCTTTTCTGGCAAGCTCCACCTCTAACACAGCACTCTATATGTACTGAATATATTCCCATCATGTTTTCTATGATACGTAACTGGGTAAAGACCCATTTTATACAGATGCTTTAAGATTCCCAGCATTGCCTTAAATTTGTCAATTTTGTAGTGCAATTAGTAAGAATGGATTCCAGGAAAACTGCATCTTGCCAAGCTTTAGAGGAACATCAATAAGAGAGGCCAATAAATAAATGAATAAATAAAAATATTAACAGCAAAACTAGAAACAGCAAAAGGAATTTTAATGGCAGGTTCTGATGTGGTTCTCCTTTGGGACATCTTGATAGGGTGTTCCAGTTCAACTTGAACACACTGTGCCTGTTTATAAGTTTGCTACGTAAACTTGGGTGAATATTATAAACTCTGGGTTTTGCATATTCACAGAGACAGGGAAAAACTGTTGATTTTTCTACCATGAATACAGACAGATGTATCCAGACAAAAGAACACATGGTCATCTAGCTACTTTTTAGACAATTCAGTGATCTCTATAGTTTGGGATTAAAGAAGTGTCAGGCTACTGCTTCAACCCTCAAGTTTGAAAAATCTGCAGGGGAAGAAATAGTTGCACTTTAAACCACAAAGGATTTTCACAGCCTAGTGGAAACATACAGTCAGTAACACAGCATGAAGAAAAAGAGTAATGTGAGCTATCTTTTCTTCTAAATCTGCATATTTGTTTTATGTGCTGAATTATAAGGATGCCAGAGAGCTTTTGAAATCAGTTTACAAAGTATTTAGATAATACTGTATGCAGGTAAAAAGTCAGTGAGACATGTAAAATATGTGTCCATTAGGCAGGCAATATTTTGAAAACAGAGTCCTAAGTCATCAAAGAAGATAAAAGCTATGGCTCACATTAAAGCTTTCCTGATCTACAGCTGAATTAACAATTAGCAGGGGAAGGCTTTAGTGTCTTGCCTTCTGATAGCTATCTGCACTATTAAACACATTACTTAGTGTAGCAACAGAAGTCTGAAAATCATCCTCCTACTTTACATTCAGTTGGTATCAAAAAATATTTGTTAGCATGGAATAAAACTGGCTGTGCAAGAAGTGCCCATAAAATAATTTTGTTTAGGAACCTGCCCATATAATGCTCAGAAGGACAAGCCAGTGTTTATTGCTTTAATATCTACCTTGCTCTGTGACTTTAAGATGCTTAATTTATCTGTTCCTCTGACAAAGATTTGCAACAAACTATTAGCCAAAATAAAGAAAAAAGTATTGGCTCAACTGACAACATACAGTGATTTTTTCCAGGTTGAAAAAAACAAATAAGAAAAATATTCCATTCATAAAATAGTGTGTTCAAAGGTTTAATTTCAGATTTTGTCCATTTTTAATACACAAAAATGTTTCTAGGCAACCAAACGTAAGTAACATTTTGGCAAATCCATTCTTTTCTTGCAATGATGAGATGAGGAGGATGGATTTTGCCACAGGAACTGAAAAAAAAAAATCTCTTTGGTTAAAGCCCAGAGGTTTATTTTTGTTGTTGTTGTTATTTTTTGTGTGTTTTGGTTTTGTTTCATTTGTTTGACAAAAGAACTGATAGATGTGTTACTTACACAGCTCAGCACTCAATCTCTCTTGAAAGGAACATTAACTTTGCATGAACCAATCATCTACATGCTGAACTTTTGTGCACTGTCATTTCTGCATTAAAACATAAAAGAACATGCACAAAATCCACTTCGTTTTCCCATGCAAATGAGATTTTGTGTAAATAAATTCTATTATTTCTTAGCACAAGTGGTCTTCAGTGAAGAATATTCACATGAGGAAAATGTGAAATAAAACGTGTAAGAATGCTTTGGTTGCTTTACATTTTTTTAATGGTTCCATAGGAAGCGAAGTATCCTAATCTGTGACACTCAAAAATACAAATTAGGTCACACGCAACAGGTGACAGGTTTTAATTGAATGTCTTCTGTCTGCAATTCTGACAAAAGGTGAATGGAAATAAATGAGTCTGGTAAGACAGCCCTGAGCCTTACAATACCCAATATCTCATTATTTTTAAACAGCTATCTATAAACTGATGCTGACAAGCCTTGAACCTTTTATTTCTGTTCAAGAAGAGGAGAATGTGCAGAAAGAAGAAAAAAAAAAAGAAGAAAAACAGAACAGCTACTCTGTTGCACTAAACATGCAATGCCCATTATTACCTCTGAAATATTACCGAAAGATACCTTTTACATTTCACATAGAAACTTATAAAAAAAATCTGTTTCTTTTCTAGAAGAGATCCACTCCAGGCATTCAGTTCCTGCTGCCTAAATTTGTTATTTTGTGAGTTTTATACTACCAGAACTTCATTAGAATTATGCTAGGCTCATGCTGATTTTAAAGACTGAAATTAGGTCACTAAATGCAGGCTACAAAATTTTCATTCAATTTCCTTCATTTTTCTGAAGTAAGAACAGCAAAATGTGCATTTTTGTAAACTATGGAAGAAAAACATTGAAGTACTGAGTATAGAAAGCCGTGATGTTTCTGATGTGAAAGCTACCATCACATAATACTTCTTTACATATTACCTGGATTACAAATATACTATAACTAGGAAGACATATAAAATACTGCCAAAGCTTCATGAATAACAGAGAAAATACTGTTGCTAATTCCACCATTAAATTTTATGTCAATGCATCTACATGTCATAACCATACTATATGTAATAGTATACGTCTTGTTTCTTTGATTATACATATGGCATCTTGGGACAAGGTATAAGAATAAATAAAGGCAACCTATCACTAACTAGGTATCACAGTTCTTACCTTAATTTATTTAAATATAGTTACACAAGATGCTATCTTGTTTCTGAACTCAAATTACAACCAGTTTAATGAGGAAGGGTTTGCTGGGCTGTGAAGTCATTACTGCATCGATACACTTGCAAACATTACTTTAAGGTGACAAGAGCAGATAGGGAAAGGTGGCTTTACTGATGATCCAAGGAGAGGGCATGGAAGACAAGGGGACGTAAAGGTCAAAAAGTAAGTTTGAGCAAGGCCATACCCATGCTTGAAGGTCAAAAGCAGACCTTCATTCTGGATCACACCAGCAAAGCTTATAAAGAATTCAAGAGCTATGCTAGTGACAACTCTAATAGAAAAGAAGTCTAACTGAAGTTCTGGACCATTTGCTGGCGACTCTCAAGAGAGATGGGAAGATCAAAATGAAATGCATTATAATAATCGGACTGTGAAGTACTGGTAGCATGAATCAGGATCTCAACACCCTTTTCAGATAAAATAATGTGCCGTTTCCCAATATTTCAGTTAGTAACTGGGAAGATGTTGAATTCTGGAACTAATCTGAGATCCAGAAGTCACTGAAAAGTTCTTAACAGTGTGAGTTGCAACAGTTATATAAAATCATACTGGTCCTACTGCGACTGAGCAATAGCTTGCTTAGAGTTAGGATTTCCGTCTAGAGGAAGTGATTTCATTTTGCTGGAAATGAAACAGAAAACTAAATGATTGCTCTCATCATACTAGAGCTTAAAAGAGACACACATCTAATTGAAATCCTGAAGTTCTTTACCCTAACAAACACATTATTTAATTGTTTGGGTTTCTCTCTTTTTTCTTTTATTAGCCTCACTTTTTTTTTTTTTCCTTTGGAACAAAATCTTTCTCATCCTCCCCAAGAAGCAGCAGTCTTGTCTGCACTGAACAGACAGAAGACTAAGATAACCAATATCTAGTTTTCACACTACACTCTTCTGGCAACATAAGACTTATTTTTTCAGTCAAGGTGAATTTACATTGCTAGTTGAGTTTAAATTGTCATTAATGCAAAAATATGTGTTCTCACAGAATTTCAGGCTTCTCTAAGTCTATAGATGGAAACATTTTGATGAAACATCTTTTCTCTTAGTATAACAATGCTATCTCTGCAAACCTTCACAGATCTATGTATTGAGTAATTGTGAATGACACTTTCCCTGGTGAAATACAATACTTTCCTGCTTTTTTAAAAATAAAAATAAAATCTTTTAAATAATAGGATAATGACTTGTGGAACCTTTTCCATTTTACAGTTCATCCTTCAAACATTCCTGAATGGTATGGCAGAATTCTGAACTTATTCCCTCTTTCTTCTGCATACTGTTTGATGGTACAGCATCATCTAGTCCAGTTAGCACAACAGCAAAATAACCCAAGAAGTTTACACACATCTCAGTCTCTGGTTGGCTAATGCATTTTTAGGAGCATTATACTTTATCACAGTTTATACTCTAAGCACACTTTATCAATTTAGCTATACAGAAGGTGGTATCTAGAAACTGGACTATCTAGGGTAATGCAAGGAGTGCATGCCAGCCTGATGCTAAAAATTAGAACAAAGGCACAGGACATCGGGTACTTTTAAACCTACGCACCAACTTTGTATGGAAAAGTAGGCTTGGAAAATGTGATTAATGTCCTTACATTTTTGGCTGGCTTTACTCTTGCAGCTAAAATATGAACATTTTGTCTTTTACATTATGTTACTTTGTTGGCAAACTTTTTGCAGGATTAGATAGGAGTTGTACAACAGGGCTTCAGCTGGATCTTAGTGACCTCTTGCGGTATAATTCTACCTTCCAAATAATAGAAAATCTTGTATTACTAGTAGAGGTGTCTTTAGCAAATGACATTGCTTTTCTGTACTTTGTACTTCCTGTCCACATACGAAACCTTAGTTTCATAAAACTCTACCTACGACAAGAGTAAAGTTCAGCAGTGGCTCATACAAGTTCACAGGAAAGAGCCGTATTTCACAACTGTGAGGAATTTGAAGTCCGTGGTTTCTACTACCTGACTGACCTCCCTTTGAGCAGTTGTTTACTTTCAAGTGGGAAAATCTTCATCTGGTACTTAGGTAGGAAAAAGACGAAAATTTAGGTTGATATTTTTAGACTGCAAGGTACTGACCTACCATATCACATCTTCCTGTGCAGCATCACAGGGAATCTCAAGACTTCATGCTGAAGAATAAACTAAAGATTTTGTTTGTTATTTCCCATAGCACTATTTACAGTATGTTAAAGTGATCACTGTTCACGAACAAAGGTAAAATTTAATAATTAATTAGCTAGACAGGCATCAAAGCAGGACATACCATAGTAATGTAAAGAAAATAATGTGATATTTCAATGCAGTGAAATTGATTCGTATCAGTGTGACCTTGTAGTTTAAAGCATTATGTTGAGAGGTGGAAAAAAAAAAGGAAGATATGTTCTCTGCACACATTATGGTTTCTGGAGGTAGCAGGTAGAAACATTCCAGTGCGTACAGCTTAATGACTGAGGTAAAAGCGGTTAAAGAACTTATTTTTCTTTTCCTCAAAAAAGTTGGGTAGTAGAGTGCCTAGTGTTGAGTATAAGGATAGAATATGTAAAGAAGAAAATAAAATAAAAAAAAAAAAGATAATTTACTCACAAAATTGTATTCAGTAATCAACAGAAAAATAAATTCATTAGACAAACTCTTTACACATAGTATTCCATAATTTCTGGGCTGGACAGTACCAGCTTCAGGAAGTCCTGCCAGAATATTAGGAGAGAATATTTTCCTCTAGCATATGGGATATGCTACAATTTATAAAAAAAAATATTTTTGGCCTCCCCCCCTCGTTAAGGAATTTAATTGATATGTCCTTCATATTAATGTGAAATCTTTACTCAGAGGCTACATACAGCAAACCAATTGTTAGTTCAGAATTTAAAAACTGGCTGCAAAGTTTCTGAAAGCAGAGGGAAATAAGGGCGTTGTAAAGGTATTTCTAAGAAAATGATGCTTTAGCATAGCTCCTCATTTTGGAAATATGTTTGTGTCTGCCCATCCATTCTTACATATCTGAGAAGCGTTCCAAGTCACAGACTAAACTAGTACATAAAATCAAAATGTTGTAACATTAAATCCCCAGCGTATGTTTGAGTAAAACTCATTTGATTTTGAATTCCAGAGTGATCCACTCAAAGTGGCCTTGCCAGAAAGTGATTTTATAAATGGCTTCTACTGAGGCCAAGAATCCCATCCACAGAACTCTCCATTAGCATGCAAAATATCAGAGTGTATAAACATTTGCCCCAACATTTTCCAGAATACTCACAATACTTAAGATATCACTGGGAGATCCGGTTGAAGGGACTCCATCAACTCAATGAATGGCTTTACATTTTTAAATAGGTATTTGTGTGTTTACATAAAAATACTGAAAAAAATGCTTCCACAATGCGGTTTTCCTTTGCCTTTGTATAGACTTTCCCCTGTTATTCCATGAATAACTGTGTCAAAGAATTGTGCATTTATGAGAATCCAAACATGAAATTGAGTAGAAACAAAAAAATAGTTCTAATCAATCAAGTTTTGATGCTAAGGTTGAGTAAGAAACAAAGTGGGGAATACAATTTTTAAGTTATTTCATTTTACAAGAGAAGGCTCTAGTTCCTCAACTGAAATACATGAGCAGATCTATATAATTTATAAAACTATCCAATTTGGTGGAAAGTCACAAGACTAAAAATACATACTATTTTTTGAATCATCTATTGCGCACTAATAAGGGCTGAAATATCCTTGTGTATATATATATTTACATAAATCCTAAGATAGCATGTGGCTTGAACAGCTAAAGCTTGAAAAGATCAGAGTAAATTTTTAAAATTCCGGTAACAACTGCATATATTTGGTGTTTTATCTTGGTAAAGCAATGGGGAAGAAAACACATGCACGTGAAACACACAGAGTTAAAGCATACAAAGTTCTGTGAACACAAATGAAAAAAGTCTGGGTAACTCCTCATTTTGAATATGAAGCATTCTTCTGAACACCCAGAGTGTGAGTGATTTATGTATCAGCTCATATATCCTGCTAGTCTCATAACCTGATGTTACTGCCTAGAATTCTGGAGTGACAGGTTATCCTGGCTGTGGCCCCTCTGTCTCATCTCAGGGTAATACCGAAACAATTAACGGCAAGTTTATTAGTGAGAGCAGTTAATTGATGCTACTGCTAGAAGCTTTCCATACAAAACCATGGTTACCCCCACATATTGACTATCCTTTCATAGCACTAGGAGTGGATCAGAGTTAATGCAGAAAATCCCAGTTGTAAAACATCATTATAATGTGTTCGGTGCTTTACAGCCTTTTTGACTGTCTATAATGTTAAGCACAATTAATGCTATGAGATAAATTGATTTCACTTTAATAAAACACAGTAATTTTTTTGTTACAATTAGACAATATGCACTGATTATAAAATGCCCCTGCTCTAAAACAGAAAACTGACTATTTTCTTCTAATCTCACAGGTAATGCTGGGCCTTTGGGAAATGGGTTAATAAATTCTAGTTTTCTAGACCAGGCAGGCTGCTTTACTGAAAACTTCCCCCATTACAGTTACAGTAGATGTCTATCAAATTGCTTATGAGAACAAATTTATGGAAAATATCCAAGAGTAATGCTTTGTTCTTATTACAATATATGAATATGTATGCAATTTTAGCCAGACTAAATGAACAAAACAGAACAAAAAGAAAGGGAAAAAAGGTCAACAATTGTTGTCATCAGAATTATTCTTTTTCCACAAGGAAGAAATCCTCACTGTTAAAAATGCCTTTATACCAAAGACGTTTGTGAGGAGAATATTTTTGTCTCAACTGTATGGTTATTGCTATGTATAAAAAGTGCAGACAGTGTACAAGGGTGTGTGTTAATACAAGTAAATTGGCAACATAATTACATAAACATTATAAGAAAATAAGAGAAACATAAACAATATGAGGAAATAAAGCATAGAATTTCTTTATCCCTAGAAATTATTTTACGTAGAACTTTAACAGATACGGAATTTTAAAAAAAATAGTTTTGAATCAATAATTTCTGACAAGCACAGTCCATCTAACACAGTCCATCTAAATTGGCACACGCTTACCCTTCTGAGTGCAGATCTCAATGGGAATATTCACTGTGTGCAATGCAAAAGACACGCATATTTTATTTTTCTAGGGGTCATAAAAGGAATATTTACCAAACAGAAGACCAAGCTCTTCTTATTCAATGCATTGCAAATTTAGCATAATTATATCAATGTCGGTAGTTTCATCCAGAGTTACTTCCACAAGCAGGGAGGGCAAACAACAATTTACTTTCACAGACTTGGCATTTTGTCAAAATACTATGTCCCTTTCAAAGTTTCCTGCTTTCTGTCCTATTGCTTCCAGACTTCTCCTTCCCTCCATTAAAGCACTGAATTCTCCCTTTCTTTTTTCACTGAAACAAGCAACTTACATTTGTACCCTGGATTGTGACATCCAGCTTGAAAGACATTATGGCTAAAGCAAGTACCCAATTTACTGGGTAAAAAGAAGACAGGTTATGTAGGAAATAACCAAAATAAACTCACAAACAGAAACCTACAGAAACATTTCAGGATATTTATAACTGGCATCCACAAAACAAACAAATGCAAACAATCCTCTCATGAAGATAGGTTTTGAGCAACTTCACCATGAAGTGTACATACAAGTCAATCTGAAATTCTCTTTGTGACAGCTGCTGCAACATTCAAGGAGAAAAAATATATCTTCTCAGTATGATGATGAGAACAGACTCATCATAGTAGCTAACCATAAGATTCTGCAATAATTGAATTGTATTTCATGTTCAGCAGAAACCCAAAATTTCAAGCAGAAAAGAGCCTTGGACAAATTATGAGACACCCTTTCCAATGTCCTCTTATGTATGAAATATGTAGGGCCTTTCATCTACTATTGTACGTGTCCCCCCGCTAAAGTTCAGTTGGTCTTTTTTTTTTTTTTTTGGCTGAAACTTTAATAATTTTGCATTGTTAAGAATACTATTATTTTGCCTTCAGAAGCAATCATTTCAACACATGCTTTCCTAATGTTATTTTGTAATTTGTATGTTCACTTTCTGGGTTGGGTGTGGGTTTTTTTTTGGTAATACTTTCCCTGTCTCCATAGTCAAAGTATAGAGGCTAGTTTGTATTAGCTTTTCTGAACTGAAACAAGACTTGACTTGAAACATATCTATATGTTTGCTCTGATGTTTGAGACAGTAAAATTCGTATCAAGAGAGGACAATCACAGCTTAAAATAGTCATGCAAAGTGAAAATAAAACACATGAAAAATGTTTACTTGACACTACTGACAAGAGTATCAGAAATGTTCTTGGCATAATTATCATTTAGTTTTAAGGCTTTTTTAGTTCCTTTCAAAGTTAGATTAAGAAACTACAAATCTAAAGGAAACAGTTGCAGGAATTTGTTTTTATTACTAATCCATCCTTCTTTATACAACGAAAGAATCCAAGAACACAAACATGTGAGCTCTAACTTCTAGCTGGATCCACAGTCAAATTATTTTTGTTCTTGAATAGAGATAAGTTCACTGGGTCCTCTGCATTCCCCATGAAATAGTGTAATTGCTGTCACCTCTGAGATGAGAAAAACAGGGAAGAGCTTAAAAGAAAATGAAATGGCACAATCCATAATATGCTGCAGTAAGTATAATTTTCTTGTCCAGCTAGAACTCTGGAGAGAAAGACTGCAACCAAAGCCTACTCATACTTTGCACAGCACAGTGTAACTCAAACAAATCACACTGTATTGCTTCATGATTGATGAAAGATGCATGTAGAAATACCTTACTCATTCTTTTATCCTACCGTACATTGGTAATCCTTCGATACAAATAAATAGAACAAAAGACAAAGAGATAAAGGTCTCAAGAGCTATTGGGAAACGAAAATTTTGCATGGTTCAGTTTTCAGTGTTTAGATTTTCCCCCTCCCCTCACCTCCATGTCACTTCCGTAAAATTAGGTCTACGACTGTCCTTTAAGCAAAACAAGTCTGTTTCTTCTTCTTTTTACTCTCTTTGATCTTACAACTTTCTCTTTGGATCAGAACCTCCCCCAGACTTTGTTTGCTCCAGAAAGTATTTTGATCCCAGGGGTCAAATGCGGATCCATTTTTAGATGTTCAGGTTATTTTCTACCGGTTTTAATCTGGACTAGAACAATTCAGAAGAATGGTATGAAAACTTGCACAGAGTTCTGAACAAGAGAGCACTGCTTATTACATTACTATAATGACATAACAAGAATAAGATCTTGCCTGTATTTCGAGAGAAAACTGCTTTAAACATTTTTTCTTTCTTTCCTCTAAAGCTTAACTTAGTTAACCTGCAGAAAAGAAAGAAAGTGGCCACTAAAGAACAAGCCTGCAAGTATCCCTATGACCAGTAAAATTATGTGTCAGTTATAGGAAACGTCAATATATTTTCTGGGAATAGTCAGCCATATGGTTTATTGAAGAAAATAAGAACAGACAGCACTGAGGATGGCTCCTATGAGGAAAACCTTTGGGGTTGAATATGGGGTTGAATACTTTTTTAATCAGTGATCTCAATGGTCTTAACAAGTCTGATATTTTCTGATACTCCTTCTTAAGGTTTTTACATGTTTCCCATTTGTTGACATGGGAGATTTATGTGAACATCACACACCTTGGCACTGCTTAGGAGCATTTGTTTCTTGAATTGAGGCAGGTTTTAGAAACTGTAACACAATTCATTTTTTACTGCCTTTTCCCCATCTCACTGAGTTAAGTTATTTTCCACTTGTCATGCCATTGTGTCAGAGATGGTGTGGTACTCTGGATTGATACCTCTTTATTATTCTCTCCAGCTTGTGCCTTTCTTTTTAGATTGCTCAGTGATCTTGTTTTAAAACTACCCACAAAGAGTGGAAGTAAACTTCCCTACTTTGTGCCAAGTTCATGTGGAGTCTGTTGATCTCCCAGTGATCATACTTACGTATTTCTTGAAACTAAGCTAGCTTGTGGTTAAGCATTAGTTAAATAGGAGATTTGGCTGTATATTCTAAATGCATCAATCTAGTGGTTTTAGAGGTATCTGGACCTTTACACTAAGAACAGGAACAAAACACAGAAATGAGAAGATACTGCAAAATTTAAACCAAGATTCGTATCTTTGTCCTGTCCTTTCCATGTTCAGACTGAATTTTAGTACATCTACTACAGACCAAAAATCTTAAGTTCCACATCAAAAATTTCCTTAAGTTCAAAGAAATTCAGAGTGTGAGTCCTGCAGTTTGATAGGTACCTTCCCTATGTACAGAGCTGTGGTCCATTTTTTATTCAAAGCCATTGCCACTAAACACCATTAAAATACATTAAAAATTATTTACATTAACTTGATTTTCAGATTTCTCTAATTAAAATATTTTTAATTTTTTTTTTTTAGGAAATTCTCCTAGTTACACAAATATGTAAGATAAAGTAAAAAAGCCTTTCATATACTTTCTTTTTTAGATGTTCTATTCTATTGTTTCTGGTCTGAGAGACGTACTATAATCTTTGTATTAAACATTAAGAAAGACATCCTATACATTACATTTCTTAAGCCATGGAGTACACTGTACCATCAAGGTATATAATCCTTGTCAAAACTCCACACAGTTGGCAACTGTCACAATGAACTGAACTGACTGCAATTCCAAGTGCTGGATGCTATACATCACAGCTGGGGAAGCTCTTGAATCTTGTTTAAGAGAGGGTGTAATTTATCTAGAGCAAATCCTACTGCGGCAGCATATGCATGAGAAAGAAAGACTTTGCGTGCTGAGCTTTAAAGGAAAATTGAAAAATAAGTTCCTGTTTATCATGAATATACTTCACAATATTAAAGACAACCAACCAAACAGGCTAGCAATTATGTATGTGGGGTCTAAAGTATCAGTAAAGAAGTTTTGCCTGTGCTGGTAGAAATAAAAAAGGGTTCAACTTCTGTTACATGGACTAATGCAACTCATGATGAAGGGAACAGACTGCTGTTACTGAACTGGGAGATAATCAGATGTTTTCTAGACAGATCTTACATGTCATGCATCATAAAATGAATGACGATTCCAAAAGTTAAATATAAAAACCGATTAACAAATATTATTTTATTTTAAGATGTGTAAAATTAAGTCAGATCAGAAAACAGAACAGAAAACACATCTTATTACTTGTAATTGCAAGACAGTCCATCCTGCCAATGGCAAAGATCAATGGCTAGGCTAGTAATTTCTCCACTGAGAATAGGCACAGAGAGATGGACAATTCTTTTATGCCCTTCTCATTCATTAACACATACCACAAAAAAAATTGTGTGGATTATTTATTGCTAATTTCAATTCACATTATTAATGTGGGGAACAGGACTAAAAACATTTTTGCAAGAGAGTGAGCATTGCAAAGGAACAGAACTCCTATAAAGATGAAAAACCTTTATTTAAAAAAATCACTTTGAGGACAATTCCACTCCCTCTTTTTACATTTGAAATACAACTGTTACTAAAACTTTCAAAACTTAGGTTGGATGCAGGATCAAAGAAAACCGATCCTTTTATACCATCCAAATGAGGGGTCTTAACAAAGCCCATGCAAAAATTGGTAAGTCTATTTTCAAGAGAAGGTTTTCCACGTCACTGTATGGAGATGGAAAACCATCCCATCCTTTATGAAGGAGCAGTTTACCTGAAGACACGCTTAAGATCCACTATGTATGTTCCACTATACAAAGAAAAGGTCTATTATTAAAATCAAGTGATTTTATACAATTTTCTTGACAAATGAATGCCTGCAGTCCTTACTTGGAGAAAACTCTGATTGAAACTCCCATGCCGCTAAAATCCCAGTTGCAGACATTTTGCAGGATGAATAATATTCAACATACCCTCCTAATTAATGTAAGCAGTATTACTGCCATTTATCTTTTTTTTCATTGTTTTTTTTTTTCTTCCTCAGTTACTTCTCCAGCAAAAAGCACTGTGTTTTATTGTTAATAGTGGTTAAAAAAAAAAAAAAAGAGTCAAATCAATTACAGTTCTCTGTCAATCTGTATGGTTAAGGCACAACTTTTACTGTTTTAATTAAATGAAAAAATAGGTCTATTGTTTAAAGGCATTAAACAAGGCAATTCAAAACTTGAAGTAAATCCTTTTTGTTTTTACTGAGGGGCACAAATGCCTATAAAAGCAATGCAGGTCTCTATTGGAATTTCATAGCAGCTGTGAAATTTATAAGAACCATAGAAACAATTAGTTATCTATTTTTTTGTTTGTTTGCTTTAACTGAAGTGCCACTAATTCTAAAGGGTTTGTGTTGTGAAGACATTGTTACCCACAACAGGCTGCTGTGACTTTACATGTATTCTTGGGCTAGCAAGACGACAATCCTTAATGAGAATAGAAATCTAACAGTAAAGGCCACAGAGTTTGTCAATGACAGGGAGAAGATTAGTAGAATTACACTGCTTATTATCAATACAAAGCTGATTCCAGTCCTATTCCCATTAGTCAGCAGAAGTTTTGACACTGAATTCAGCCAGAACAAGAAGAGCAAATATATACACAAAGTACCAACAAAGACCTCTGTACAAGTTTTATCTTGGTACATCCCTGCGGTAATATTAGTGGAGCTAGGTGGTGAGCTAGGCCTTTTTAGGAGATTTTAGAAGTGCGTACAGCCAAATTCCCTCCGATCAGGCTGTGAAGGCATCTCAGAAGGCTTTCTTGGGAGCAAGAGCCAAGCAGGTGACAGCTGAGGGGACACTGCCCTACAGTAGTGCACCTGCGGCACCCTGCCATTGTGCCGCTTATCTCGTTACCTGGGCTAATCCCATCACCATGCCTGGACAGCACAGACAGCACCTTCAAGTCACAGGAGTAAGTCTTAAAAGGATAACACAAGACACAGTTACAGACTGCACTTCCAACCTGCACGCAGCAGCTGCCAAGTGAGGTTGCTCTTTAAAACAAGGGCCACGTGAGGAGGAGCCTGAGGCCCGATGGAGGCCTGCAGGGGATCCTTCCTCTATTCACGGTACCCTGGAGCAGCCAGGCCAGAGCCTGACCATGCTAAAATGTGCTCATTTACGTATTTCCAGAGCACTCCCTCCCTCGCTGGGGACCTAGCGCTGTGCAAAGTGCTAGGGAGGCTCAGCAGCCCACGCTTACTTTACTGACAAGTAGGTATGCCAGCAAGTGGCTCCTTCAAAGCTAAGGTCACTGCTTGTGCCATGTTAGCACGCGCGATTAAAGGGCTGCACAGCCAAGGCACGCAAGTTTTGAGACGCCTAGAGTAGAGTGGCTTTTGTGGCACTTCTCTGTGCACATTTCCATAAAAGTGACTTCTGATAGAGCAGAAACTGCCCCTAGCCAGCAGTGAAATTACATTGCCAAGATGTGTATGTGTATACAAGTATATATCCATATATTTCAAAAATAAAACAACTCACTGGATCAAGCTTAAAAAATCAGATATTTTACTCTCATGCTGATTATGTTTTATATATAATAGTGAATGATTATCTTAATTTAATTATGCTTTTAGAAACTTCCTGTATTATTAAAAAAATTATCCTAAGAAATCCGAATTTCAACAAAAAGAAATATTTGCTGTAAACGGGATTTGACGTATGTGTGAAATGGGATAATGGGATTTCCCATCAAAATCTGTTTTCTAGCAAGGTCTACAGTAGAAGGTTGGCAAAACTGGGAGTGCTGAGTAATTTTGAAACTGCATAATGACTCAACTTTACTTTCCCTTTTTGTTATCAGCAGGGGCTCAAACAGCAAGCAAAGCTGGGACGGTGTGCTGTTTACACAGTCCCCCTTTGCAATCCAAACATCCCCAGGGTCAGAGGGATCACCAAAGAAGCCAGCTGAGGAACAACATAAAACATGATTACTCTTCTGGTGTTCCCTAAATGCTCTAGGTAGCCGTCGCTTTATCCTGTGTACACCACGTTCCATTACTGCCCAACCTAATAAAGACTTCTGTCACGGCGAGAGCTTTTCATCTTCAGAGCTCCTTTCTCTGCTCCTGATAAGGCTGCCAACTCTACTCTCTGTAAATGAGCTCATGCGAACACTTTATTTTCGGCTTGTGGAAACAAAAAGGGCCACTGCTCAGCTTCAGAGCTTGAGGGGGCGGTTTTCTATCTTCAAAGCACGACCAAGGCATTTGAAAGGGATTAAAATTAAACTGGTAAGCTTAGCTTGAAATAAGAAACTTGAAGCAGGACCACTGCACTCACAAACCCTGCTTTTCCTTTAGAAGCTTCACAAGCCCCTTAGAAATGGTTATTTAAAATCATTTTTATTTGTGTACATTTAAACCTCTGGCAACTGCTTAGGTAAGACTGCTAGCCAGTAACCCATGTTACTATCAATAGCCACACATATCTGAGCATCTCACACGCAGGACAGATGGCTATCCCATCACAGTGCAGTCAGTTCAAAAACACGTGAATCACAACTTCAGCCTCCTTATCCAAACAGATTTATTTTTTTTTTAATAAGTGGCATATCTGCATCTGTGTACAGAATGACTCGGACCAAATCTGAACTGACATGTTTCGTTCACTGACATACTAAGGACATACTGATCACGTAAGCATCCAGTTCCTACCACCATTAGGTGCAGAGTAAGGAGACAAGAAAAATTAAGGCTTACAAATACTTCCACTGCCACTGCATTTTGCACATGAAATTTGTTTCATTAGATAGCTGCTTACTATCTAATAGCTGAACAAATCTGTTATGCTTTTAAAAGATTACATAAAATGTGTCTTTAGGAACAAAGCAAATTAATTATTCTCCTCTTGTATGTTTTGCTTCCATATCAGCTGTAGTGAAAAAGAAACAGCTAGGGGGAGAGCAAAGTGAGTGGTGACTCAGGGCACAGGTGTTCCTACAGTTTAACACTTGGTTCAAAATCCACTCAAATAAGGATCATCTGCTGGTCTCGTATTACTAATCTGTTCAAATCAGGAAAGTACCCAAGAAGTAGTACATCTTGTTCAGCTCAAGATGAACGTCCAATCTTGTGCTGATGTCTGCAGTTTGAACTTGACAGACAAGTGGGTTTAAATGAAAGATATGCAGGGAGTAAGGTTTGGAAATGGCTCCATCTGAAGCTCTACAAGAAAATATCATGATGAAGCTTGCCAGGGCTGAGCACCAAAGAGAACGTGAAAATGCTGGACAGAGAACAGCCTCCTCCACCATAAAATTAGGCAAGGGGTTTTTGAAGATGGTTTGTCCAGGTTCAGAAGAACCCATTTCAGAAATCAGGCCTGGTAGCCAAGCCATCTTATAGTAACTGCCTCCAGCAATAGCAGAACTATTCTTAGTAGCCAAGCCATACCTGCTCAGCTACTGAGTGGGTCCTCCTCTACACACCCACCTAGTCAGTCCTTGCCATTTTTGTCCCAATCTCATCTTCACGATCCTCAGTGTCCCCTGGCCCAAACTACACACCCACCTAGTCAGTCCTTGCCATTTTTGTCCCAATCTCATCTTCACGATCCTCAGTGTCCCCTGGCCCAAACTACTTGATATTCATGAGTGTCAAATGCAGCAAAAGTCCTGCAAATAGGCTGGCAAAGGAACAATTTCATGTAAAAACACTCCAAACACTGTTGCAAATGTTACTCGTTAATGAGTGTAAGAGTCTGAAGTGGCTGTGACTGTGGGAGGGACCAAGACTGCGAACATTTTGCACAGCTGAGAGAAAATCGGCAACTGCTATAATCAAATCAACCAGCAAAATTAAAAGTCATGCAGAAACAACATATGTTTTCTCAACATGAACATTTTAAAATCTAATTTAAAATTTTAGTGAGTTTAAGAAGTTCTGTAAATATATCCTATGCAAAACAGCTCCTGTATACCAAAAAACACCGCTTATTGAGGACAGTAGTACCATTAAACCCAAAGGGGTGTATGCAGCATAGATGGTTTCAAACTGTTTTCAAAACAGTTTCATGGCACAGCATTGGCCTGATCCTGCTTCAGTTACTCACAACAGTTTCAAAAGCCTATTAACTTCAGAGGCATAGGACTATGCTACTGAGATTTAGCAGGCCCAATTCATAGTCTCATAGCCTCTACATAATAGTACCATAATAAGTTATATTATTAAGAACTGGAGCCTCTGGCCTCCATGGCCCAACAGTTAATCTGTTGCTATTAGCATGACTGTCTATAATGCAGGCTGGATACAAAAACCATTAGTACTAACTAATTGCAATTGACTAATTGATGACAAGTGACTGATCTTAATCATGTGGAGGGACTTTGGGACCTTCTTTTATTCCAGAAGAGAAATACTTTTGCCTCTCCTAAAAGAGAGGCATCTTTCATCTAGAAGAGAACAAGTCAGCGTTGTCTGAGAATATGTATACAACACTGCTGCCATTTTGGATTAACATGCTATAATCTATTCATCTGAGGCTGTTACAGTACAGTTTGTGGGTTACATCACAGCGATGTAACTGAAACTGGAAGCAAAATTCTAAATCAATATTTGTTCTACTCTTTCTCAAAATAACCATCTTCCAAATACTATTTTGGATGATTAAAAGCCTTTAGTTATCATCTCTTTAGTTACCATTGCTAGCAATGAGGATGTACAAACTCAATTGCTGCGTCTGATAGGGTTCAAATACTGCTGTTGCTAACAACTATTTATTTTTAAAAGGAATGAAAAATGACCTTATATGTTCCCTAGGATTTAAATTTTTATAAGAAAAATATTTCAAGCTTAACCTAAATAGTGGTTAACCTAAAAAGCTTAACCAGATTATTACTCTCTTTTCTTTTATTGTGGAAAGGTGCATCACAAAAGAAAAGCAACTACAGTCCAGAGTTGTTTCCATTTCTATGTGACTTTCTGTTCCAGTGCATAAACTTTTTCACCACTCTCCATTCTACAGAATTTGTCTTTTTAATGTGGCATGCACTACTGGCTCCCTCTGCAGCTAACGTTAGTTGAGAACATTTAATATCTTGTTGGATAGGACAGTTAAAAACCACCTACAAGAAAACATCTTGTTGGATAAGACACCTACAATCTCGACCATTCATTCACAGTAATGGAATCTGAAATGGTCCTTAATGAGCACACAGACATTGAGGAAAACCTAAACAGAGTTGGAGTGCTCCATCAAAAATTTTGACCTAGGGACACTAAGTGCTTAGTGTTATGATAACTCTAAGGCAAAGCCTGGAACACTTGAAGGGAAAAAAAGTCTTTCTTATCAGAACAGAGGAGGCACCTCTATCTTCTTCTTAAAAAAAAAAAAAAAAAAGAGCACTGTTTCAAATAGAAGATTAGCAGAAAGTAGATGATATTAGGAAACAATGCAAAACAAATTCTGTAGTTAATTTTAACTGAAATAAACTTGAATGGTGAATCTAGGATGTTGCTTGTCTAGTCCAATCCTTTCTTCTCTGGTTTGTGTTTGTAAAAGATTTTGCTGGCTATCTTAAGCACTTTGTATCATGCAGTAAACTGCAGAGAATGAGCAAACAGAACTCTCTCAAGGCGACCAGCTGAATTTGGGTCAGACTGAAAAAATGGTTTAGTGCCCTGTACTCCTTGTCTGCTAAAACATTGTACCCAGATGGGCATTACTTGAAATAGCATATACAAAGCTGTAGGAGAAACATCTCTCTGTAAAAATAGAATAAAATTTTAAAAATTCACTATCTGTATTCTGGCTCCAGCATTTTAAGACACATACATATTTAATAAGATTATTTACTCTGTAATTCTTACTTTAATAATGATAGTTGTGAAATATCCCTCCTATGCCTGGCTTCCTTTAAAAAATTACTGCACTTAGCTAGAAAAAAAACCTTTCTATTTTTTATCCCTCAACTGCTACAGTTCTTAAAGTCTTCCATATTTTCAGCTATTATCCCTTTCTTGCAAAGAGACCACTTAATAACGTTCACTCTAACAACCTCATTTATTTTCCAGAAAATTAACTCAGTTTCAACCCTGATTAATGATTTCATCTAAATGAATCAAATTAAAAATTGAAAATTATATTTCAAAAGCCAAAGAAAAAAAAATTGACCGTTTCCAGTTAACAAATGATCCTTTCAAATATTAAAAGATGACCATGAAGACTGCGTGATAGTAATGAAATCTAACTGGGGCCTACTGCTTATCTGGAGTTCATGAAGGGAGAGAAAAGGAAAAAAAAAAAAAAAAACCTTTCTGCATTGTTAACACTCAAGTCTCTTGGGATGCCACACTGACTTCCACTTTGGTGTGCCTGTAATCAGCACACCAAAATAATATGAATATTTCAATGTTAATTAAACTGGCAAGGCTGGAGATGCACCAATACTGAAGAGGGATTAGGAAAACACACAGTACCAATAACCACATCTGTTAACAAATCCTAATCTGTGAGCAATGTAACCTTCCCCAAACTGTTAATACCTACTTATAGACTGTCTACTAGAGAAGCAAAAGAGTCAGGTACAATAACTGAAGGAAAACTGGTTATACAGTTATACATCATTACTTACACTGTCTTGTAAGAAAGTAGGGATATGGTTAGCTTAGGGATATGGTTTAGTGGGGACTGTTAGCGTTAGGTCAGAGGTTGGACTCAATGATCTTGAGGTCTCTTCCAACCTAGAAATTCCGTGATTCTGTAAAAGAGAGGTCCAGCCCACAAGACCCTTAACTGGCTTACCTGGGGTTTGCTTAACACTGGTCTCACAAAAATGCCTTTTAAAAAAAATGTGATTATTCCATATAGTTTCCAAGTTATGGTACTTAACAATGAGTAAAAAGCAATCATCACTCATTGATAACTGAATAATGTTGCATTTTTCTAACAAACGTACTGTCACCATATGAAACTACAAAGTTTCATTTCCCTCAACTAAACCACCACATCCAGCTTTCAACTTAAAAAGACGCCAAATTAACCCAGAGTACAACTAGTCCATCCTAATATAAAGACCTATATGAAAGGACTAAAAATAGCTGAGCTGAAAATATACATAGCCAAATATAGTTGTTACAAAACTAAATAATTACACTGAGGACTTTTTTTCTAAAGTTTTTCTCCTACAAACTCCAGAACTGTCCTGGTAGCTCTTGTATATACCAAGAAAACTGTGAAAGAAAATATATTTCAGAATTACTAATCCTCACTGAGAAGAAGCTAGAAAATATTGTGGTTTTGTATAAAACAGCATTTTAATTAACTTTGGCTGTGCTTCATCAAAATATTTTGTATGAAGGCAGTGCTGCCATTCATCATGTTTCCTTCCCTTCCAAATTCCAGCAATTCAGAAATTTGGCTTTCATTAGTTCATGTGAAATGAACATCCACCTTAGCTTCCCCTGGTTCTGTTACAAACTATCAACCAGTAGGCAAATTATTTTGAGTAACTTTTAAATTACTGCCTTGATGTATAACACAACTCCCATTTAAGGCAGTCAGCCTCAGTGTACAGGTTATGGACCAAACATTCATTCATCACACAAGACAGTACACCCTGTAAAGTCTGGGGCCGTGGCAAAGAGTGGCCTTCCACAGCGACTCCTGAGCTCCAGCTCAGCAGAACCGGGTCAGCTTTGCTGAGTACAGTCTGATATTACTGAGTATTTGGTCCACTGAACTTGATAAAACATGTCTACACACACAGACACACACACACACGGCAATTTCAATTGCTGGTTAAAGAAAATGCAATTTCTCCTTGATCTCCAGAGATCTTACTGGTATAGAAGCCCCTGGTGATCACTACTAGGGTATGCTAGAGGTGCTGTCCATGCATTTAAGTGATTTGTATTTGTTTCTATAAAATGAACAGGCTTTTCAAGAGTCATGGTAATACCTTGATTTTTTGTCTACCAGGAGCAATTTTGTATTCTGCATGTACACACTTACTGTTTTTGGCAGCCTGATGACTATCTAAGACTCCCTTTCAACCTATGACTTTGTTTTTATCAACTAGTAGCTCTTTCCCCTTCACAGTTGTCCAACCTGCCATCTCCTTTAGCTGCTTACTTCTTATGTCTGCCTTTGGTTGCATAAAGCTTCACTCTTATGTTAGTTGCACCTTTAATACTATGAGTGGATGTGCTAGCCTGCCATGTTAGCCATGCCTTTGATGTTCACTATATCAGAAACAATAAAGCCCACTACTGTGATCTTACAAACACGAATGAACACCAGCTTTGTAAATAATCCATGGCCCAGTCCAAAAAATCTTATGATAACTGCAAGCATTTTGTTTTAAAGCAAGGGAACAAAAAAAGCCATAATATCACACACATCATTTTAAAAGCCCCAGGAAAAGGGGCTTTCTACATTTCTCCTTCCTACTACAAATGGGCCCTTTATATCCCTTCTGTCCTCCACGATATGTTTTGTTACCACCAGTGGATGACTACGTGGCACTCTTTCAGAAGCCCATCACTTGTCATTCTTCAGTCATACAGACCAATGCCTTTTAAATGCTTTTGCTGAATATATATATGTATAAATGCTTATGCATAAAGCTAAAAATAACCTCATATTAGTGGATTTTTTGCTGAATCCCTATTGGATAGATAGCCATGACGCATTTCGTACCAGGAACTCTGCTACTAGCAGTCAAAAAGACAAAATACCAAATGCATACTCAGGCCTGTTTTTCACACAGCTGTAGAGAGTGTTAAACTTCAGAGCCTGCACCTACAGAATGTACGGCAATGCCTGGGTGCAAAAGACAGAAGTGAATCTTAGCACTTCTTTTGTTTTGGTTTTCAGTTTACTACGGATCTTGCTGAGATATTTGGAGGTTTTTTTTGTTTGTTTGTTTGTTTGTTTTTTGTTTTTTTTGTGATCTTTGGGATATTTGCTTTAGGAATTTTATTTATGTACCATCAAGCAGTAAACCAAACTTCATGTAGTTGCTACTCACATAGCAGCAGAAATATAACTTTAACTAAGGGCTCATGCCAGCTATGTGAAGAAATACAGCTGTAATTCAGCACGTAATTCTATGATTCTATGTGTACAACAGAAGAAGCCTTAAGAAATAAACAATTAATTTTTTAGAAGCTACAAACTTTCTGTCATAGATTTACTGAACAATGAATTAAGTCTTCTCAGTAATCTATCAATCCAGAGATGAAACATAAAATCACCAGTGAATTAAAAATATCAAATATATTAACTGTATTTTAAAACAGTTATATTTCTTGGAGACATGAATGGGAAACCATCTGTCACTGCACTTCAGGATCAGAACAGCTGAATTTTAAATATAATATGGCTTATACGTAAATAAATAACATAAATATATTATATAACATCTTATATACAGACGCTATCAACGATCTATGGTAATTCATATCCCTTGCAGATATGCGTGGAGATATACTATCGCTATTAATATATGTATTTGTTGTGGGGAATAAGGTATATGAGTTCTTACTCACTGAACACTATATTTTCATTACAAATCAAGTTAAATTGGCCAACACATTTGGCTGAAGTTAAATAAGTTAAATAAAGTTCTCTGGGGAAGGCAAGAAATGCTTTGAAAATCGCCAATCCCTCCATCGTTCCAGCTCTTCACACATGAAGAGTGAGGTTTTATAAAAACAAGTTTTAATTATTTGTTAAACATGGACAAAATGCATGTTTACCAAGCCTTTTATTCTAGAAAATAGGTGAAACTTTGAAAAAGAAACCAAAAAAAAAAAGCTTGTGGGGTTTATTTAAGCTGAGAAGTTTTATACCAAATGCCTAAAGTTTGCCAAAATTATAGGACACATTGTTAAACTGAGAAACAAAAGCCCCTGAATTATGGCCTCCACCAATCCCATATTTATGTTCTGTGCCCTGCATGCAGCATATTCTGGCCATACATCTGTAGTACTTCTATCTGCTTTGAAGCTGCTGATAAAACTTGCATGTTCTTTTCTACCTCAATGGCTCTACAAAAATGCCACATTTACCTCTGAGGACACTGGAAAATTCTACACCCCAAACAATTATGGCCGGATTCAAAGTTCCTCTAGATTGGCTGCCTCCCTGAAGAGACATCAGTGAAATTCCTTTAAGTCTAAAGAAACAAAATGGTGAAGGAATAAACAAAAGCCTCTGTTTCATCCTTTGGAGATGAAATCAGTACGACACAAAGTGGTACAGCAGAAAGTGCTAAAGTTGCTGCTATCTATGTAATAACATGGAAGTTGATTTTAGTTTATTTGTTTTTCCTTACTGTTTCCAGATAGAGGTCTTAAGTTAGGAACACGAAGAGATATAAAGCACCTGAAACCAAATTCACATCACTAGTATAAAACAAATCAGGGAGTAGTAATAAATGTCACAGCTGTAGCAGCAAAGGCGAGTCGCTGTTTTTTCTCATACTTAAAGTGAAATACCTAGCTGTTATCTTTGTGCCTGCAGAGCCTCCCTATTGTAGATTCAATAATACAAGAGGCTTCTTATCAGCAGCCAGGGTGACTGATTGGAGCTGTGATATGTTTAGACAATGCACTGTATTTAACTGAATTTACAGATGCCCCAACTCAGACCGTAGTAGTAAACGCCAGAGACTAATAGGAAATTAAACATGTACAATGGACTAACTCCATTTGCTCTCACACACTGTAATGTGTTTAGTTAACTTACTCATAGTCACACTTTATCTTTTTCTCCATGGATTCACTGGGATATGTTTCAAATTGGCCAAAGATTAAATCTTTCTTTCAATTTTTTTTTCACTATTTTATTGCTGCTTTCCCTTATTATTTGCCACTCTTCCTCTTGTGCAGATAAGCTAAACACGATGACCCCAGGTATACTCTGCCAACCCAATTATCAGATAGTCAGGAGGTAAAGCAAGGGTACAGAAGACTTCATAATATTAATATTAATATAACATGAGAGGAACAAAATCAGCCATTTATCTGAAAGAAATGGTTTATTTAGCTCATTTGAAATTTAAATGTGAATTTTAATGTACCTAGTAAGCAACAAAAAGCAAGTGAGTGAAACTGAGTGTATGGTGAACAAGCATGTACCTAGCTTGAGCAGGTCACTAAAGGCCTGGTTTAAACTGATAATTAGTATTTTCATTAATGAAAATGGTATCAAGTAAGTGTATGCTGAATAAACTATTCCAAGAAACAGAGCTTCTGAATCTGCTTCCCTATTACTGATGAGAGTAACATAGTTTTTTAGATAAATTCCAGAATCCACCTACTTGGGACTCTTGAAGGAAAAAAATAATAATAATAAAAAAAAGAAATTCCTCATTAATATATGAACCAGAGAGTAACTGCACTGAACTCACTACAACTAAGTAATTTTACTAATACAAATAAAAAAATACTGAAAGAGAAATACAACCTCACAGACAGAAACACATACTTTCTACATTTTGAGCCTGTATATTTACTATTTTGGTTCTAAAATAAAAAAATAAATGAAAGTTCACAGAAAAATTTCAGGCCTGGGAAGAAGAAAAAAGGAACAAAATAAAAGGACACATAAAAGACTTCTAGACACATAGTCAAGGATACAGAAACAGCACTTGCAGCTTTTTTCCAAGCTAGTACCTGACCTCAATACATTTTGGGCCAAATCCTGCAGTCAAGTAGCCTGACAGATTTAGAGCACTTGCACAAGAAAGGATGGGAATTTAGACTAGATAGGTAAAACTGTGGACTTTGTCTTATCAACTGAGAATTACAGAACACTTGGAAAAAATACTCACTCTCCAAATATTATCTGCATAACCACGTTAATTACTTGCACGGTTATCTTGAAAGAATCAGTTATTAGGTCTCTGATGGAAACAACATATCAGTATGATGAATTTTCAATTTGATCAAATAAGGGAAATCCCAGGTTACTAATTTAGAAAATGTCACTACAAAAATATATTTCTAGGCTATGCTTTTTTATCGGATGTTATATAAAAAAAAAAAAAGAACATAAGATATTAGCATTAGGCTTTACTTAATTTTTGCCTGTCCTATTGAGATCTTGATCTATTTCATTCCTTAGTGTATACCCATTATCCACATGGAAATTAATTAGTAAAATTAGTAGTTTTCTAACAGCTTTCCCCTGATGTAATATTTGCCACTATGGAGACCTGCCTTTTAAAAAATGAGTTCTTATTGATTTTCCCTACCAGAAACCAGTTTCTGGAAATCTTGGGTAACAGTTTCCTAAAGACTAATGAAATAGTCATCATCTGGCAAAGTGGGCTTCACAGAAATATTTTTTTTTAACCTAGTGTGCAGTACTACAAATGCTACTTTTCCTAATCAGATCTGATAGGTTTTTTCAGTAGAAGACATGGATAAATCTTTGACAATTCCTTAATTATGATGATGAAATATTTATTCTTTTAATATGAATCTGGAAATCCAGTGAAACTGTATCTGCATCTTTTATCAATTTAAATAATATCTTGCTTTATTGCTTTTGTCTTAAGAACAGATAGGCTGAAAAATCATTTGTACCCATAATAATTTTCTGGCTGCCATGGTCTATATAGTTATGGTAAATATTTAATACTCCCATTTAGATCATGGTGACTTCCTGAACATGTAATCCCCAATATTCTGTGATAGATGTGCGAATGTATGTGTGCACTTTACAAACCATAAAGAGAAGTATTAGCAAAGTTGAGGGTTTCTGTAATTTGCCAGCCATGAAACCACTAACTTTTTGCAAGTAAGACTGAAATAATTGAGTTATTAAACCCTGTCCTCCATAATGGTAAACAACCATAGAAGTAAAAACCTTGTTTTGTCAACTCATACCATGGGACAAAACAGGTTTCCTAATGCTATGTAACACAGTCCTAAAAGATCAAAAGCTGTAGCTTTAAGTATGCCATAAGAAGAGAGCAGATGATTTGACCTGTGTGAAGAAGACTATATAAAGGGGCATAAGGCATGCACCTCAACCTGTAAACAAAGTACCAAAATACATAATGAAAAATAAAGATAGAAATGCTAATTATATATATTATATTATGATATAATATATATGTATAATATATATAATGCATATGTTATATATATTATATTATTATGTATAGTGCTAATATATAATTATTAATATTGCCACCATACTACCAGCAGGATAACATGGCTATGGCCTTCTCCTGTTGCTCTTTACAACAGAGAAAAATTGCACTGACTGCTATTGGAAATGCCACTGGCACAGAATGGAGAGTATGAATGAACACAGGAACACACTCTGGCAAAAAACAATGCAAACATCACAAATACAATGCAAATTAATGGGCTAGTGAGAGCCTATAAAATAACCAGCAGTGCTTCTGAATGGTTTTCTCCCTACTCATGCTTACTGTACGTTGCATAGACGTATCATATGCTGTATACTATTTGTGTCTTTGCCTTCACTTTCATTATACTACTTAGCCTAAGCAGATACAAGGACATTATCAGGAGGAAGATATCTGTGTTTGTTGCATGTGCTAGAGTTTTAAGAGAGGACTGTATTGATAGCAGCATGGAATAGTTTATATTTATACTTATCTGACTGCAGTGTAAAAATTCCAATAAAAATCTTATTAAAAAATCCCCAAATATTAAGGGGCGATGGACTGGATGTATGAAGCAATTACTACACTGACATCACCCTTCATGAAGTTGGAATTTACGAAGTCAGATTTGTTGAAAATATCTTTCAAGATGCTATGGTTCAGTACTAACAGGTTCATCCCGTAACCAGCAGCTCTGTGACAGAAGTAGCAGAAGTACTCAGAAGTAAAGAGCTAATTTCTCAGCTCCATTATAAATACAGTGGAGCACTGCCCCATTTCTGTACGTTGCGCATCACTTTGATAAACTGAATTTGGTGAAAATCTTTTATGTTTGGGGAAAATAAATGGTTCAAACTTGCAAAATAATTTTATTTCAGATTAAAATTTGGTATGAAAATTAGTTTTTCATCTTTTGCTAGATCAGACTGCTTTTATCTAAATACATTTAAATAAACGATCTTAGGACTATATTAAGTTTATTACCATTTGTGTTATCAGTACCTACCTACACATGATAACTGTCACTGTCATAGTAGCTATCATTTACACTATGTAGGGAGCATGCATCTTCATTACTGCTGTATCTGGAAAACCTTACAGTTACAAAAATTGCATAACTATCCCCCAGTTTAGATTACAAAGACAAGAAGTCAGAAATAAAAAAACAACAGAACTCATGACGGTTCATCCCACCTTAATTTCTGCTTTCTCTGGCCTCAGTCCTCTACAGAATATGATGCAGGAGCCTCCACAATGATGACCAGTTTTCATGGATTTAAGGACTATACCATAGGGTATTTATCTTGAGTTAGGGTGGGCAAAAGCTGTTTGAGCATGCAACTTTATATATATATATAAAAGTAAACAACACTGCTCAGCTTTGTCAATTAACATCCTTTTTCTGTATGCTATTACTAGCTTGCACAGACACAATATTCCAGGAGGATTTTTGAACCTAAAAGAGATAAGACAATTTGAAGTACTTGGGAGTGCAGAAGTCTTTCTTTCACGAGCTTTATTAGCAACCTTTTAATGCTTAAATTTCAGAACAGCACCGCTTGTTACTACCAGAGGATCTCCTCCCACCTTTGACTGTAGCAGAAAACTTGGAGTAGAGACAGGGATCAGTCAGAAGGGCCAGGAACTGCCTGGCCCATTTGTCTTTTCTCGTCCCCATGCTGTGTGAGCTCATACTCAGCAATCACTGGGCCAGTTCCAGAGGTCGATTTGTGAGGTAAAAAGATATTACCCGTTCCCTCTCTTCCTTCCCCAAGAAAATGTTTGTAAGCTTTTGACCAAACGAGTGCTCCCAAAGCAGTGTAATCTGGCCCATAAGCTGAACCTGTGTTGGGAGAGAGCAGCCTGGTTCTCTTTCCCTCCCCACTCCAGGGCCACAGCAACTCCATAACTATTTATTGTATTGTCAAGCTGACAAAATTTTCATGAGGAATGAAAGCAGAAGAAGGACAAAGGCAATTTTTCACTATTTGTATTCCAGCATGGGGTGAATGGAATTTTACAAGACAAAGCATAAACACTTCTTAGCCCCACAACAGAATCCTTCTCCAAATAACAAAATCCTGCTACAAATAATGGAGATGGAAAACCGTGACAAGTAAAACATTGCAAGATTGTTTGGAAAATGAAATATATTTAGTTACTCAAAAAGGGGGTATTCTTACAAGCTCTGGCTAAGAAGTCAAGAAAATACACCATGTTTGTTACGAGGAAGAGAACTTCCTAGTGCTGACATCTGACCATGAAGAATCCTCTTATGATAAGGAAGTCACAGTCTAGGTTCAGGACTAATGGAAAGATATTCCAAGAGCTCACTAGGCACTTCGTATCTCCACTAAGAAAAATTGACAATACAGAGAACACGTGTAACTCTTCAAATTTGTATGATTTTTTGGGAGAGTTTGAGAGATTTCAATTTTCTTATCGGCCGTCTGGAATGTGAGGTTGTCATAAGAAGAGGAGGGAAGACAATGCATTTAAAGGTTTATGAGGACAGTCCTCATTCTCATAGCTGAGGGGTGAACCTTCCACTCTGCTGTTTCTTCAGAGAATATAAAGACTGAAACACTGGAAACCACAGCTTGGATTGACAAGGAGCTGGTTCTCTCCAAAAATTAACAATACTAAAATTACTTCAGCTGTATGGCACACCTCATAAGAGAAGCCAATTGCAAAACCTAAGAAAGTACAAGCCTGGAAAAGGAAGATATAAAGGGTTGTGAAAAAGGCTTGAGAGGATGAAGTGTAACAAAGACATCATGAATGTTTTACTTACTAGCTACTCTGTATGGAAATATAAAAATAGGAAAAATTTGTCCAAATTTTACCATTTTACTGTCAATTGAATTCATCCTGGTCCTTTCCATGGATGAAAACTCCTTTTCCACTAGTACAACCAAAAATATGGTTTGGCTTACCAAACATACCTGATATCCAAATAACATTCACTTTCTGGCCATAGACAAGACTTCCAATAACACCAGGAAAGTGCAACATTTTCCACTGGAGAAGGGAGAATTTTAAAACTTTTTTTTTTTTTTTTAATTATTTATAAGATCCTTTTTCATTCAGATTTAACTACATAACCAAATGATATGCCTAATACACTACTAGCAGTTCACAGAATTATGCAGTGTTACTGCTAAATAACTTTTCTTATTCCCCCTTTGTAAACGTGATTTAAGTTTTTTTTGACTTTTAAAGACATTTAAGTTACTTTTAAGTTACATTTAAGTTAAGGTTTAGGTCGGATTTTTGAAGTTGAATAATTAATGCTTATGAATCAATAACCTCCCTTATGGACAGGTGTTGTGTTTTTTGTTTTTTGTGTTTTTTGTTGTTTTTTTTAAACTTACACTATTTCATATTAAATTACAAAAAGAGCAACTTCTTGCATTACTACTACAGTGAAATATCACTTACAAGCTTTTCAAGCCCATGTTGTCTATGTTGCACTAAATGTGAAAACTGTCTCCCTGATTCTGCACCATGCTTTACAAAAAAACCACACCGTTTGCAGATCAAAGGGAGACGATTTATGCTTTCATCCCAGCTGACGGACGATTAAATTAAAACAGATCAGCAGTACAGTGCATGGGCAGGTGGCTTTAGCTGCCACTGTCGGCCTCAGAGCGATTAAATTGCGGTGGAGATGGAGGGCCTTCCGCTCTCATTCCCGCACTTACAGATCAAACGGTGACAAATGAGATGTTACTGCTCTTGTAAAGCAAGGCTACAATCTGTCAAAATCCAACATAATTTGTGACCCTACGTGACATCCTCTTTCTCTTTTTTTTGACATTTGAATACAGTGATTGTACTGGAGTCAAGTCCATTTAAGTGAATATAGTCAATTCTATCTAAAGGAATATAGCCTGTTAGCTCCAACATGGTAGCTGAATATATATCTGGTTAGTACTCCAGCGACCCTTTGTGTTAAGTGCATACCATTAACAATGAATTCTGATTTTTCCAAGTTATATAATTTGATATCTTGACAGCTCAGACACTTAAAGCACCACTATTTGTTTTAAATGGCTTTATTTTATTGTTTAAATGTCAGTATCAAAATAAAGTAATGCATACAGTCTTGTCAGTTCCAGTGCAGTGGGAAGTGTTCCTATGAGGAACAAAAGGCCTTGAGAGAGTTTGTTCTAAAAATGGACTAAAAAGTCAATTATGTCTTTTGCTGCATCCTCAAATGACTTGCAAAATTTTATTCATATTGGGACTTTTGTTTAATGTGTGAGCTTATCAAGGTACTGAGGAAAGAAGAATAAAGGGATGGCAGCATCTTTCTTATAGAAACTGTCACACTAATAAACAAAACCCTTGAAGTAAACAAACAAACAAACAAAAAAACTGCATTATTTTTTAAATAGTTTTGTAAATTGCCATAAATTGGCACAGTATTCCTCCAAAGATCAAAAGTATGAACTCTGCTCCAAATTTCAAACCAACGTGGCCTTCTTGTATGCCAGTGAAAATCTGATTTGGAGAATACTGCAAGAACTGAGTAAATCCCTGTGTTCCTGCTTTTCTTATGAAGAAAAAATACAGTTCACAACACAGCAATGTTGTTAGATTTTGACCATACCTCATCCCAGTAACTTGGGGGTTAACAAGTTCTTCTTCACTGTAGCCAAGAATTTACAGCATTTATCGTTCTCTTAACGTTTTAAGGTGGGCAGTTTAGCTATCTGCCACAAAGCAGTCAAAGATCTGATCTAGGGGCTCTTTATATTTTCTGTTGACCATTGATCTCTGGGCTGGATAACTATACCCTCCAGGGAATTAAGTTAGAAACGGCTTTATTTACGAAGAATGAAGATGCATACAAAATCTCTCAAGTGAAAATCTTAGGGGAAAAACGGATACGGTACACTGAAAAGTATTTATGCTTAAGACATATACAGCACATTCAATTTTTATTCTTCAGTGAAAATGTTCTACAAAACTTTCATCATGTATGCGCATGTTCCCCGGTTAGCATACAGTTCTTAAACTGGAAGCGATGGTAAATTTGCTAATAAATATAGCCAGCAGCCAAGGTGCATTCCATGAAGCTACTGTAGATAATCTACCATGTGCAGAAAAACACAGCTAGTGGCTGGCCCCATATTTGGCAAATTATATACACTAATCCCTCCTTATCGTGATGACCCTCCTAGCCTGTCTAGGCTTCAAGGCCTGTCAACACCCTATTGTTACCGATTTATAAAAAGGAAGACTCAGCCCATGTGCCACACGCTATCCTCCTAACCTTGCCTATTAAAGGCAGGGTCTCTGCAGCCATCTGACATGTCGAGGGGGGGCAAGGAGGGGGGTAATCATGTATATAGTTTACATAGCCAGCAGAATGGCACTTCACCCTACACAGAGCACTGCAAGGCCCCACGGTCATCAGGTCCCGTATGTCAGGAGTGCATCGGAGGTGTCTGCAATAGCATATGCCTAGAGCTGTGCTAGGCAGTAGCACATGCTCTCAGTAAAGAAATGTTCACTACAGCGTGCCGGTGGGGATGCAATAGGCACAAAAAGCTAGAAAACAGTGGGCTCAAAAGTAAAGCCATAATGCAACAAAATGCAAGCAGCGTTTCTGCCCAGCGTACCACTCTTTTGGCTCTTAACTATCTAGGGGAACTACTTCTAGTTTAGCATTAGGGTTAACATGTTGCTTTAGGGGAACTACTTAAAGTTTTGCATTAATACGTGGCGCATCAAACATGGTAAACAGGTAATATACTTCCAAGGTTATCAGAGCAGGGGAAACACAGCAAAAGAAGTCATCACTACCAGCTGCTCCTGCAATTTTTTTTGCAGTAGGACCTCCAGTTTCTTTCAAACTGCAAGATCACTGTGACTCTGCGGATCAGCCACAGATCTCTCCCAGATCTCACTGGGGCATGGTGATAAATACAGCTAAAAAAGCTTGAAAGAAACAGTTTAAAAAAAAAAAAAAAAAAGTTCCTCTGCTGTTTTCATATACTACTGTATTAGAAAGCATTTGCTGGTTTGCAGTAAGATAGCTTGTTGCAGTGCCGAACAAACACAGTGCGGGACTGCCAACTGGCCCATGTTTGGAGATCATTGGCATTTTATGAGTTCTCTCTAACTCCTGTTTTCGTAGAGGCTCTTATAGGCTGTCGCAAACCACAGAGCTGATCTCGTTGCACTCTTCCTCCTTCCCTTGTCTCTCTGCTTCTGACATGGAGTCTACACTAGTCACAGGGGATGTAGGATAGGCTCTCACCTTTGACTGCAAGCATGATAGGAGGGGAAAGAAAGGTGGCAGAAACATTATTAACTTTAAAATATTTCCTGTTTCTCCAAGATGAGAATAAATGGTTCCCACCTGACTACGTGGGATAGAGATAAACTATTCTCCACCCCTTAGGAATCCTCTGCCACCTCAGGGTTTTCATTCTGCCTCCCTAAATAAAACTGTGTTGCTTCCCATGAATAACATTTTTAATAATTTAAAATGTCCTTTTTTTATTATTATTATTTTTTCCTCACTGCCTATTATGTTTTGCTCTGTAACTCCTTCAGATTCTGCACCCAACCTGTATCTATTGTCTCATTAATGAGGCCAGCTAAGAGTCATATATTTCTATTTAGCTGCCCGGGCAACGAAATGGAAGCACGTGAGTGGGTAGCACTAATACAACCAAGGGCCTCCCAGGAATAGAGTGAGAACACAGCGCCTTTGATTTATAAATAGAGATCACTATTTATAATGCATAAACAAAATGTTTCATGATTTGTAACCCTAAGCCAGGCAGTTATATTGTTAAAATAAAATAAAAAAATCCAAATGCCTACTGTCTATAGAAATAGAAACACTTATTTACGCAAGCATCATGAGCGTACTGGCTGGTATTATATGAACTCCTGCCAATTGAATGAGGTACTTGCTAATTGCTGCCCCGTATCTTCAAGGACCAAAGGGGTAGAACAGTGTCATGTGAGGCAACATGGGATCACGTAGCAGGGCTGAACCCAATCCAGGTTAGATTTAATGTTCGGAGATGATCACATACTGTATTACCCATGTCCAGCAACAACATTTTGATTACAGGAATGCTAAGCTCCCGGTCTTAACCACAGCCAGCACTTGCTACTACTGAAAGATTAATGTTATCTCTGTATTTAAGGAACCCTCATATATGGCCAAAATTAGACTGTAAAAAGTGCAATGGTCTTGGAGTGAAATTGATTTTAGCAGCATACTATAAATGCATTTCTTCAACAAACCATTTGGGTCCCCACAAAATCCAGCCAAGTCAAGGAGTTCCTGCCATAAGCAGTGACATAATTACTACTTTGTACACCCTTGCAGAAACATTTCAGGAGAGGATAAAGCAGTTCCTTAAGTTCTACTGGGCAAGGTGAAGTCTTAACATCAAAAGGGATGTAGGTGAGTGAAAGCAGGAAACTGAATGTAAGGAGATAATGTCCAATTAGAAAACAAGCATTTGTTATATATTTTAAAAGCAAATAATGCTATGTCTGTCATGAATTGCATAACTAGCGTTTCTTATTCCTACTGAAACATCTCAATTCATCACTTATTTTGTCACGTATGCGGCTAGCTTACTGTTTGTTCCTTCTAGCTGAGAAATGAAGACATCTATTTCTTTTCTACTTCTCATGTTCATGAGGTAGTCTATGCTCTTTGCTATTAAGCTAACTAAAAAAAGAAACAACCAAAATATCACAAATCTCTGTGAAAATGCTATCACTCATATTTGAACAAAACTGGATAGCAGTTAAAATTAATCAAAAGAAAAAATGTGAGAAAATTTCTGTCTTATTTGACAGGTCCAGCCACAGAAGTCTCAAAGAGATTTTAGCAAGTATTCGATGGATTATGGATCAGGCCTAATTTATAACTAAATCTGCACAGTAAATCAATACTGCTGGTTAATGGCATTGATAATTTACTATTGTGGTTTTAATACTAACATTCACACTGTTAAAACATGATGCAAAAATTAATGTACATATTGTATTGTACCACAAACTAATTCATGCATATAGTTATTGTTGTTAAAGAGACAATAGCCATTAAAATTTGATGGCCAAGTCAGGGTATTAAAAAAAAAATAATTAAAAAAAAAGGATGACTTACTACTGCTCCTTTGCTATTTAACCCATCATATAGTTTGTGGAGTATAGTAAAATTGAGTTTGCCTCTAACACGGAACTAAAATTAAACATCACTGAGATCGAGTTTTGCTTTTCAGTATACGTTGACAATGGAATAGATGAGGTAATGATGCCTATGAAAAAATTAACATCTTAAGAAACACTTGTGGAGACTTATTTTTGCAAAAGTTTTCTAAACACAGGCCATTTGACTATGTTGCATAAGAAAATAATGGAAGGTAGCTTATTTGCCAAATATATTTGATTTTTAATTCCCCTTTCATTGTTTATAGTATTAACATCCAAATAAATATTTACTTGAAAATGCTTCTTTTGAAGATTTCTCTTTTACCACAGATTGTCCCTTTGAGAGCAAGTCAGCTTTTGCTTAAGATGGGGTCTAATAGCATTGCAATTTAAAACTAACTTCCCTTGTCTAAGAAGAAAATCATAAGGAAGACTTTTGAGTATTGCCGAACTAATAAAATGCATGCACTTCCGCCCCCATTCTTCCCCGCACCCCCTCCAAAAAAAAACCAAAACGTCAAAATGTTCATTCTCAACATCCTTCCAAGTTTTTTATTTTCCTCTTTTTAATATTGTTCCTATTTATTTTTCTTTCTTGTTTTTCCACAACATTTTAACTACTTAAAAAGCAAACCTTTTCTCAGAACTGAACAGAAATGTTTAGGAAATATGTCTCTATTTAATTGTGGGGATGCATCCTGAACACACTGACAGCACATATCCCTACAAATATATCCCTATACATTCCTATGAATCAGAATTGCTTCAACATATAGCATTTTTTGTTGTCACTGCTTTGCTCATACCTGATCCTCTGTGCAGAAATACGAATAAGCACCTTTGATTTTGATTGAGCTAACTCCAACAGAAGTTATGTTGCAAGTGCTAGCCAACAAAGGGCACCAGACTGAGCCTCTTCTGTACTCCAGTGTATCCCCTGCTGCTAGATGAAAACATATTCCCCAGTAGCACAGAATTATAGGCTCAAGCTTCCATGTCTTCCTTTACATACTATAGCAAACGTGGATACTTGGAAAGAGCTGGGACCGCCTTATATCATCAGTTATTACTAAATTCACAACTTTGTTCTGCAAACTGAGGACAAGACACAAATTAATTTTACTGAAATTCATTTGCTCTTTCCCAAGCCTGGGTGTGACAAAGCCATCTGCAACCTCCTTTATCACACCGCAGACAATGGTGAAACTCCCCGGTTCAGCAATAAACACTTCCAATTAATAACATAAAAGTGACTAACTGGTTATTGCCCTGTTGTTCTTCAAACAAAGAATTCTCGCATTTCTCTACTCCTCCCTCAACACAGTCTTTTCCTCCCTGCCAAGCACTGAGAAAGAAAAGAGGGATGAGAGGACTTCTTACGCTTTCCACTCAACTCCCTTTACAAACCAAAGGTTTGTTTGGGGCCCAATCCTGCTACAGCTAATGACCTTCTGAAAAAAACTTCAACGGAGCCCTGGTGACACGCTACCAAAACTTTCTGCTCATGGATCATGGCCTTCTCTCTGCACCAGAAGTGCTGAACAGAGAAGATAAGGGATAAAACTGACATTAAAATGTCTTCCCTTCAGACATGCTGAGTACAGGCACCTTCTGTATTCCCATAGCATGAGACCACTCCATGGGCATTTGCAGGTCCTCAATAAATAGTGCACTAGCACAGGCATTCCTCGGAAATGACAGAGGGGACAGGGGAGTATTATAAAGATAAGAGGCTTGCATATTATTTTTTGTGACATAAAGAAGAAGGGGAAATGCTAGCTGAATAGAGTACTGAATAGAGACTATGTGACAACCTGCACCAAAATGACACTCATTTGTAGAAGCACTCACACAACTCTCCTACACAGCTTCTGACTGACGGGGAGATTCTGTCCCAATATGCCCCATGTAGGTTCTGGGGGTCTGGTTAACACTGGGAGCAAGAAAGAGGGAAGCACTAACTTAAGACTGTATTTACACAAAGACCTTTCTGGACCATAACCCATGGTCTCATGATGATGACCCAGTTCATACAAACTGAAGCAATAAAGCTTTGCAGTTCTAAGAATATGTGATGTTTATCATCCATTTGGAATAAAACTGACATTTCAGAGAAAATGGATATTCATTCTATGCATATTGTACTGCTTTCAATTAAACGTGTGTGTGAACACATGCCAGAAATTAAAATAAAAAACATATTTCAATGAAGAAAACTAATACTTGTGCTGTAAGAAAAAAGGCAGAGGGAGAAGAGGACAGAGAAAAGAGGACATTTTGTAATGCAAGAAGTTCAGGCTATTCCTTTCCCAAATTAAGTGTATTATTACAAATGTTGACACCTGATATTTCTGTAGCAACAGCAAATTCCGAAGTACTTCACATATCAATCACATCTTGAAGAAAGGGAATACCTATGGGGAGAACTGCAGCAGATAGCTCACAACGATGCCGTGCAGTAGTTCAGGACAGGAAATAGCAGGAATACACCATCAAAATCAGAATTTCATGTAAGAGTTCTTTCCAGAAAAAGAAAACAAGACTGAGATTGTACTGCCATGGTATACGAAAGGGTGGGGTATTGTTTGTTTGTTGTTAGGGGTTGGGGGGGGGGGTGGATTAGAGAGCTGAGGATGGGAAGCCTATAATTGCTATAAATTCTACAGGGAAAAAAATAAAAAAATTAAAAAAAATTCATCTCCATGTATTCTGTAGGAAGCCTTTCTGTGGTAATTTGATGAGGAGCTTCAGACACAGAAATATGCACAAGGTACTATGGAACCGGACAACTTTTAAATTCATTTATCAAAGTTCTTACAATTCTTTGTTCAAAGAAGGCGAAGCAATCAATATTAAACAAATAAAGTTCACCTGCATCTATCTAAAGCATTTTATTAAATACAAAGCTGAGGGTGAGATACTGCAATTGGTTAATGCCTGAGGCTTTCATCTCTGGAGACCTGGGTTCAAAGCTTTGCCCAGACAACAAAGAAACACATTTACAGATGTCAGCAAACCAAATTTGATAGCTGTTTCCCTGAAATACTGACCATATTTTTCCTTATGCTTGCAAAATATCATATATACCTCCAGCACTAAGCAGTAAGAGCAATCTTTCTCACACATTTCCATCAAACTTCACATAGCATAATTGGCCACCCTTTTCAGAGGAGACCTAGGGCAGAATAGGCAGGCTTTAGGTTGTGTTTAATGTACACTGGCAGAGCTCTTTTTAGCAACTGGCTGAATTGTGCTGCTAGACCCTTTTGTGGCGTTTTCATCAATCTACTTGCTGATACGATTGCCATCAACATCACATTACCTGCACATCCCTTAAGTGGACACTAACGTAAGAATTACTGATATGAAAAAGGTTGTGATTTGTGTTGTACCCAAAACCTCCATGTTCCTGACAGTTCAGTTTACTCACAAAATAATTAGTAACAATTTCTTGAAAATAACCATTGCACATAGATTTTTGCTACTGGCAAAACCCGTTTCAAACAACTTAAAGAACTCACAACTGATCTGAAGGAAAACCTTTATTACCATTTTTATATTATTATTATTAAACCATTATTACATGCAAATACCCATGCAGTGCTTGGACTTCTCCATATACTGCACAACTTTCAAGACATTATCCTTGTGGACAAGCCAATCAATTAGACTCATCTTCCTTTTCACTTCATTTCTTCTCCCTCTTCCTTCTAAACATCCAAATACCCTGCAAAGTCTAAAACTGGAGTCTGCATCTCTTTCAATTCAGTCCAATTTGCAATCTGACTCTGATATAGATGGATAGATACTAATTAAAAATATAGCAAGTTACTTTAAGTCTAACACTTTGTTCTCTGTAGGGATCGTGACTTCAGAATGTTGTAGAAACTAAAGCACAAATGAGCCACTGCTATCCACTTTTAACATCGCTCACCAAAACCAAATCAGAACAGGAAAAAAAAAGGGGGGTGGGTGGGAATGACACATTTTCTGTAACACTGTCTATATGCAAAGCTCAATTTTCACTGCCTCTAGAAATATTTTTGCCTTTTGTAACAAGACTCAAATTGATAAGCAGACTGGAAGTGATCAGCACAATCAGAAATTCTCATCGTACTATTTTCTAATATTTGACAGATTTTCAAAGATTTTTTTTTTATGGTTCAAGAGATTCAAAACAAATAACATGAATTTCCAAATATTTAAAGAACTTCTTTTATCCTTTTTTTTACCTGATTCCAAATCTTATTATTTCTTTCTATATTTTTCTTGTTACTTCCATTTGTTTCTCCAAAGAAATGTTGCCTTTTTTGTGGGGGAAGAAAAAATATAAAAATTTAAAAAAAAAAAAATTCCCCAAAATGTAAAAAAAAAAAATCCCCCAAATTTCCTTGTCAACATCATCTTTTCTACAGCAGAAATGAATCCTCACTTTATTACTTACAGAAAAACAGAGAACATCAAAGGAGGAGGACTGCAAAGTTAATTCATGAATGTTTGTAAAGCATTTCTGTAAAGATTTTCTAAAACTATGCACTGCAAATATACTACTATTGCATTTTTCTGCTGTTTTACCCAAGTCCTGCCACTTTGATATTCGATTCTGCTTCTTAAAATCCCAGACTTAACTCAGTTTTTACACTTCTACTCTGCTCCATCTAGTGGATTATTGATTTTTGCAATGAATGCTGCAACGATAGTGTTCTAATACACCATGCTGGGCTAGCTATTAGGGCAAGGGACCATGTTCAAATGATTATTTTTTTGGCCATAGAAGGAACAAATTAAGTCACATTCCCGGGTACCTGGACACGACTATAGGATTCTGGCAGCATGTTCATGCAACTTAAATGGAAAAATGGTGTCATTTAATTATATCACTGAAATGAGACTAAGTCAGGGACAGGCCTTGATTATAAGGGACAGGTGGCAAAATTTCTCCTGGTGCTTACACAATTTACTAGGTCAGTCCTGGGGAAAAAGCTTATTCCATGCCTGCATTGCTTTGCTAAAACACTGATAACCTCCAGGCTTCATAGCCTAGATTTTAGAATTTTCTTCTTGCACTTGGTGATAGGCAAAATTAAGTTACACGTTGACAAGTTGTTTTGCCTATATGAATACCCTTTTTCATCCAATGTCTCTTCAGTACACAGATGTTTTGGGGTTGTTGCTTTTGTTCTTTTTTTTTTTTTTTTCCTGCGCAGCACTGTTTACAATGCTCTCTTTAAGACTACTCTTCACAACTTCTGCTACCTTTTCACAGGAATTAGTTAAGGTAATGAGAGTTTGATTGATGAGAGGAAAAATTAGGTAATTAGTCCACCCTCGTGTGTAGCTTATTTCAAATCAATGTATCTTTAAAGGTAAGAATATGTTTTCTTTTCAAAAGCAAATATAGAAATACTGAGCCAAGAAAAATCCCCTGCATCAATGAATCAATAACTCTTGTTCATACATGGAATCATAGGAGCCAATGACTCAAAGACAATGTTATTTGTTTGCCTATTAGGCTAAGGGTAGGATGCATATTCTGTGAAGCAATTTACAACATAAGAAGCAAATATTAATTTACTCCCTGAGCCACATAAAGTTACTATGTTATGCTTGGTTTCAACTATGAATCTAGGTTGAAAAGTATTAAAAACAGGACCTATCACCATAAAACCCAAAATTCAGTTCAAATATTAAGCCCAGAATTCCAGAGTTTTCAAATAACTGTGGGATTTTTTAATTCTTATCTGTTTGTAGGGGTGGGTTTTTTTGTTTGTTTGCTTTTTAGAATGATAAGCAGCTCCAGTAGTTACGTATAACAGGACGAAGTAAGACTTAACTCCAGACTGATTTGCTTTTCAGGATTTTATTGCTATAGTATGCAGTTATATATGCACTTTCTATCAAAGAATCTTGAAGTGTTCCATAAATATTAATTCAATAAGCCCCACAACATGCTGGTGAGATAGCTCCATATTATTTTAGCTATTATATTTTTGCTGGAGGCACACAAAGTAAAAGTGACTTGTTCTGGAACAGAAATTGGTCTTGATTCCAATCCTCTGATTTAAGCACTAGAATTACTCTCTCCATGAAAACCTGGCTGCCCTAGGATCAACTGCAGCTTTGTCATTGACTTCAATGGATCTATGATTTCATGAAAAAAGATAATAATATAATAAAGACAATAATGTATAAATACGTAAGAATATAATTCCTTAATAATTTGCAACTGAACACTACTTCTTAGGTTCAACAACCTGTATTAGTTCCTGTGTCTTTCAGTAGGTTTCCTCCTGGAAACAGATGACTGACTTCATCAGAGAAGAAGTAAACATTTTAAAGATTTTAAGAATGAATACAACTGAACTGATATAATAGCTCTGGAAATATGACAGTACAGTCCTCTGCTATGTAGTGGTATAGTTCATGAGAGTCACAGTTCTGACATTGCAAATATGACTGCAGACTTAATTTTCAGAAGTGACTTCCATTTTTACATTCACAATTTTGCAATCACCGTAGTTGTGAGAACAGTGATATGCATTAAGGTAATTGATTGTGCTTTGAAATCAAGTAATCAAATGAGCACCAATTAAGCCTGCAAATGCTTGACGCCACAAAACTACAAGTAAATTTATTTTTCAATGCAAAGCTCTCAAAAAATACACTATCAAAGCCGTGTCTTTTTTTTTCCAAATCAGCCCCACACCAAGTATTTACTGAATATAGAAAGATTCAGACTGTGCAATAAATGTGTTTAAACCTGATGGCTCTACCTGCAGTCTTTTTCTATTTCAGTATCTCACTTGATACTTAACAAACAAATCATAGATCCACAGAATGGAATCACAGAATCATTAAGGTTAGAAAAGACCTCCAAGATCATCTGGTCCAACCCTCCTCCTACCACCAGCATCACCCACTAAACCATGTCCCTAAGCACCACATCCAACTTTTCCTTAAACACTCCCAGGGATGGTAACTCCTCCTGTGTACTGCAACACCTAGCTTTGTCCACTTGGCCCACAGAAGGGAGCCAGGACCTGAACTGAGATCCAGGCTCCCTGCAGAAAGCACGGGAGAAGTTAGACGTATCAGGGCAGAATACAAAATAGCCAATGTACACACATTGCTGCCACCAAGATCTGGATTACATGGTCAATTCATATGGAACTGTCCCTCTAGACCTCCTGTAAATGCCCTGCTCCATTTAGGATCTCTAGCCTCATTCCTGCAGGGGGTAGATCACTATGCCTTTTCTTCACCTACCTGGGATCGCTTCACTTGTAAAATCTAACAGTATCAGTTCCTTGAGGTTTACAGCATTTACACAGATGTAACACTCTTCTCTGTCAGAAGGAATGAAAAAGTATCCCAGCTCCCAGGAAACAGCTCTAGCTGTTGTGTATGGGCCATTGGACAAAACAGAGAAACCATCCTGGACACAGCAGCCATCTCTCTCCATGCCCACAGCCTGGTGGCCTGCCTTAAGCCTGAGGCTGTGGAGGTGCGCAATGGGATCACAAGTACATCACAGAAGAAATAACTGTGGACACTGTTTTATGTCCATCTGTTGAGGTGTGAAGGGCGTGCTTTGAGATGGATTGAGCTCCCAAGAGACTCTGATTCTAAACCTCAAGTAGAGTTAAGCAGAAGATAACTAGTAAGCTGTTCAGATCTGTCAAAACAAAGAAATTTTTGTGTGCACAGACATATGCCATTATAGTTGGTACAGAAATCCTAAAAGACACAAACTCCAACACCTGTGTACCTCATGAAGTTCCTTGCTTGGAAGATGATCAGGATTTCCCAGGAATACCACTTTGGATTAAAGCAGGTAATTCCACTGACCTCCCCAGTTCACATAACTGAAGTATCTTGGTAGAATCTAGCATAATTTTCTATGAGATTATTGACATATATGCAAAATTCCCTGCTGATGATTAATTTAATCTCAGGTTACCATTTATCATTCCAGATTAATATTAAAAAAAAAAAACAACAAAGAATCCTAGACATTTTTATGTTCCAAGAAAATAAAAAAAGGGTTCAAGATTATTGGACTACTCATCCCAAGTATGCAAAAACTTACTACTGCAGACAGTATTTGGTGCTTTACTAATTCCAATGAAACTATGAGGAAAATCCTATCCCATAATGAGTGTTGGCAGTACTGCATCCTGAAATTGTAAACTCCTGAGGCATAAACCTGTCTATAAAACTTTTGGACATCTAAGGTGCTATAAAAATAATAATGCATTCAGCTTTATGCAATTTTCAGCTAAAAATCAGTCAATCCCTCTTCTTTGCCCTCCCTCCTCCACACAGCTACTACAAAAATTTTGTTCTCTTAGGGTAATATATATACATTTAATGCAAAATTTCAACAGGAACCATTTTTATGGTCTCCTAATAAACCCTTGAAAACAGGGATTTATAATGGAAACAGTGACGGACCCTTAACTACAGTGTATGCAACTATAATAAAAAGAATTAATGTAGTCAATTTGTACTACTGTTCTCCGAACAAAAAAAAACCCTATTTCAACTGCAATCCTTTCAACAGCTGATTGGCAAGCCTGTCCATTTCTAGTCTGCAGTGTTGTCAGTTGTCTTCAACATGATAATGAGCCTGTCACCATATTCAAATAGCCCTGTGACAGCATGTTTTGTGAGCATGACGTCCACTGCAAAGGGTCTGTCAAAAAGCACCTTTCAGAAAATGAAAAGAGAATGCTTTTCTGATGATAAATCTAATTTCTTCATAGCTAAAAGAGTGAGATTTTTCATCTGATTTTGTCAGTGTTGTGTTGCATTTGTGTCTTCACATAATCCTGGGTTCTGATGCATAAAATTTTAAAGTTATCTGTAAAGACAAAGTGAGAAATAATAATCTTTTCTGAGTTCACTGGAGGCTTTGCATAAAACTGCAGTACTGCTGGTTTTCCATTAAATTAAAACTGGAGGGGGGAGGGAATGGCATGGGAGGTTAGCTTGTTACTAGAAGCAAATAAGGCTCACAGTAAAGATCTCAAAGTCTACACACTTCATTCATTAGGGTCTTCACTCTTTTCCAAACAGCCTATTAAAAAACCTCCCTTGCTCTGTGTGGTCCTAGTTAAGTCTGACCAGGTTGCATGAAATTCTCTGGCTTTCAGAACATGGGGGCAGAACATACATGTGTGCAGAGCTCTCAAGTATTGTTATGATTCGTGACTGCTATGCAGACTGTAGCGCTATATATTCCACCTTCAGCTGCCACCAGTGTCAGCTTTGGAAATTTTCACCGAGTTTTCTCCAAGACTCAGTCTACTTTGCTACATAAGTCTTCCAGGACTAGGTATCCTCAGTGTAAGAAGGTAATGGCAACAAACACATAAAAAGGAAGACAAAGTACTTCAGTAAAATAGATTTCTTTGCATTCGTACAAGCTCCTTCAATTAATATATAAAGGAAATATACAGGTGCATTAAAACTTTATTTTTCCTGCTGACAAAAGCTGACCTTAATTTGACTTCACCTTTTAGATTTATTTTTTTATAAGTAACTTGAGGAATCCATGTTTAAGGGGAAGTGTTATAAAGAGAAATATAAAAATCAAAACCAACACACAATAAAGCTTTCTCTCTCACTCTCATTGGGTGAGAAAGGGGCGGCAATGGCTGGACTTTGAAGTCTGGGGCTGAATGACACACAAACCTTGGAGAAGTTCCACTTCTGGAAGTCCCATTAACACCATGCCATTTTATTAAGCAACTCTTGTTCATTTCATCTTAGGTTGACTATTATAAAAAGAGGATACTACTGCCTATATTACGGTAGAGCCCTAAAACTTGAAATAACTATTCTCCCCTCCCCCCCCCCCCCCCCCCCCAAAAAAAAATGTTTTTAAGTTCCTGAAGCATTTGCTACAGAACAAACATGTTGTATAAGCTTAATATTTTTCAAAGTCAGTAAACAAGTTCCCTAAAAATCTGTAAAACCCAGTGAACCTGTACTGTTCAGGTACCAGAGATATAGATTTCCCCTGCTATCTAGTAACTACTATTCAAACTGAACACTATGTTTACTATTAGTATTACCTAATGTTTTTCAGGAAAGTAAGAATATGAGGTTGATGGTCATGAAGGCAACAGAAGGGCTGTACCTGCAAGAATCTGATGGGATTTGTTCAAGGTTAAGGACAGACATACTACAGGCGTGCAAGTGTGACTTACCTTCAGCACCTTCAATGTTTGCCTTTGAGAGGACCTGGACTGCTTTTGTCTTATAACCTCCATTTTTTCCTTCCGTTTACACATATGAACAAATATAATAGCCATATTTATTCTACCTATAATTCATGATTAAAATTATGTGTGAGTCAGGAACTTGATTAACTCAGGTCTAACAAGCTGAAACAAGAAAATTTTACTGAGTCAATTTTTGGTTGTTGTTAGTAAGACATTTTATATAGAGAAGCTGTATTTTAAATCTTGGTTATACAACATGGTATTCCACACTTGATAACATAATCTAATATACCTGTATCTAAATAAACCACAAAGGTAAGATTTTTAAACATTTACTTGAAGGCAACTAATTATTATGCAGCTTTAGACAGCACAAATGGACAATCAACATTAAACATGACTGATTTTTAAATTCTTCATTGCTCAGCTGGAGGGAAGTATTACAAGGCCAAAAAACAGAGCTGTGGACAGCTGGCTTTGTGCACTACCGGTTCTCTGCCTCAATTTTCAACCCATTCATTTCCTTGGGAAAAAAAAAAAAAAAAAGAACAGAGGGAAAAAAAAAAGGAAAAAAAAAATCTAAACTGGGCCACACAAACATACAAAGCAAGCCTGGGTCTCTAGGACTTTCATTGTCTCAGGGCGTCGTCACCACCCTGAACCCTCATTAAAGCTGAAGAGATGCTGGAACGGCATTAAAATGAATGTAAACCATTTGCCGCAATCTTCTGCTCACACCATCTCCAAATGAAGGCAGGCATTGCATAATCCAGGCAGCTAGAGCTCCTGACAGGTGGATGATTTATGCTCATAGTCGGAAGAATCGGAGAGCCTGCAGAGGACACAGCATGAGCAAGGTGGTGGCGAGACAGATGCTCTCAGTGGGCTTGCAGAGGCTGGCAGGCTCCAGCTAGCTCAGGTGCAACCTGAACACTTTAGTACTGAACTCATATTGCCTAGATTCCAGCACAGCAAGATACCATTTACAATATTATGTACAGTAGATATACTATCATACCTATCTGTGTGCTATATATTTTTCTGTGTATACACGCACACACTATACATGTGTATATATACGTTTTCCTATTTGCAGTTCAACTTACTGTGTTTATGCTCGCTTTGCACGTGCATATTCTCCACTGAAAAAGGAAAGGGCAGATTAGGACAAATTCTGCATTGTTACTGCTACGCAGCGTAAGTGAAACCACCAGAGTTGAACAGATGTAAGTGGGGGAAGAATTTGGCTCTAGCTTTTAGAGAAGAGAGATGGATGTGGGATAATGAAAATCCTCAGTGTTATATGAGTGTTTGAAAGCTAGGACAGAAAATGACCAGAGGAAAGATGAAAACACCTACAGGTCCAAATGCACCGGAGTATTCTAGTCACTTATGTTGAGAGTCTGCAAACACAGGAAATGTCACAATTTCATTGTCCTGCAGTAAACACACAATATTAGCAAAATACCATTAAAATGACACTTGTGTCATCTACATTTTAAATTTACTTTTGAAGTGGAATGACTTCTGCTTTGATATTTAGGTATGTCTAAAAATCCCATCCTAAATTGAAATTTTATTCCCAATCACATAATTCACCTTCCTGTTCAAAAGGGAAGTATGCATAATAGATGTGGGGATTTGAACTTTCACTGCTGTTCTGTAAGAGACTGAACTCTTAAAAAAATACATCAAAACCACACACACTAAAAAAAACATTATACCTGTTCATATCACACAAATAGGTAGAAGCAGACTTATTCCTCTAATAGAAAGGTAAACAAGGACTAAATTATCCTAACTTGAGCATATCAGCAAAATAAAACGCTTTCCCTGCCTGATATCCTGTTCTGCTACATTTTCCAATCTAACCTGTTACTTAACAGAGTCTGTCGTTTTCCGGGGCAACCAAAGAGTTAAAGCATTCAAATATGCACACTGCAGGTTATCTGGGTTGAATCTGGGACTTTGCTGACTCTCAACTCCTTTCCACTTTAACAGATGGGGTCAAAGGTGGAACTGCAGATGAGAATTAAAGACACATACATCCCTTTAATCAGATAACACATTCAAAGACTTGCAAATTCCCAAGAAGCCACTTTACAGGCACGTGTCATGGGCCAGTCCATCAAGGGGGAGGGAACTGTGGAGAGGAGTTGAAATAAGAGGACTTATTTCAGCTAACCAGCATTAAAAAGGCAGGAAATTAGAGAAAACAAATGGGAACAAAATAGGATGGATTGCTAGCATTCAGAATGCCTTCTGATTGCACAAATCTCCCTAGAGAGAAACTCCAACATTTGAAGCCTTCACACTCTGCATCCAAATGCTTTTTCTAACTTCATTAAGCAGCCATGTTTAAGAATACTTCATAACAAGTATTTTAATTAGAGATGAGCTGAAGTATCTTGCCAGCGTGGATATCTTCAGCAATACCAAGATGCCCAGGAGGAAATACAGTCATTCAGCCTGGCTAGTACTCACAAAACAGTGCAGGTCGGGAACAAGAACCTCAAGAAATTAATGATTCTCTCTCCCACCTGGCCAGAAAAAGATTGCCTAGAGGATATGTGCTTGCAGCAACTACTTTCTCATCAGCATTCGTCTGATACAATTGTGGTATGAAGAAGAAAAAGAATAGAAAATCATGAAAATGAGAGAAGATAAAAAGAGAAGAAAGAGGAATCTCAAGTCATAGCTAGTCTGTGGATTTGTTCTCTGATTACTGGATTCCTTTGCACCTTGCACATCACCAAGCAATGAGGCATGTAGCATGCTCTGTCAGACAGAAAGCATCGGCAAAGAGTACACCTGTACACATAAGGCTCAAAGGTGTTCCACCTTTTTATTTTTTTTTTGTCTGAAAGCCAGCCAGAGATTTGTATTTTGGGGTGATGCTCTTAAGAACTGTTGAAAAGAAGGAGCCTTTTCAGTCCTTCATCATAAGTTCATCACACATACAGCTTCCACTCTCGGCCTGAGCACCTGAGGTATAAATTAGAGAGTACATATATGATTTCAGATTTTTTTTTGTTGCATCTTTGAGCAAGAATTCCCTAAAGAAATGCATTTAAACTGGTGCTTTAAAATAGTTTTCTACTTTTTAAGGTAAACATTGATTCTCCTATTTCAATATTTAGCAATCTCATTTGTCTTAAAATTGGAAGTGTGTTTTCATTAAAAGTTTGAGAGGGAAACCAGCAAGCGACTTGTGAACCACAAAATCTACTTAGAGCAACACCTCTCCTAACATTTAATAATCCATGGGCAGGTACCTCATTCTGGATCCAAAGTGTACTCATGTCACCCCCTAAATCATCCTACCTTAACTGATCCCACACAGTACATCCAGAATTGCAGTAGTTCTGGTGACTACAAGTACCTTCCTTTTCTCACTTTTCAGTGGATAACACTTGGGATTGGTCACACAATGAAATGTAAACCGCTATTTTCTTAAGCTATTGTTGAATTACAGAAAATATGAAAATGAGGTAGAGATCGGGAAACAGACACTTTGGACACCATTGTAAGCCCAAGCTAGTAGGCTGTCACTAAAAACACCCTGTGGCTGCACAACTATTTAACAAATGATTTAAGACAGATCTGTTGATTGATTCAGACCAGGAAGAAAGGCACAGCCCATCTGGAAAGCCTTCTTTCAGTCATCCACTGTACTGAAAAGGAATATTAGAAAAAGACAAAGGGCAAAGATGATGTGATAAATAATTTTGATAGGGCTGACTGGAGATGCCAAGAACAGCACTGCTGTGTGGACTACCTACCTCTTGGCTAGAAAAAAGAAAGACAGAAAAGTTAAGCCCATAAGTCTTCTATTATTTGCTGATTTCCAGGATCTGCATGTGTACAGCATGCTCAAAGACAACATTTTTTTCTTGCTAGTCAAGTGATTTTGCTGGAAAACATTTCTAGCAAACCAACAAATCTGCCTCAGAGGGCACAGACAGGAGGCTACGCTGATTACAGAACTGTATCATGGACTTCCTTTTGGAAAGTATTCTATTTTTTCTAAATTAACTATGTTAAAAATTAACTGTTTTAACATGGACTGCAATAGGATCCTATAGCAGCAAGTTGTTCAAATTTTGTTGTTTGAAACTGCTGCACTACAACTGTATATCAAATTGGCATCTAGAATCATTGATCTAATAAAGGACTATTGCAGGTTAAAATAAAACTACGTTTTTCATTTATTAAAGATTAATACCTATATTAAGTCACTATTATGTGAGTGAAACAGAGTCCTCACATAGTTTCACTTTTCTGTGAACTACCCAAAGAAAAAAAGAAAAAAGGCTGGTTAGATGAGATCTATTACTAGAATAACTAGTAAGCATGGCAAAATTCAGCATGGCAAAATTTGACATGACAATTCACTGCTGAAGATGACATTTATTTCAGATTTCAGACTGCTGACTTTCAAGCACAAAAGCCATATTACAGACTGTAAACGAAATAATATTCCTGCCTCAAATTGTGACTTAGTGAGTTGAAGTGACAAAGACTTCAGCAGTCACTTCAACTTCAGCAAATACCTCTGGCTTGAAAAAGGACAATGATTGACCATATAGAAAATTGCGGCTTAGTTACATTAACATCCCAATAAACCAAGTTGATTGGAACATTTTTTGTAGGACAGGAGAGATTAAGAAGTGTGAAATATTCGAGGGATAGCACCATGTGAGGTCAGAGGTAACAATTACAGATGGTAATTTTAGCACTTCTTCAACTCATTCATTGCTTTGGCTGAGTGAAGAGGCCAAGAGAGTTCCTGAACCTCCCAACCTTTTTGATGCCAATCCATCCCAAGCAGCCAAAGTCTGCCTGTACACCTGCCACGTGGGTTCCGCGTAGCAGCACCTATGTCATTTCAGCACTTCACCCCTAATAATCCCACCATACATCCTGAAGTTTCTACTAAGACTTTACACAGTGAAAAGTCTTACTGAGGAGATGTGAGTGCAAACAAAAATACAAAAAAAAAAAAAAAAAAAAAAGGGGGGTTGGCTCCAAAGCACCATTTCAGAGATACGCATTTGCATCGCTGCTGAATGTACCTTCTACATGGGATGCTTAGTCTATTCCCCTTAAAGAGAGGATGTGCAAGAATCTGCAGGGCAAAAGAAAAAGGGAAGAGTGAAGAATACAAATAATATTAATGACACACTTTACAAAATGACCCCTATTTAATGCAGAGCAGGACCCATATAGAAGAATTCAAGCACTCTGCAATAAATGGCAGTGCCATATTGATGTATGTGTTTATGGGTGGTGGAGACCAAGAATGAAAGGCAGCTATTTGTCTGGGAGCTCATGGGAAAAGATGCTGTATCATGCACAGTCCTACATCCTTCAGACTTGTCTCTACTTTCCCTTATCACTTATATTGCTGTCATTGTATTTTCAGTGCATAAGCAAATGTTCACATCCTTTTTTTTTTTTCTTTTTTTTTTTTTTTTTTTTTTTAGGAAATTAGAAAAATACAGCTTCCTTATTTTTGGTTCCAAAGAAGACACATGACAAATTAGGATGTCCAGTTAACAACCTCTGATTCCACTGATTATATTTTTTCATCCTAAAATTATTACTTTTAATGTTATTCCAATATAAGTAGACTTCTGAATCTACAGAACCTCCTCCTCCTAACTCTGAATAAGTAACAGGTATGATATGTGCACTAACAAAAACACCACAGACTTCAATCCCATTCTAAAACTTTTACGCTCCCTACCTTTAATAACAAAATAGTACCATAACCATAGGCCAAATGCCTTCTTGGCCAACATGTACCTGACCCAAACAGCTACAGTCACTAGACCTCTAACCAGTGATGGCTGTGGGAGCAGAATCAAGCCTAACATCTCATCCCAAGCAAGCTGCAGATAGCTGGGCCAGCAACAACTCTGATCTCAGACCTCCAGAAGCCAGCCTCAAAAATGTACCCACCTTCACACATCTACGGAATGCCGAGGAACGTGGACAGTTCTCAAACACAGACATATAACCCCCCCCTACTGCTATTATATATTCACTTATATTGCCTCTTCTATGGAAATGGAGTATTTGTTCGAAGGGACAACTGTAAACCAAAACTGTATCCAGTAAGAGAGAAATTTGACTGTAAAGCCTGTGTCCAGTGAACTGCTGGGACTCCTCTGTTTCATTCTGGAGAAATTAGGGCGGACCAAAAATGCTCAGAGTCAGACCACAAGGCAGACTGGCACAACACTGCAACACAAGCACTGTGAGAAGTTCTCAGGGGGCTGACAGCTGTTCCTACCTGTAGGTACTTTGGCGTGATTTCTACCCCCAGAAAGAACATCCCCACCTCCAATATTTGCTTTGCCTTGAGTAATTTTTTCATGGATGAATAGAAATGCTAGTTGCTTGAGCTCACGATAAACACTAACCTGCAGTTGAATCGTTTGTCCGTCCTCATCAGTTACAGAGAGTGGCTAGTCATGAGCCATGTTTTAGGGCAGACAAATTGGGCTGTCAGTTCTAATGTCTGAGCTGGGCTATCAGGCCACATTTTGGTTAGGGGGAAAGAGGCCTACTTATGAACACCAACAACACTTAGAGATTAGTTTCTATTGTTTCCAAGGAGATTTAACAGGTCCTAGTATATATTAAACCAAGCACAGGTTGCATGAAAGCAAGAAAAGGAAAGAAAGGGGGAAGAGGCAAAGAAAAGAGGGAATAAAAAAAGGGGAAAAGTGGGGAAGTAAGAAAAAGAGGGGTAGAGGGGAATGGAAAGGGGAAGAAAGAGCAAAAGGAAGGGGGAAAAGAAGTAAAAGAAGAGTAAAAAAACACTTCCAAAAATACCTGTAGTAGAAACCAAACTCCCTCGTAGCACACTGAAACACAGAAAAGCCTTGATACTCAAAAGAGACTTTAACAGAAGGCACATTCTGTTATCTCTTGATGTGATAACACGGGAGCTTTGTTTAATATCCTGCATTAATGAAGGAGCTCCTTAAGTGTAATATTACAATAGAGAGCATAAGAAATATCACTGAGGTCAATGCAGTTCTATTAACTGTCATCCTGTACAGAAATATTTTCTTTGAATACCATTAATGCTTTCTCCTTCCCTTTGTTCTAATTTCTGAAGGCAGCAGAAACTTAAACTTCCTCCACAATAATTTTTGCTTTCTTCTTCACAGACTAATGGTATTAGACTTTGAGAGAAATTTACCTTGGCAATGTCTTATGTACAGGTCTTTTCAAAAGAGACGTTGTTAGCAGGAATCCTATTAAGCAGGCTTTTTTTGCTAGCCTCAAAACATAGGTCATAACACATTTCTAGTTATAAAGAGGATTGCTTAGTTTTATTTATTATTTTCATAGAGAATCCATTAATCTGTTCCTCTGCATATCATGCATCTCTTCACATAAGGGTAAACTCAAACTGTCTATTCTGCCTGCTGTATCAGATTCATTTTCATAGATTGTCGAAACCAGAAAAGATCAATATGATAATTTAATCTGATCTGCTGCCTAACACAAGCAAAAGACATTCACACAGCAATCTTTGCATAATAATAATTTACGCTTGAAAATACATATGCCTCTCTAAAAATATATTCTTGTACTTGAATTAATGAAACCTCTTAAAGTTCAAAGCAAAAATACTTTATAGAGCACCCCTATTTTACTAGCTGCAAAAGTTAACATATACTAAAAAAAAGTTTAATACATAATATTCTTCTGGTTCATTACAGTACCGTGTCCATCTAAAAGGCTCAAGCATTTTAAAAACTGTCAGTAATTGCTTTTTTTTCAGGTCAATGCTGAAGTGAAAACTCAAAATACAGAATTTCTTTACAGAAAAGGCAGATTCTGACTATTGCCTTAACATTACCCTAGCGATGCTGAAGTGTACTTTGAAAGACTGTATAAAACCGTTCAAAAAAACTCAAGCAAACTACTGTATGAGAAACATTGAAGAAATGTGAGCATAATATCCAAACCGTACTACAACGTTGGAAAAGAGGATTCTTCTGGGAAGGGCTACACGAAGTCACCATTGCCAGATGACAAGCTTAGAGATTTTCTATTTGTTTTTGGAGGCTGCCTGACTGCTAACATACTACCAACAGCAAAACAGCAAAGATGCATCAACAAGAAAAGGTATAATGCCGATTTCCCCACAACACAGATTGCTAAACCTGTGATATGAGCAGCCATCTAATGTAGCTCCACCAGCTTCCATTTATACTAAGTGAGGATGTGGCCTCCCATTTTTAATAGCTGGACTAGTTAAGCTTGAATTCTGTCACCATGGTTATTCTAACTGGGTGCTGATGGCAATTTCTAAAGGCCATCTCTTCTTAAAGAAAAATAGGAATGTATTTTCATGAAGAGAAACAAATTTTCTGCCACTTCTCAATGGTTTGATATATTTTTCAAATAAACTTAAAATTGCTTCCTTATGTATCAGCTACTTACAAACCACACTTTCTGCAGTAACAAGCAGTGCAGATCAACCACTGCAAAAAAATCCTAAAAAATTCTGAAAACATCCAGGTATTGGAGATATAGTAGGTGTTTTGGTGTCAACAGTTGTCTAAGAAGTATGAACTAGCACTGTCTAGTAAGGGCTAAGACAGGACACAATTTTTCAGGTAATCTAAAAAAATGTTACTGCTACTCAATACCTCTCTTAACTGTAATTCTGAACCTTTCTATGGCATAGTGATGGATAAAACTGAGGCTGTGGCTTTGCCTTCATGGAGAAAACTAAAACATAAGGAATAATCTCTTGAGAAAACAGTTGTATGAACACTGTATCTGAAACAAAGAGTAATTTTATTTTGGAATAATTACTCCAGTGGAGTTATTTTGTATGGATTGTTATTCTAAGTTCCATGATAAATTTGGATAAATTTGTAATAGCATCTTCCATCACAGGTACTTAATAGTAAGCCAGTCCCATATTAAAAGGCATAAAGAACTAATGGGTGACTGAAAGTAGAATTCAACCAGACCTACTAGCAAAAAAAAAAAAAAAAAAAAAAAAAAAAAACATCTACCCATGATTTCCCACATGAACTTGCACAGTTTTACATCCAATTTTGTGTCTTAGAAAGGAAAACAAAATCACAACCCCGCTTTCTGAATCCAACTAGCTCTCTAAAAAGGTAAAATTGCTATAACACCCAACCCTGCACATGAACTTAAGATTTAATTCTACCACCTGAACCAAAGTAATCACTGGCTTCTGAAGTGTTTGAAAGGCCAAACTTAAAAGACTGATTATAAAACAGCAGAAATGAAAACCAGAGAATGTTTTAAAGCACTCATTAAAAAAAAAGTAAATTGTGGGTTTTTCACCTTATAGCAATTACTATATTATTTAGAGAATCCATGAATCCACTAGGGATACATTTCAAGTGTTCTTCCCTCGACTACACAAGAACCTTTATGTTGTTTCATCTGTTCTTGTGAATCTGAGACAATCCATCAAAACATAAGCAGTCAAAGAAACGATTATTTCCGAAGCACCAACTGTGATCCTTGAAAATCTGATTTTTCATAATACTGGAATAAAATTAAAAATAGAAAAGTGCAATATATCCTAGTTGAGTAAAGTGTACTCCACTGTACATTAATATAACAATAACCATTACCTAGGAATGTAAATGAAACCATGACACACTTATATTTGTCATGCTTAAAAACTCATTATCATCTACTGAATGCTTCAGTATGAAGCATAACACATACTCAAAAACCTCCATCCACTTAGACTTATGTTTTCAAGTAACAGCCCGTGGGCCATAACAAAATGAAATGTTCCTCTGAATCAGCCTGTAGAAATGTTCTTGTACCACTCCACAGGAGATGCAGACAGAAACCATCACTTCAATGCCACCCCAGTTACTACATTGCTTTACCCCTCCTTCTCTAGCCTCTGGCCTCAATTGTTAAGACTTGTTGATGCTTCTAAATTATTAAGAACCTAAATAATTAAGAACCTCGATCTACATGTTATTGGCTATGACCCATCAACATCCTTGACAATAAAAGCAGAAATGCCCTGCTCCACTCTGTATCATACATGAAGGAAAATCAAGTTCCCTCCCAACATGTGACCCTCAAGACATAGCCTCAAAATTCTGACACTAGGTCTCTCACAGAAAGACTGGATGCTGGATGAAAACTGCTAATATCTTCCCACAGTAAATGATTTAACATGCAAGTGCCATAAGATAAAGCAACTATGGGTATATTTGTTATAAGTCTGGTCTTTAGACCAGTCAGCCTTCAGACCTTACCCTAAAAATTAAAATAAAACTTAGGATCTTTTTCCAGGTACTGAAATGAATTTCATATAACAATTCACAAAATGGCAATGTAATAAAGTCTTTCCAAACATGAAGGGAGGGAGGTAAAATGTCTGCTATTTGTTTCACTTACGACTATATTAAAAGATGTTTGTTAAGGAAAATTTCTAGAAGAAAACTCCCCACCAACAGGATAACAACAGATTTCTGGAGAAGACGCACATTGGCAGATGTGCAGAAGTTCTTGTAAGGAATATGATGTTCTTCTCAAAGATGCTTAAACTTGATTTTATTTCAGGTCTGCAACTAAATTTTTTTTTAAATAGATTTAGGCTGTCAATTTCCAGGCATGCTGTGCCATCAGCATGTAGAGACTGCTGTGACAAACGTGGAGGCTGTAGCAGCAAATTTTATTATAAACTGGTAATTGAATTGAACAGGTTTACATTTGAATAGATTTACTGCCGCATGATCTCTGACATGCTGCATGGGACTGAAACCCTTGTCTATACATAAAGAAACATTTAAGATGCTCTGAGCTGAGATAATGCCTACTGAAAGTCCATGCTAATCAATAAATTTACACCACTTTACACATGGAAAGAAAGAAGTATATTATCTTTCTTTACATTCTGCACATAAAGGATGCTGTCAAAGTCAAAGCCAAAAACTCATCTCCAGTCATTCCCATACATTAAACAACAATAACAAACAACTGTCTCCACAAATACCTAAAGCAAATGAAGAAACCTCTATTCCAAACACAGCTATAAATTGTAGTATGAATCAGCATTGTTTCAGAAGTAAAAGTAGCCACTAAAATGGACTGGAAAACAAATCGCCCTTACAGGCTCTTTCAAGTTGTCCTGTTAGGTTGCAGGTAAGCATTATATGAAAGAATGACAAGCTAGCTCTCTTCTAAATAAACAGACTCAGTGATTAAAAGTAAGTAGAAATTGCAGTGTGTTTTGACAGAAAGACTCACACAGTAAGAGTGGAAGAACTACAATCTGCTAAGGAGGTGGGATAACAAAGGAATCTTCCCTTCAAAGGAATTATTTTGTCATTGCAGAACTTTCAAATAAAGGGATGTACTGTTAGGGTACACAATTTATGTAGTTCTGACAAAGTAAACTACTGAGGCTGAGTTGCATCCACAGGCAATGATCATTTGTGCAAAAAATCTGACTCACATGATTCTGAATTGTCTAAATTACTTCAGTTACCAAAATTATGTGCAGAAATGTAGTAATTCTGTGCACAACTTTGATAACTGAGATAATTACTCATTTGTAGAAGAGCCACTTAATTTCCTCACGCAGTCCCAGAAGCTGCACACAAACTGGGTTTGCAAATAGATGTGTTAAGGGACATGCAACTCTGTCTCCAAAATTTAAAAGTGGTCTAAACTAATTCACCCGAATGGACTCTTGGTAGCACTGTTCCATCTCCAAACAGGTTGTTCAACGTATCTGTATGATAGGTTACTATTGATATGGGATACTTAACTTATCAGAAAGGATGTTAAGAAGCAGAGTCCCTTTCAAAGATGCCATGCTCAGACATTCCTTTCATTCTACAGTTTATCTAAGCATTACAGCTTTAAAGAACTGCTTCGAGTGGTCAGTGACATAAGGATTTTTGGCAATTAAGGAACCTGCCCACTACCACTGGAAGAGAGGGTCAAATCCTGCCGTTCTTTCTAAGTCAAAATCCCCACTGAATCTGACAGGAGTTTTGCTCAAGTAAGACTAAGGACAGCAGGATTTGGCTCACAGGATCATAGCGTCTGCCAAAGCAGTTGTACAGAACAAGGTTTATTCTTAGTAAGTATAATCCAATAAGAATATGTCTGTAGGTCCGTGATAGGCCTAATTTGCCCATCATCTCTCCACTGGTCTACGTTGTTCTTGGACTTTACCCTGATAGCTGTATACCTAAATCTGTTTTAAATTACCATCAAGCAATTTGCAAAAATTAGCCATTTATTAAAGCTGACTTTTTAAGTACCAACAAAACAAGATTGTATGGGACTATTTTAAAGTGGTTGCTTAACACAAAGTACTCTCCACTGGAGACAATATTTAGAAAGCATTACATTGATTTTATTTTAAAAGGTTATCTTGCTCAGAAGTCCATGGCATATTCTGTTATTCTTTCTTGGTGGTAACAGTGCACTACAATAATAACGTATGCAATACATGCACATAGAAGTGTATTTTTGCACATACTTTAGCAGCAATAGAAGTGCATGTCAGGCAACCAAGAAACAAGGAATTATGTCTTTTTCTAAGGCAGATGAATCACGTTCCAGGTGAGAAAGCACTGTTCCTTGGAAACATTTTCTTATGTTTATCTATTTTTCAGTAACTTCAAATTGTAACTGATGAATCAAAACACCCAACAAATACTTACAGTGAGAGGCAGAGGTTCTCACATGCTTAGAAATAAGAGGGGTAGATTCTCCCCTTCTGTATGCCAATATTTGCATAGTTACAGCAACTTCAGTAGTCATACTGAAGATTTACGTTTAATTCAGAAGTAACCCTTTGCCTGTCCTAATGGCATGGAGAATGAGCAAAAACAGGAAAAAGAGGGCACAATGTGCAGTTCTGGTAGAACTGGGAGAGACTTAACAGTAGATAAAGAATGGAGGAAAGGAATTTTTGAAAATTCATGATGTAAAAGTGTGAAAGAAAATGACAGGAAGTTTTCTGATGATTATTCTATTAGTTGCCTACTGAAAGAGAGTGAATATGGGGGCACATTTTGCTGTACTCCAAGACAAAACGTTCCAGAGAAGATGTTCTACACATAGATAAACCTTGATTCCTTAGTTGTCATTTGCATCTGTCAGGAAGAGCAAGCATACATGAAAATTGCCTTTACAACAACCGATCAGAACACTCACCTATCTCTCTTCTTTCCTGATTGCCCTACAATTGTTGCATGCATTTGTAGAGTTACGTATTGACTTGATCAGTCTTACCTTCTTTCAGCATGCCAACTTTTAGACACTTCATGAAGCGGCAGGCTTGGCAGGACTTGCGTCTGCGCTTTGTGATTTCACATTCATTTGTTGCTGGGCAGCTGTATTCTATGTTACCTGTAATACAAAGAACAGGAAAAAAGAGGTATTCAGAATCACTAAATAACCGATAAACTGGATATACAAGTACTCGTGCAATTACCGTTGTGCTTAATTTTGGAATATATAATTTATATAAATATATAATTTTGAGAATAAACAATTCTCTAAAAAGGAAGCACCTTTGAAGTAAAAATAAAAAGCCAAATTAAATGACAAGATTTTTGATATATGTATTTTTAATTTAGACAGCTATATGTAAAACAAACAACCCAACAAACAAAAATACCACCATAATTGATGAGAGTCTGCATCTGGGTCCATACATGAACACATGGTCTCAAGCAAAATCCTTCGCATTTGTTATTCCTGCTGGTAGGATGTGAAAAGCTGCACACACCTGGGCTACTAACCCAAGCACTCTGTTTCCTGTTGTTCACCACTTTCATTAGCCTTTCTTTGGACACAATAAGAGAAAGTGACTTTTGTGCTTTATTGCACAATCTGCAAGAAGAGGTTCTACAGAACTTCTCCCTTCAGAAGAGCAGGCACAGTGTATCAGACAGTGCTCAGCTACACTGATATCACTGCACCTAGCACATCCTACAACTGCTTGGTCAGACCTCGCTGCCAGGGCATCTCCCCTCTCTCTGCTCTTCATACAGAGTTCTTGTACTGACAGGCATCAGAAACAGAATCATCCTTTGGAAGTTGTAAGAACAACAAAAACTGGGGGAGATGCTTGCCTCTGTCTCTTCCAACCCTCCTTAAGGCCTAGAACAATCCTTAAAGGTGAGTCCTCTGTGGCAAAGCACTGTTTCAATTTTTTGTTACTGTTTCAAACATATTATTTATTTTCAAAAATAGAAGGAAAGCCTGAAAATTAATGCAAAAAACATGTATGAGTCATTTTCTTCACATTTTTTCAAAACACATCTTTGGGAATCCAAGTCCACATGAGAGAACGTTTGTTCTCTTTTGTCCTGGTACCACTGCACTTTTCATAGAAAGCTAGAAAGCTTAGCTCAGCTTATTCATCTGCCTAGCCATGCATCCTATTGCTCATGACTACATTCAGTATGACAGACTTTGCAGCAGTCAGAAGTTTTATCAGGAAACTGACTTTCAAATACAGTATCTTCCCCATCAGCCTGTCACATCTTGCTTTAAAGGTATTTCTTTACTTTCTAACCCTTTCCCCCTGTGATTAAGTGCATTAGTATCTTAATGAAAATGCATTCTGTTTATTGCCCTCTTGGGAAGCAGGAGGTCATCACACCAAATGCATAAATTGTCATCAGAGACAGTCCAAGCATAATTGCAATTTTGCTGCTCCATGTTTGCTGCACTCGGGGTCCGTCAAAGTCCCCTGAAACATGCGCAGGTTCTAATAATTAGCATAGAGCCTGCCTGGGACCACAGCATTGATGAAATATTTCAGAGTTAATCACACTTTGTAAACACTGATTTATATTGACTACCTTTCTCCAGACTGATGTCTCCTCATTAAATATCACATTAGTGGATTGCAGGATTGCACAAAGACTCAAATGCTCAGCAACTGCTAATTCAACAGGAAGTAATACTTAAACCACTTACATCTATTGAAAATGGGTTAAGTATTTATGATAAAGGACGTCTGCACAGTACAGTGTAAGATCTGCTAATAAAACCAACATATCGTTTCAGGCATTTGCAGGTATTATTCCTCCTAAACTCTGCTACAGTTTGAAGTAACAATGCTGGCAAATAAAATGGGTCTTGGCATGGCTAAATACAAACAGCTCTCACTGACAAAACTTAAACTTCAGTTTAGCCGCCTTCTCCTTCCTTAGCTCCTAAGAAGAAAGTCATTTAAGAAACTAAGGATATGCTGGGTAGGAAATCTGGCTGGACTTTTCCTGCAGACCTTCCTCCTGAAATGCATTAGCAAAGTTCAAACATAATACTTCTAGAAAGATGTGCAGGAAGGGATGTAAAGGGCAAGCTTAAAAAAATACATTATCTTCTCACACTCTAGTGAGGTATTTTCAGTAAAGCAGAACCACTATGCAGGGAGACCTTCAAAGGCTATCACAGATTTTGCCTAATTAACTTCATTGTGTTGTAGTAACGTATGTATTACCACCCTCAATTTAAAAAAAAAAAAAAAAAAGAAAAAAGAAACAGGAAATCTGAAGTGTTTTGCACTAGATCAAAGACGATCTTTGCACAGTCAAAAATTACGTTGATCATAACTAAGATTAAGATTATGACACAGCACATCAAGTAGCAAAGCTCTGTACTGAAGCAAGCAGAGCACTCGCACTATAGACAAAGCCTTTGTGCAAAGGCACAGATGACGAAGATACAGATGCCACCAAAAAGCAGTTTTGAAAACAAAAAAAAATAAAAATGAAAGCAGGGTTGCTTATTTCCCTAAGCAAACTCTTCCAATCCATATCCTGAAATTTCAGCTTTGTTCAAAACCCTGTGAACCATGGCAATGGTCTATAGTATGGTGCACATTATGGGCAGACAACATAATGGATTTTCTCCAAATGCCTGTCACCTAAGGAACTTTAAAATGAGCTATTATTCTCATCACTTCAATTCCAGAAACGTAGCTTAGACATCAAATCTTTTCTTATCAATTCAGGCTGCTTTACTTTAATGAATTATATTATACAGCAGATGTTAGGTCCTAATTTTTGATGCTAGAAAACAGCATTTTGGAAAAAAAAAAACTTGGAAGAAGTTGGAAAGAGCTCCTCCAATGAATGCAGTGGAATTACAGTAACTGGATATTGCTTCAACGAAGATCCACATCTTATCAGTGGCCACACTTGATTCTCCTGAAGTGTTTCAGTATTTTAAAATATGGCTAGAGTGCAATAACAGTTCAAGGAAACAAAGTTTGTCATTGCTTCAGATATGAATGCCATATCTTATCAAATATTTGCATGGATAGACTTCTCCCTACTTTTGATCAGTAAACTTTCCCTTAAAAAAAAAAAAAAAGAAAATTGTAATTGATAGGAACATGAGTATATGCGATACTAGAAATATGTTCTACCTAATGTTCTCAATATTATTTTGATTAAAAAAAATACTGTGTTGCAAGTCTTCAGAGCTCTTATAGTTTATTTACTTCCATATATCAAAAATAAACAAGTTAAGTGTTTAGTAATCTGTACTATCTCACAGTTACATTACCCACAGATAATAATTTCAGCTCTGCACTGTATTTCAATGAGAATGACTGAGAAGGAAGTTCTGCCATTTACTTGTTTTTGCATGGTGCTAGAGGCTGAAACTGAGCAGCTAGCAAGAATCTAACTTGAGTTTGCCCAGTCCTGTCAACAGCTGGAGAGGTAGCCGTATCATATGATGAACAGGATCAACATGGCAGCTCTGAATCTTTAAACTGGGCTGACAAGAGCAATAGAGCAATTTATAATATCTCCTGGCTGGTTTTCAGAAAGGACTGGGCGCTGATTACTTATTTCAGAGTCTTTTGTACAATTAGTTTGCAGGCAATATAATTTTCTCACTTACTCCTTAATAGAATCTTGCAGCTTGCTGGCTGATAGAATAACAGTGGATATGTAAAACTCCTGCCTGAAGTGCCAGAGGATAATTTGTATATTCCTTTCAGTAGCGTAATGGACTTCTACAGTTTGGCAGTTAAGGGGCTGAGTAATGTAAATTAGTATGACGTTTGAAAATAAAAATATATGTCAAATCTTCACTCCCCAAACACATTGCACTTTGCTATAATAATACAATGGGATTTATGCCTGAGACCCTTTTCTCCCACTATGCCCTGAGGAATATTTATTTTAAAACATTTGTTTTATTCTCCGAATTTATTAAACGTTATTATCTCAGCCACAAGACGTGAAAATATTTCTAACACTTCAGGCCTATCAAATGGAACCAACTTACTAAAAATAATGCCATTTGATCTTAAAACAGCAAGTGAACTGCTAAAACTCACTGCATAACCTGTTCTCTGCTTTCAGATGCTTCAAACTGTAAGATCTTTACACACAGCTCAAGAACAAGTGGGCCAACATACCATTTTTTTCATCTCACAGATCATGTTCCAAAGTTACTTGAATGAGATGTGGTTTCACAGTAAAACTGTAATTATATAGGGTCATACTTAATGGTTTTACAAGCCAGGCAATTGACTGGACTCAGGTAAGATTCTCTGGACCAATTTGGCCACTGCTTGCACAAAAGTGACAGTGACATAGGTCAAGTAGTTTTGGACCCTCGCAGTAACAGTGGTTCAACCACGATGAAGAGGGGGCCACTGAGAACAGTGCCTCCTGCCTTGGCATCTCATCTCAGACAAAGCTCTTGTCATCAACAGTTACAACTGCAGAGACTCACAGATACCTGAAGTGAGGAGCTGGCTGTAGATACTGGCTGCCATCTGTGGGACAGGCTGAAACAAGGGTCCCTTTTCCAGAAATATTGACAAGAATAGAAGCTGCAGACAGCAAATCTTAGTAGAAGCTTTATTTGCCTTTTCACACTGTGACATTTGACATTATAACACCAAAGATGCAAACGGATTGCTATGAGCTACTGGAATATGCCCAGGAAATCTCTGGAGAAGTGAAAGAGATGAGGAAGTCTGAGATGAAGGGTGAAAATGTGTTCAGAAGGAGTACCCATGAGACCTCACAAGAGCAGAAGGAAGGGTGACAACATCAGTACTGAAATATTTATTGTGTGAGAATGCAGGTCCAAATGGAGAAAAAAAAAATGGGGGGGAGGCGCGCAATTAATTATTCCTTCAATGTGCTAATTTCTATGCTATAATCTGCTCATGGAATAGTATTTCAGTATTTATTTATTTAGATTCAATAGTGTCCCATTTACCTCCCAAACTGAGTCTCTGTAACCTAGTATCTCTTTAAAAAGTGTTGTATTTAAAAATCAAGTGTTAGCAGAAGTTCCCATATCACTGGATTCGAGTCTTTCTGCAGTGAAGTTCACCCTGGATACCACTGTCATGCTCTGTTTTCCTGGATCATGTAATCAAAGGAACATACTTTTTGTGAACTGGTATATATGCAAACTCTGGAAAATGAAAGGTAACCATGATTATGGCAGTACTCCTTCAGGGAATTAATAAAAGAGAGGTCTTAGTAAGAGAGTCAAGAGAATCCAGGCCAACACAGTGAGCAACACTGTGCTAGGTGATGCCATAAGTAATCCAACCAGAACAGAAAAAGATCATGTCCAGAGAAACTGAGGAAGGGCAGATGCTGACAGAACTGAAGAGTAATAGCCTAACTTTGGAACTAAGAACAAAGTAAAAACAGGTGGACTTAAATATGTATTTGATGTTTATAGGTCACAGCAAAGCTGAACTTAGGAAAGTAAATATATTTTCTCTCAGGTCAAAATTTTATTTCTTCTAGACTGTGGTCCTTATTTTGTCGTCAAAACTCAACTGAATATAAGCGTAAGTAAGTATTTCCACAAGTAACAGTGTTCATATTGTTAAGGTCTCAGAAATGGGATCAGGCTGGAATGAGGTTGAATTTGAACCTAACCAAATTCAGTTTTATCCGACAAATCCTTAAATGGATTCACCTGATACTGTAGACAGCTCTATGAATTATAGACCTATGAATTCTGCTACATGTCATCTGGAGCTGATTAACCCTGAAATTGACTATATTCACAATTCTTCAGCCAGATGACTTCAGGAACAATATTGCACATGCAGTTACAGAATGTTTAAAAATTTGATTCCCGAATGTCTTTCCATTCAAAAACTCGAAAAAAAAAGATAGGATCATATATGATGAATTATGCTTAAATTATGCTTATGTCTCTGATGCTTGTGTTTCCTTTTCTGGTATAATAAGAAACTCAGGAAAAGCAGCCACTTTTTAAATAGCTCTAAAGTACAAGATGGTGTTTGACAGAAGTATACAGCCAGCTTAGAAGTACTACATTTCAGATGAAATCACTACATTAAGTTGTTTAAAACAAGCCACTGTGTTATGTTACTGAATTATAGTCTACTTAGAACTTCTAAAATGCATTTTTATTGCTTTTTCTTTCATTCCTAGAAAACAACATGAATGGAGATTTAAAACAGTAATGTAAAGGTGATGCCAGTTGGTCTGACTACATGATAATTTTGTATCAGATGCTTATTTTAGATAGATAGGTGTCCAATATCATAAGAACACCATAATTTTCACTATGCAACTGATAGTGGTGGGTGTTGAATGCTATCTGTAAAGCTCCAAGTACCTTTGATCCCCACTGGAATCAACCACTATTTTCAACAGAAGTCAAGGGAATTTAGGTTCTCTTAAGAAGGAATCCACAGCCTGAACACCTGTCCACCCAACCTGCCTTTCTCCAGAACTGATTCCCTGCCACCTGGGAGCCACTGAAGAGTTGTCCAACCGAGAAAGACTGAACAGCCTGAATTTCGTCCCTGCTGATATTATACCTAGGCCAATTCTATATAACTTTCCAAGGTAACATGGAAAACTGCCATTGTTTGCCTATGAACAAAGAGAACATCTCAGTCTCCAGTTTTTAAAAAGCACTTTCACAGCAGTTTGGGGAAAAAAAGCTATAGTAGTACTAAAATAAATTGCTTGCTAGCTGAGACCTCACATGCATTTAGTTTCAACCTAGACAGAGCCTCATAGTTTGGGCTGGAAGCTTTCAGAAGTTTGTTTGTAACAAATAGAGATTCATGGCAATGATACATAGCATCAGACACATTATTATTCATCAACCACATCTCTCTGAGGATTTCTGATGTATTTGAAATAGCCATGCACAGATCAGGATCCTCACTCTTATTCCCTAATAATCTAAATACAGCATATAACGTACCAGGCCGTAAGGAAAGCAGAGACAGTAAAAAGGATAGGACCATCTGTATACTTCTGTCTCTTCGGTTCTCAGGTTTCGGTGTGTTTATATTTTATTGTCTCATCTTGTTTGGCTGCCATAGTTACACAGTGGCATTATGATAGGATGAAAAGATGTGTTGGAAGTACTTGCTTGCTAGTTTGCTAGTCAAGTTTGCTCGTTTGCTAGTCAAGTTTGCTAGTTTGCTAGGCCCATATGCACAGAGAAATCAGAGGGAAAGGGAAGATCTATCACTGCTTGCTTAAAATATTCTTTGAAAGAAATGCTGATGCACAGACTTTTACTTATATAAGGAAGGCAAATGATTTAATCAGGTAATGATGGATTCAGGTGACATTTAGTGTTAGGTTCACTGGAGGGCTGCCATCTTTGCACCAGAGCCAAGGTCCACAGACTATTGCACTCAGATGCAAGCCTCCACCCTACCTTTCTATAAAAACTAACCTTAGCTACCAGTAAAGATGCTGAAAAGCCATAAAGTCTTGCTTAATTTGCTTTCATTTCCTCCACAAAAACGATGTGCAGAATTATTACAGGAGTCAGCTTTGAGAGATGTAAATTAACCTTCGGAAGCCACTTTGGTCATATGCAACTTTGAATCAAACTTTATGCTGCTCATTTGAAATGTCAGTTTATCTGAATTTACATAGCTAGGTCTAACTTCCCTGATTAAAACTTCCTGATTAAAAAAAAAAAAAACAACTAACATATTACTAGCATATTTACTGTAAAGTATTTGCAGATTTACAGATAAACACAGGTAAACATTGTAAAGAGGGTTGAAAAACCTGAACACTAAAGAGATTAAAAGCAACTCGGATAATCAAAAAGGTGAACAAAGCGCTCCTAGACCGGAACTGATTTATCTAGCTCCTAGCATGGGCAGGCTTTGAAGACCACAGGAACTACCTTATGGCAGAACTGTAGAGCTGAAGACTTTTAGGTAATCAGCATAAAATGAAATGGCAGATTTGATCTAGTTCACATAATGGTGAGGTGACCAAAAGACCAGTACTTCCAGGATAGAACATGTCTTGTTAGTGTTAGGAGATACCAACAGGCACTGACTCTCGGGCATAAAGCTCTAAAATAAGACTGAGGGTACAACTGTAGTAGGGCTTCTTACCACCTGTGCTTTACCCACTCTGTGTAGAAATGGAAGACTGCTGTCTCAATAATGTTCAACCCGTTTTCCCTGAAAAATAAACAAAAGAACCAAGGCCCTGGAAACACAAGGACTAGTGAAATATTTTAGCTTTTGTGGAGTAAATTCAAACACTGTCCAAGGGGGGGGGGGGGGGAAGAAGCTGTGACACTTTTGCAACATCATCTTCTTACCAAGAAGGCAACATATCAATACCAAGGGCTTTTCACACTGCCTTTTCATGCTAGTTTGAAGACAATAATACTGAATAGTCCAAAGACAATAATCCTTAAGAGCTGGAAGAAAGCTGTCTCAATGGAGGCTATTATTTTAGAGAGAAAAAGGCTAAACTAAAACAAAATAGCAAGCTGTTTTTAAATTAACTCCCATCATCCTTATACTGAAAGCAAAAGTACCCTTTCCATCCACTTACAGGAACATTTAAGTAAAGCACTGAGTAATTACATATTATTAATGCAAAATATGTACTTACTAGCCTTTATGATAACTGAGCAAATAAAAATGATGAGAAATGTATTTACACTAAATATTCACTTCAAAATATATAGTAAGTGCAAGAAAGCTGGCTGCAGACTCTTGTGTTCAGCACAGAGGACAACTGAAAATCCTTTTTTTTTTTTCTTTTAAATGAAAGCTTGGAGTTTTCAAGATAATACAGTACACAGCAAAAACTGTGGAGAGACCCTAAAAATCAATGGCTCTGCAACTATTTTTAGTTCTTGCTATTTTCTACTGTCCCTGATGCTAAGCCACTTTTGGGGAGATTTTGGCTGTGTATGTTTCTGAGAGACATTTGCAATCAGCCATCATGTAAATTATCCCAGAAGCAAACAGAGCTGCAGCTGAGTATGAGGCTGAGCAGAGGACATCCAGTTCTCTCAGTCCCATATGTCACAAGAGGGGGCAAAGCATCATTACATTCTGCTATGACCTAGGACGACAATGACTTTGTATACTCAGCTGGGATTTTTTGTTTGTTTGTTGTTGTTTTAAACCAAGTAATTTCTTGTTTTTATTGATTTCTTACCAATTTTTATCATAACCCATACATTCTTTACCACAGCACCAAATTTCAATATTTGTGTGCTATGTTAAAAAAAAAAAAAAAACACATTCAGAATAGAAAAAACCTCTCTTGTAATTCAAGGGAGGGCTCATTTACTTTTACTTTGAAAAAAAATTACCAGGCATTGCAAGAGGCACAAAGGAGAAGAGGAGAAAAGCATCAGCCAGGAATGGACGTTTTTAGACTAGATTGCTATCTAGTCTAAAAGTACTTAGAATCTTCATTACCCTTAAAAATACGTGTATAGTCCAAACTAGAGTGAAAAGCACTTCTTGTAAGGGGCTACTAGGTATCCTGCGATGTACTACTTCAACTACTTCACTTCAGTCTTACATAAGATGTCAGTGGTGCACAGACACTGTGCTGGCTCTCTGAACAGCTGCCTGTGGCTTGCACCTACTGAGATCTGAAAAGGCTTCTTTGAAATGGAAAGAATGGAAAGAATCCCATTGACTTAGTGGAAAGGACACCAGGCCTGACGTGAACACAGATTTGCTTCACAGTCTAACTTTGTCAGCACAGCCTTGCTCTCCCAGAAGCCAGGGCAGTTTTGCCAATGACCTCAACAGAAGCTGCACTTCAGTTCTACAAGTCTGTGCTAAAGCAAAAAAGGTTTGGAAAATCAAATACATTCTTTTACACTGAATCTACAATAAATTACCCATCACAAGTAAAGCATTAGGATTTCAAATAAGCAACTCTTTTAGCTAAGATAAGCTATTCTTGCATAAGAATAGTTACAACATTTGATTCTCTTTGCTCTGCTCTACTCTTCTGTATTTATAAATTTATCTTTTCTTTTTATCCTGTTTTCTTGTTTGCACTTACTCAGTTATCAACCTGCTTTAAATACAAGCAGAACAAGAATGTGAGATGAACCAGGAAGGGAAAAAGCAGGGGAGACTGACCTCTAGGAACAGGAACACAGACTAAATTCTGTCGTTTACACAAAACAAGGCTCAGGGGAATTCTTCTTCATGCAAGCTCAAAAGGTAGAATATTCAAAACATAAGGAGTAGCTTTTTCTTGTATACCTCGTCACCTACCACAAACGATGGTTCACCATCTTAAGTAGGATTCACCAAAGCAAGCAGCTTCTGTTATTTCGGATGGTATCTGAAAACTCTCAAACCTGTGTGACAGCTGAGTCAGCACCATTACTGAAGAAGCTACCATGACATTACGATGGTAACGTTCCTATTCTTAGTTTCTTCATTATTGCTTTTCCATTCAATGCCTGTGTTTGCCTCATTGCATTTTTATTTTTTTTGGTCTTTACAGCACCGTCACCTGCTGATGCAGCTAGTGCTCTAGCCCTACTGAGACTTTTTGCGCAGCTGCCAGTTCTAACTTGAGCTGTGTGGCCAAGTCCAGGTTGCTAATCCGGAGAATGACGTCTCTGTCTTGTGCTTCCATGCCCAGAAGCTTGCTGTCTGCGGTGTGGTGTAAAATTGCAAGCTATCTATTACTGCCAGAAGTCAATACTTCATTCAGTTAAAGGTTTTGTCGCATTTTTTCATGCTCAGAATATGACTAAAATAATTGTGCATTAATTCAGTTCTGTAGGATAGCTATTACACAGCAATTAAATACCATTTATAAAATCAAAGTTTCTAGTTGAAGTTGCCACTTGAAGTTTAGCAGACAGAAATACAAGTTGTTTCACTAGAACATTTTTGGAGTTTTCCTGAAAATGTTCTTGAAGGTCAAGTGAAATCAGCTACTCTTTTTTTTTTTTAAATTAGTTTTTGACTTTTTCAAAAACAGACTTGAAATGAACATATCGTTTCTGCACATGCATTCATTTAACTTATGAACCTACACCACTAGGAATCTCTGAAGTTATGTTTATTTACTGATTGCAAACTCTGTAACTTTCAGCCCCATTACAAGCACTGAACTCCAGTGTTTCTTTTTAGTGGCTATACAGCCATCACGAAATGGGTTATTTCATGCTGATAGAAGGCCCAAATCCCCTAAGATTAAACATTTTCTACATTTACAACAATTAATTAAGGGGAATAAAATGAATATTTTTATTGACAAATTAAAACAACTCTTAGCAATTGCTAAATTAAAGAAAAACATTAATTTCCTTTATTAATTTTATATGAAATACAGAAGTACTTATTTAAAAAACTTGGACTGACTGTTTCAAATTTGGGGCTACATGAAATTACGAACTGAAGATAACTTTACTCTCCTTAGTACAACTCATTTCTAATAAGAAAAGCATACCGCCACGCTGCCTTCACTTTCCTGAGAATTCCAGGTGCTCAACACCTATGAAAATCAAGCAGGTTTTATTGAGGAGCTTAAATTTGGACTTAGCAACCTAATTTTAGTCTCTGAAGTTGGAATTTAATTTAATGTGACACTATATTCCTGTACAGGCCAAGCTTGGCCTCATGTTCTTTAAATAAAACACCTTCAATTTTACTTGAAAGGATGATACCTAAATGAAAGTAGAAGGTTATTTTGTCTCCATTGGTTCTGTAGCTAGAACAATTTGCATGACCATTTATCCCATTCATACTAATTCATGCCAAAATATGTGGCATATTTGTAACATGTATCAAGAACAGATTAGTAATATAAAGTACTGGACAGAGACCAAAAGCTGCCAACTTACTCTCCTTAAAATACGATCTTAGAGGTATTTGGTGAACTTTTAAGGCCACAGTATATGATATGGCTGAAAGGACACTTACTGATATACTGAAATGCACAAAATACTACAGCAGTACATTTTGTACCCTTTTTGAAATTTACTAGTGCATTGCCATAAACAAACTTCTTTGTAACAATTTAAGTATGGTTGTGATTTAGCTAGGAACAAAACCTAAGCACCATCTGTATGCGCCACAAGGTGTGCTCAAGAGGTATTCATGAAAACCTTTGAAAATAATCTTTTTTTTTGGCAGCATTTATGAGAATACATGAGGAACTCATACAGAAAAAAGAACAATGTGCACTGGATGGCTCCACTGTTCTTCTATTTTTGACAGACCATGACTGCTTTGAGAAACCTGCCAGAGAAGGGAACAAGCATCTTTGGTCACAGGCTTGCCAAGCTGTTCAAGTGGACTTTAAAGTTGCTGGGGGAAGAGAATCTCTGTTCACCCAACTCCTCCCAGTTTGATGCCAGTGTCAGCAATAGATGCCCAGAACTTGGATGAAGGTCATGGGTCAGCAGGAGAGCACCTGCAGAGCAGCACAAGGAAATTCCAGCCACTCCAGGCAGTAAGGCATCTTCATCAGGGGTCCAACTTTAAATGCCTCTACGTAAATGTACGTAGCATGGGGAATAAACAAGAGGAGTTAAGAAATGTATGCATACCTGCAAAGTTGTGACCTCACTGGCATTACAGAGATGTGGTGGGATGGCTCCCGTGACTGGAGCGTTGGAATGGAAGGATACAGGCTCTTCAGGAAGGACAGGCAGGGGAAACAAGGAGGAGGTGTTGCCCTCTATGTCAGTGTGCATGGAGCCCTGCCTAGGGATGGATGAGGAGCTGACAGAGCATGTACGGGTCAGAACTAAAGGGAGGGCAGAGACCGGGACAATATAGCTAGAGTCTATTACAAGACACCTGACCAGGAAGAATGAGCTGATGAGATCCTCTACAGACAGACAGATAGAATCAGCCTCACATTTACAAGCCTTGACCCTCATGGGGGCCTTCAACCAACCCAATATCTGTAGAGGGACAAAGCACCAGGATACAGGCAACCCAGGAGGTTTCAGGAGTGCACTGATGACAACTGCAAGTGACAGAGGAGCCCAGGAGGAGAGGTGCTATGCTAGACCTCGTTCTCACCGACAACGAGGGGCTGGTAGGGAACGTGAAGCTCAAGGGCAGCCTTAGCTGCAGTGACCATGAAATGATGAAGTTTAGGATCTTGAGGGCAGCAGGGAGGGTTCTCAGTAAGCTCACTACCCTGGACTTGAGAGCAGACTTTGGCTTCTTCAAGGATCTCCTTGGCAGAGTACCATGGGACAAACCCCTAAGTGGAAGAGGGGCCCAAGAGAGATGGTTAACATTGAAGGATCACCTCCTCCGAGCTGCAGAGCGATGCATCCCAACAAAGAGGAAGTGAGACAAAAACGCCAAGAGGCCTGCATGGTTGAACAAGGAGTTCCTGTGTAAACTCAAACACAAAAGGGAAGCCCAAAGGTAGCCTGGGAGGAATACAGAGAAATTGTCTGAGCAACCAGCGATCAGGTTAGGAAAGATAATGTCCTTTTAGAATTAAATTTGGCCAGGGACATCAAGAGCAGCAAGAAATGCTTCTAGAAGCACATCAGTGATAAAAGGAAGACTAGGGAAACTGTGGGCCCTCTCCAGAAGGAAACATGAAACCTGGTTATCCAGGATATGGAGAAGGCTGAGGTACTCAATTCTTTTTGCCTCAGTCTTTGCTAGCAAGAGCTCTAACCACATAGTCCAAGCCACAGAAGGCAAAGGCAGGGACTGGGAGAATCAAGGGCCACCCACCATAGGAGAGGATTAGGTTTGAGACCATCTTAGGAATCAGAAGGTGCACAAGTTCGTGGACATGATGGGATGAATCTGTGGGTCCTGAGGGAACTGGCAGATATAAGGAAGAAATTCTCTACTCAGAGCATGCTGAGGCACTGGAACGTGTTGTACAGAGAGGCTGTGGATGCCCCATCCCTGGAATCGTTCAAGGCCACATTGGATGGGGCTTTGGGCAGCCTGGTCTATGGGCAGGTGTCCCTGCCCATGGCAGGGGTGTTGGAATTAGCTGCTCTTTAAGGTCCCTTCCAAACCAAATCATTCTATGATAATCAAAATAAATGTAATTGTGATCTTAACACGACATAAAGAACTCACACTGAACCCCAAAGCTGCTTTTTCATGAGTAGCATCTGTAGGACCAAATATTATAAAGAACGAGAAGGTACAGTTTGAAGTTTTAACAGCATTTAGTCAAGGATTGTACTATTTCACTTTGAACAAAAGAAAGAAGTTTATAGAATTACCAACCTTGAATTGTCCTCTTGAAGAAAGCCTTGCAGGCCTCACAGGAAGCCACTCCGTAGTGGTACCCTGATGCAATGTCACCACACACCAAACACAGTCTTTTGGGCATCGAGTTCAGCATATATTCACACTTGGTCTGTGAATCTTCAGCAATGGTACTGGAGCAGTCATCATACCGTTTCCTGACTGGCCCGTTGCCCCCAAGCCCTGTGGCCGAAGGGTAGAGGGGAGGTGAGTCTAGCCCGTTCTGATGTCCATTCATGGTGGAACTGTAGCTCCCGCTGGCGTCTGAGGAGCCACCAGGGCTGTGGTGGTTGATGCTGTCCGTCAGAGAGGCAGGGCTCGACGGCTCCGTCTTGATGTACGACGAACAGTTAGAATCAATGTGTCGATCTTTGCTTGACATTCTGCAGAGAAGCCTGTAGTGGGGAGAGAGAGAAAGAAGAATCTGTGTATTAAAGACAATGCTCTTTCCGGCTGCTCTGGAAGGGTTAGGGACTGCACATCATTCATTCATTAGTCAATACCTCTTGTTCTACATGAAGGTAATCAGCATAAGGGCATGACAGAGCTTTGTCAAAGCTACAGACAGGCAGTAAACAAAAACTTTAAAGAGACCAAACCCGTCTGTTGTCCCCTCTACCTGCCCTCTAGTCTATGTGTCAACTTCAAATCAGATCTAAATTCTGAACTTGTCATCCATGAGTCACAAACTTCAAATATACTATTAGATTATCACACTATTACATTTCTTCCTTTTTCCATTAGTGCCATAAATGTTCTCAGCTGTATTTAATATTTGTCAGCACACTTCAATAAAACGCGTATCCATCATCTGTTCAACTGATATTGGAGAGCAAGTCTTCCACAAGCTTTTCTTTGTCTTTATTAATATTGCTTTATTATATATATATAGCTATTTAGTAACTGAGCAGCACATCAACTGGGGACTCTAACAAATAATTAAGGCTGGACTCCATTTTCACAAAATCTAAGTGAGATGATTCATCAGCTCTGGCTGCAATTACTTTCTAGCCATTATCCTCAGACTAACCAGTAATAACTATGCCAGTATCCCATATATCTGCAGCTCTATAGGATCTGACATTTTACGCGTTTCATTCTTGGATTAAAAAAATGTATTAGAAGGAATTTTAGATATAACTTTTGTCTTTCAGAAGGTGAGATTCTGTCTTACTTCTCAGTTCTCACCTTTTCAGAATTATGTATCTGAAACAATAATAAAACATTTGATCTAGTGCTATCTAGAGGAAGAAAAAAAACTCCCTTGTCTATTCCGTCCCCAAGTTCAATGTTACTTATAAACGCATTTTAGGACAAATAAAGAACAAACATAATAATCAGAAAGCTGTGAATATGATGCTATCTTCATTTTCTACTGCTGTGATTATGAGACCACGGTTCCAAATGGCCTACCTAGCATTTTCCTGACAGTACCCTCTGAAGCTGGCAAAGTACTGAGATGCTGACAGTTATGAGCATCTCTCTAGAAATATTTTCAGTAGAAATGCAACTCCATAAGGCCATCACCTGGAGCTATAGATGAATATTTTCAAAGCAAGAACGTGAGTCAAGACAATCTGACTTAAAGTAACTTTCTCAAGTCAGTTTTAAGATCTTGTCACTTATTCACCTTTTTAACATGTTAAATAATATACATACACAAACATTTATATAAAAGTATCTATCTATCAATCTAAAAAATTCTACTTCAAGCTCTGGAATCAAATTCACCAATGGAAAACAGACAGAAGTACAGAGAGCTGGCTTCTTTTCCAGTGAGGGTAACCAAGATCAAAGCCTGACCTTTCATTTCAAGTATCTGCTTAGGATAAGATCTACCCTAAAATCAGTGCCCATTGGTCTAATTTAGGACCTTCCAACTGTTGCAAATTTTACTGTCAAATGCTGTTGAAAATAACTATGTGTAAATTTGGGAAATGGCCAGATTGGTGTACAGAAATCCTACCCTCCAAACTTAAAATCAGTACTTATTTGAGAAGGTGGAAGGAACATGCTATCTGGTGTCAGCAAATAAACCAAGGAAATCGGAAGGTTAAAGCTGTGAAAATATCTTATTACACTGGACCACCTGCTTGTGTTGTCCTTTCCTCAAGAACTGGAGGGGGGGAAATCCCCTTGCCAGCCTGCAGTTGCGTGTGCCTTTTCTTCTGCATCTGCTGCCTTGTAGCCGTCACTGTTAATGAGTGCTGTAATTAATAGATAGCTCTCTCTTGTCTCTCTACTTGCACTCTGGGCTAAGCACTTTTCTCAAGTCAACATTTGAAAGAAAGCGGGTCGGCACTGACTTACAGCAGCTCTGCGAATTCCTTTTAATTTAGAGCACTTACACCACCACTCCACTTATTACCTTATAATTACTGGACCGCTCTCACATACATTATGATCTTAGACTAGAGTTAGAAGTTATTAGGGTACTAAAACATGGTGTCGCACTGTCTCTCTCCTCTTTTTTGACACTGAATTTTATACAGCCATGACTAAAAATATCAATCAACTTTCACATTCCACCTACTTATTTTTTATATTATTTTTCTGCACACTGAGATCCTTTTATTGAATAAACAGGTACCTGGTTTTCTTTTTGTCTCCGTTCTTTTTAAACTCCTTAGATTAAGTCTCAAAATAAAGCAATAGGGGTCCATTACCTACCATCTATTGTACCCAGCTTGATGGCACACTTGTCTCTCTAAACCTCCCACTGCTGACTTTTTTTCGGTCTTTGAGATTTATTTTTTTTTTGAGATCATTATTTTTTTCAATAATGAGCTCTAACATCACCCTTCCCTTCCCAGAAAAATCATTTGCAATTAATTAGTTGTCGAAACGCATGTTGTTTTAGCCAGTGCTATAGCAGCCATCTCCCACTCCAAGCGGTCAGAACCAAAACACAACTGCAGTTCTGCATGCATGAAAACCTGATCAGCAGCGTTGCTTAGGCTGAAGCCAGTTTGCTGATGCTTCTGAAGCTGCAGTTTCTAGTGCTAACCGAGATACAGCTGCTTTTGGTCACGGCTTAAACAGCACAAACCGGATTCGTACGTACTGGCAAAGCACAAATTCAGTTAAAACATTAACCATTCCGTGGAAAAAAGAAAACAACGGCCCCTGGTTCTGAGAACAGAAACTTTTCAACTTTCCCCCCCCCTCAAAGAAGGGGAACCAGGGTGAGGGCTGTGTACAAGCTGTGGGTGGGCACCATGCACCTACTGCTCCCATTCCTTTGCCACTGTGCCGCATCTGAAGGAAAGGAATTCAAGAGCCATCTTACGCGGATGGCAGGTGGGACCACCAGCAAATTATCATGCTGAACATTTGGAATAATGCCTAAGCTAGATCTCTGTAAAATCCCTCCCTCAGTTCCCTCCTAATTACTACTTAGCTCGTTCCACTGAAGAATTCCTAGACACCATTGCATTATAGTCTAAAACTACAGTTGGAGCTTAATTCTCTCTTCCTCTCTGTGTCTGAAATTCTACAGCTCTATTATTCAAGCCTGAAATATTCACAACTATCTATAAATTCAATTGTCAGCCGGTGGGTTTTATTCTAGACCTCACTTCAATCTAAAATTAGAGGCACTAAAATTCACATTAACTCTAAGAGGAATGTAGTGAATAAGACTTTATTTCAAAAGAACACCTTTTTGTCAGAAAGAGCTATTTTCAAAATGATGGCTTTATCTGCATTCAAAGAGAATAAGCCCAATTCCACATTGTGCTGTTAATGCAAAATTTTTAGGTCACATTGGATTAATAAAAATCTAAATTTAGTTAAGGTTTATGAATAGAAATAACATGTGTCATATAAAAACGTACAGTATTTATTTTAAAGCCTTGGTGGGGTTGTTTTTTTTTTTTCTCTTTACTATATTTTAAGTCAAATGAAAGGCACCACCATTTGTGGTGGGTTACTCTCACGTAAATTTGCTAACAACTTGGAGTTCTCGGGTAAACTTTCCTTTCAGTAACTACAGGGAAAGTAGCTAACTGGCTCTAGAAGCATTTCCACACCCAAACACAGAAGAAACTACGCAGGGTGCTGCAAGTTGCTAGTAATAGGTAACATATAGCACAACTCTTCATATCTGTAGTAAATTTACCTCACAACTTCTTCTTATGACTATGACCCCAAACCAGTCACTGCTGGCAGAAAGGTACAATGACAGAGCGCTTCAAAATACAACAACTGCTTTAAAATGGTCTTAAACAATACAGAATAAATTGTATGCTATGTGCTTATGAAAGGTTGAATATATTAAGAATTTATTAATGCAATCACATTCGTATTTCCATCTACCTGCCACATTGCTAATGATATTGACAGCGCTGACACTGGCTAAATCAGTATCAATATACAAATAGAGTGCAAAAATTAACCACATCTGATTACAACATATGTCTTTAAAAAAGAAAGCCTTCCTATTCAAGCCGTGAGAAGGTTTTTATATTCAATTCATGCATACAATTTGGTTCAGAAAATTATTTTTCCCTCATCTCCCTTGTTATCAATACCTAAAGGAGGTCAAAAAAACAAGCAGATACTTCATAATCTGTGAGCACATTTCATGTTTGCTTTTCAAGAATGAAAAGCTCTTCTTACAGCATCATTCGCTATTTCAGAGCTGCGCTGGTGGCTTCAGTGAGAGTAGTAATTAGTCAGAATAATTAGAGTGAACACCTTTATTACAGACCAACACAAAAGCCCCCTTTTACCTGCACACAAAGTTTTCAATTCTTTTCCTGAAAAGAGAATTGCTCTATTTCCATAAATGCCAGAATAGGTTGTTATCAGTTGACGTTTTTAGTGACAGCTTCTACGTGGGAGCATCAGCAAGGCAGGTGTTATTATGCACACATAGCTGCTTTGTACATTAACAGTGCCATCCATCTGATTTTCCTCCAACACATTCCTCTAACTCACATGCGTGTAGACCAAAAACGTCTTAACTTGTTATCCTCATCCTTTAGCTACAAGAACCTATGCATAAAAGAAAGTCTTGGACTAGATTACATGGGAAGCCTATAGCAGAATCGGGAATGGAACCCAGCTCTTTGCTTTGACCATGAAGACTACATTTCCTCTCAAATACAGCGCTTATTTTCGTATCATTTCACACGTCTGCACCAAAAATCAATAGAGAGCAGTGAGACACGTTCCAGTGATTCCCCATACCTGTGCCTCTAAATGTAAGAAGAAAGGATATTAGCGTGGAAAGAAGCGAAAGCATTGTTTCTTGCACTGATACCCATGACACCTCAAGACTTTCACCATGTCCTGTTGAAGACTGAGTAACAATCTCAGCTGAGCTGCTTTACATTGAGCATTTTTTTCTGCTTCAACTAATTGCACTCTAGTAAAGTGGCAAAATGTGAATCACTTAGTAGGAAAATGGGCACCAGCTGCTATTGTCAGAGAATGGAGATGCAGAAGAAAAGGAAAGTGACTGAATGAAGTGTCATGTCAGAAATCAACGGTGCAACGTGTGATTTGAGAAAACATGACTACTTTACAGAGACAGGGTGTCATTATGGCATCACAGTAATACGATGCTTTGACAACTGCTGGGTCTAACATATCATCATTGCATTAAGGTGCACTGGCTTAGTTGGGGGAAGGAAAAGAAAGGATTTCTTCTTTTAATAAGAAATATTGCAAGGTCTGCTTGGTTAACCTAGTGGATGAGATCATTAATTGCAAAGTATTGCTAATCTTGTTCTGTGCATGCACAAACAAAACTGTCAGTACATATTTATCTTTGTTAATAAACACATATGTGTAACCATGTAGTAGAGATTATTCTGTGCAAAACAGAACGGCTGTAGTTTTCTATACATTTTTAAAATTTCATTATTTTCTGTAATTTCTTCTTTTGCTCATGTTCTCTTGAAACCTCTACCACTTCAGCTTGGCAAGGGAAAGCAAAGCAAGCCTATGACTTTTTCCAGAGCAGCTGTCATAGCCACTAGCAGCCGGAACAGAAGAAGCAATGCTTGAAGCCATCACGTTGCTACCAGCAGTGGCCTGAGTTAGCTGATGTCTGGTGACAGAGGATCCGGCTTCCCCAACAGTTATATTGGTCTGCAGGCAACCCACTAAGCTCTGCTAAAGCACTTCCTACACACAAGGCAGTGGAAGGCTACACTGCTGCACATTCATTTATAGTGTAACAAATCAAGCCATTATCCGAGTCCTCGCATTTGTACCTAATCCGAGAGGCTGCACTTAGTTTGTTTTCTATGCCATTTTTCAAAAATCAAAATTTTCAAGTGACTGACTTTCAACACCTGCAGACCCTCTGAAATGAGGGGGAAATATTTTAGAACATTCCTCTACCCTGTATAAATATTCATTATTGCTTCCCTTTCTATTTCAAGTTGATTCCCTCTGCTTCCTGGTTGATAAACTTTGTTAACAAGAAGGAAATGATCCTGAGATACCCCAATGTGTTGCAAATTATCACTGTTGACAGCTTCTACATTTAAGGATTACATCTGATGCAACAATGCATACTAGTGTCATTTATCTTTAGCTCATTTCCTTGGACCTATTTCAACTGAGGGTGAGCATCTCTTGTTTATAGCTCTAAATACTGTAAGTGAGCAACTGGCAAATCAATAAAACTGTTAAATGCATAATAATACTGTGTAATTACTTACATGATGTTTTGCATAATTAACTGTCTGAGGTGTTCCTTGATATACTGGAGACTCAGAGTATGGAATAACCTATAAGCCTATAAAACACATACTGTTTATATGAATAGAAATTATGTTTAAAACTCTCATTCTAATAATCCAAATCAGACCTTGGCACCACATGACAGAAAGCCTTCCCTCCCTGCCAAGTCTAAATCAATTCTTATGGCATTACTTCATAACTAACGTGATATTTCACTGATGATGACTATTACCCTGATTACTTGGAAGTAATGTAGTAATAGCACAAATACACTTAGATTAAACAAACTACTGCTATTTAATCAATATTATTGAGACAAACTAAGTGTTTTAATAAGTCTGTATAGATGCACTAATGCTGGTTTAATTAAATGTATCCTTGGACATGCACAAGCTCTGCACTACACAGATCCCATGGCTTGACAGACCGGAACATAACTCTTCTCAATTTAAAAGCTGAAGCACTTATAGCCAAGAAAATTTAAATCTCTTCATACTACAGATAGATTGTTCTTTTCATCAGGTACTTTTGGGGGGAACAAAAAGTAAACAGGGAAGAATTACTAAGGAACGACCTTCACCTTTGAGACAAAACACCAGACACGGTGAGGTGCCAGCCCTCAGTAATACACTTGTCCAGTGCATCCAATATATGGCACTGCAGCACTTCTAAACAACAGCAACAAAAATTACAACTAAAAAGCAAAACACAAAGCTGATGCGAAAAATCACAAATTTGACCTTTATGTTTGCACATGTGTAAGCAACAAATACCCTATTAGCTATATTACACACTACTACTAACAGACCACCACCGCAGAAGATTTCCTGAAGAAAAGACTTAAAAGACCTGCCTAATTCTACAGATATCATGTTTCAAGTAGACATAGATAGTTTCTTTATATGCTTTGATGAATCAGTTTTCAAACACATACACCCCAAAAAAAGTTGAAAAAAATGCAAATATTCAATAGAAGGCCACACATGAAGTAGACAGCACTTTAAATGAAAATCATTCTGGAATGCCTGAAAGTTTTACGTAAAAGGAATGTATAATATTGTATATTTTGTGTGTGTGTGTGTATGTGTGTATATATATATATATATATATATATAAATATACATATATATATATAAACATATCTATATTATGATTGTGGTATTTTGTATATATATTACGGCTCTATATATACACAACTTAAGCCTCAGTAAATACTTCATATTCCTACTTGATTTCTTGATTTTAGTTTTTTTTTTTTAGTTTTTTTTTTTAGTTTTTTTTTTTTTTTACAGTTTGAACAGGGCTGTTGTCTGTCGTTACAACTGTATCATTAGAATACAGGATTTCAGACTTACCTTCTCTTGTTTACTGGCTTCTAGCCTAATGCTCCATATTTTTGTTGCTACGAGTCAGCTCTTCAGAGTCTGGAGAGCTGTACAAACTCCACTAGCATGCCCAGTTTTAACAGAAAGACTGTGATGTGACTATGAGAATGACAGCCAAGCCTCATCATATGAAAATCAGTATATTGATCAGGAAGAGTAAGATTATATTACGCTTTATTTTCAAACTACAGACTAACACTTTTAATTCATATCACATCTTGGAAAAGAGCAAAAACTCTGGTTAAGAAGCCAGGTGTTTTTCAGTGATGGAACATCATTTTATTGAGGATATACTCCCGTGGTATCAGGTGGAGTCCACCTGATGTCTCCAGCCCCCAGAGGACATGGAGAAGTGTCACGGAGTCATCTGATTATTAATTGTGGGGATTCTTTTTTTATTAAGAGAAGTCAGCTGAAGTAGCAAAAGAAAATCAAATGCTACATTTAGCTACTTCCAAGGGAGAAAAATACAAAACTACAAAAATAAGCAAAGATTTATTCAAGAACATAACAGGCTTTCTAAAGAGGGATTATTTTGAAATGATTACAGCATCAAAAGCAGTTACTTGGACCAATCAGAAAGCCAGTAGTACAGATCAGAGACACATAGCTGTCATTCATCACTTCCCAAAAGGAAAAAAAGACGACAAAAATGCCTTCAGACTCGAGACAGTCAAAGTTTGTATCATTAGATTTTTCACAATTTCTATCAGCAATTTCCCTCCATCTCTAAATGGCAGTGCGTAGGTGTGCACACCACGCACCTGTCTCCCTACCAGTTCCCTCAGTGATCTTCCATGGATTTCTAACAGAAGAATTACAGTTCGCTAGCCAAGCTCTGTTAAATTGGAGAAGAGATTAGCAAGAACATACCAGAAATAGTATCAGGGAGCGAGCGCCTTAGAAGCCTGAGGACTAAAAGTTCGGAAGCCCGCGATCCTTCTCCACCCCCAGCCCCTCTGCGGCCCAGCCATACGCCACCGGCCTCAAATCCCTCACACACAGGCGACCAAAAAGCTACTTGGTGAGGTGGAAAATGACGTTTTCCTGCAATCAGTGTTTAAGTGAATGTTTGTCCCAGTGTGTTACACCATGCTGTCAGCTAGCAGCAGGGAGTCGTTGAGTTGTTACTACATTTGATTTGACTGCCAGTAGGAAGCTTTATTTCTACCAACTGTTAGTTGCCAGCTCTAAGGATCTTCTCTTGCTTTGAGAGATTTTTTTATTTTTTTTAAATACAGTCTATTATTTCTCTCTTTCACTCTGAAGATTTAGCGTACAGCAGGAGAATCTCCCCATCACCATGCATCACAGCAGTCTCTTCCCTTATACTTTTTTGCATTCATGGCAGCAAATAATTGTATTAAGGCAACTAGAACCTGGGCCTGACCTGCACCAGAAAAGTGATTTTTACATATGGACATCTGAAAGAGAGGTACAAAGACAGATATTTGTGTAAGCAAACTGAAGCAGGGCAAATTTATCCTAGCCCCACGTTTTCCAGAAAAGATCAGAGCCTGGAAGACCAGGTGTGGCAAGAGAACCGAGGTGGATCTTCCTTCCAAGGACAGCACGCGCTCTCCAGACCTCTGCACGCTCCCCAACAGAGTGTTTAGAAGCTTTTTGGTTTGCTTGTTTATTACTCACATATATCCTGAAAGGTTTCTCCTCTGTCAGACAAGATCCTATAACTTTAAGAGTTGTTTACAATGCTCCCTCTTCCTACACAATAATGATGATTTTGATAATTAGGATCTAATTATAATGGATCTGACAACAACTTCCAACAATGAAAAGCATCTTTAGAAAAATGAAAGCATATGCGTGAATAGTGTAGGGAGGTGGGGGGGGAATACGCTCCTATGAGACAGGCTGAGAACTCAGGCTGAATGGAAAAGTAATTAACACTAAAGAGCTAAAACTGTAATTAAAGAAAATTTCATTAAAGGGAGGCAGGTGATTCCACTTTCCTAAATATGACAAGGTGCTGTATAAAAATAAAATAGCAGCCTGTTTCAGTGAGTGGAGCAGGAAAGCCATGTCTTTAACCAGATCAAATTCTCGAAATTGGCTGTCAAGACAGGATTGTTGTGATTTATACCCGTCTATCAAGCGCATGAAGGAGAGAGACAGGAGAGGAAAAGAGGCAAGCTGCTGTCGCTTCCATTCGCAAAGCACCTTTAATTTCCACGGCACCATCTGTTACCAAATCTAATTCACATTCCCTCCTAATCTGGTTTAGTTCCGTAATACTAATTCTTCCACTGCTCTTATGGACATCGCTCTCAATAAAAAGCTTTGGTTCTGGGTTGGTAAAAAATTGAATATTATACAGTTAAGGTTCTGGTGACTTAAGTGAAGCACGCTGTCCATTAAAATGCACTCCTGGTAAAAGGATTTGTTTCCAGTCTGTGCAGAGATACAGAATTGCTCCTGTTTGAGAAAAGTCGTAGGGGGGATGGGAGACAAGAAGAAGGGGAGAAAAAGGGGAAAAAAACACAGCTGATGACAGGAAAGTAGGCTGTGGACATGAAAGCAGAGGTTGTCATAAAATACAATTGTTGTCAAGTTTAGTCACTTTCAGTACTGGGTATAAAATCACTTTGTCACGGTCTCAGATCGAAAGCTTGAAACTGTATTTTTGCTAAGGAAACTAGGAGTGAAATGTTTAGATTCTGCAGGGTGAAAACACTTCAAATTATGAGATGCAAATGTCCATACAACACCACAAAGTTAGGGAGAAAAAAATCAAAGTGCTTTAAAACAATCTCAGGAAAGACAGTATTTCACCAAGGGCCACAGCATTACTTTACTCATAGCTGTGTTATGACAACAAAGATCCCTCAAAGGATTTGTAGGACTTTGCTTGGAAAGAGAGTAGAGGAGCGGTTCCTTGCCATGGCAAAGGCACACAGGGGTCTGCTGGCGCTAGCAGTGACCCAGCTTGCTTCTCGTTTATCACCGAGTTCCCTGAACAGGTCCTTTCGAAAACACTGTAAAAAGAAAAAAAAAAAAAAAAGTACCTAGACAAATACTGCTACTACTAATATTATGCTAGCATTTGATATTGATATCCAACATTTTTGATTTTAACACAGACCTTAAACTGCATTTCCAGGTATTGCAGTGTACCATTATCTCCCTCTTACACAGGGATAAAATGAGACACAGAAAGGGAAAGAGCTGCTGAGTGATGCTCCACAGGCCAACAACATGGCATGGAACAGAACAAAGCTTCTAGGGAATCCAAATCCATTTTTTGGAGGAATAATGCAAGCCCCATGGCTTTGATGGAAACACACCTTGGAAGTCTGAACTTTTACTTCCAATAAAGGAACTTGCCTTGAACTTCTGAAAATTAGACCTTTGTTATTTTTAAGTAGATAAGGGAAACTTACATTAAGGCTCAATATGCCTAAACTAAATGTGTTCTTACACCTACTTTAAAATGTTTATTTTTCTGTTAAAGTAACCCCGATTTGTGTGTAGTCTTCCCAAAAATAAAGCCCATGGCAAGAACATCTTTAGCCAGCACAGAGTAATGTGTGAGCAGTGTGTATATAGCCCAAGGTTTGTATGCTTTTTTATTTTTTTTTTTTTAAGGATTTGAAATAGAAGAGGCAGACAGAAAAAGGAACAAAAATATTTTGATAGAATAAGAATATTCCACAATGTGCAAAAAGAAGTACTATCACATTAGATGAAGGAGTAACCTGCACAAAATGTCTTGGCAAAATAAAAGATTATAAATTTGTAAGTGCTGTCAAACATCCGTGAACAGAGATGTCAGTTACAAAGCTGACCATGAATTCTGAGCAGGTCTCCTCCTCCAGCATTACTGTTTGATTCACAAATTGCTTAAGTCATCTGGGTAATTTTATAAATGGTGTTGGGTTTGTTATTTTAATGGGAAAAGTAAGTAACAAACAAAATCAAATTTGTTCCAAGTACAGCACATCTGCCATTCACTGTGGGGTCAAAAGCTTGGGTACAGGGGAATAAACTCAGTGACTCTGAAGCTCTGAAAATTTATACTAGCTAATCGTGTTATTCCCCAGCCCAGACTATGAATTCAGAGGGTCTAAGGTCCTGATACTCTGATACACGAGATGCAGGTGATATACCGTAACCTCCTCCAACCAAGAAAAACCGTACTGACATCGAAGGGCTCAGAGGGCATAGCAGCCTATATCCCTTTTATGTTAAAGCATTTGTGTGATATGAGCCCTACCTGTTAATGCACATTTCTGTCTCTACACTTTTTTTTTGTCCCCTAACATCTGCCAATGAAAACTTAAGAAAAAAAATATAAAATAAATCTCTTTCTTTCAACTGTTTCTTTGTTGATCTATCTTGATTCTGGAGACACTGGAAATTAAAAATTAGTAAAACAAATACCTGGGTATGCTACTGATGACCAGTCATTGTATGCAGAGATAAATCAGAGACTTTGCATAACTAAAAATCTATGCAGCTTAAAGTCCCTTCTAGTCTGTATTGGATTGTAATGTGTGATTACAGAACTTTACAAATAAATAAATAAACCTTTGGATTTTCACACTTCCGTGTTCTTCACATATTACTATGTGTAATTCAAACCTATTTATGCCACTGGCTTTACATGTCAGAGATTTGCCTCTGGATACATGCAGCAAAGGTCAAGAAGGAACTAGCAGTAACAGCTTTCACTTTCCAAATGTTTGCATGACTCCAGCAAGTTTGCAGGATGAGTTTTTCACAAAGTCCTGATATAGTTTCTACTCTTATATCTTTTATATCTTTTGCCTTCTGTTTTGGTGGGAGTTGCAGGGAAAAAAAAAAAAAAAACAAAAAAAAAAAACATGTATTAATTAAAAACCATGTATTAATTAAACATGTATTCTTTGTAAATCTAAAACTTCTGCTTAAGCCTACTGTGTTTGGGTAAGCAATGCAACAAAGACTGGCCTGAAGAAAGCACTGCACTCCACCACTAAACTAACGCACACGTTTGATCCTAAGAAGCCTTGTGCCTTGCTCATTTCAGTACAAGTTCAGGCTGCCCAGCAAATTGAGTATCAGCCCTGCTCAGTTAATGGGAGTGCATTAAACAACAATTTTACCATGTTGAGCTTTACATTTTGTGTCATTATAGGGCTAAGTTCTGGAATAAATAGCCACCTGCACTTCCCTAAACACCTGCCTGAACATACATCAAACTTGCCCAATCCTTAGCTGGTTCTGTGGAGGTGAGCAGGTCTGACAGCAGCCATGCTAAGTTACTCTGTCTTCACAGAATTCATAGCCTTGAGGTCTAAAAAATAAGTTATGAGCAACCAAGATATCACCAATACACTCAAAACCCTAACTACCCGTAGAGGGATGCTTAATAAACCAAGGGTGTTTGTGGAGATCAGCTTGAAGGAGGCCACGCTCATCTCTCCTGGATGGCCAAACCAAACACAGTCAGATCTAAAATGGAACACCAGCCGAAACGCCTGCCACAGGACAACAAAAAAAAGGTAGGCAAATGATGGTGTGTGATTGGCTGGCTGTATGTCATACCAGCACTGTTATCCTACAGGTTTTATTAAATACGAGAGCCTAAGATTGATGTTGTGGGTGATAAGGCCAAGAATGCTGGAGAAGTGAAAAAATATGGCAACAGTATGCAGTACATCACTACTAGGATAATTATTTATATTAAAAGTTGGCGTTCTTAGACTTTCAGCATGTAGGGATGGAATTTATACATTCAAAGACATAATAATAACCTGTCGGGTTGTGGTGATAGATATGTTTTTAATCCAAATGACCACAATCTCCAGTCTACCTGTCATAAAGGGACAAAAAAAAAATTCAATTTTCCTTTCATAATTCCTTAAGTTGAAAGGGAAAAAACAGAGAAGCATGATAAGTGTCTCATTCCAGTGGACAGATGGACAGGCAGTAGGAAAATGAGATGAATAAAAAGCACTGTTCCTTCACTAGTGCTATTCTCACTTGTTACACGCTGCAACTCAGAGTTAGGTAAGGTATTCCTTCCTCAGACTTTTCAACCCCTGCATAGTCTAAGGTATATTCCACACAACAAGAGGTTGCTATAAAGACTAAGAAGCACATTACACTACCTAGATTTGAAAGCTATCCTGTAACAAGCTAGGACAGAAGCAATACTTCAGGTATATATTATTGTCCTGAGGTACTTTCCCACAAAGGTCTCTTAATTTCTCTGTTACTAGGAGGGAGCATCCAAGCTGTAATGTTTTAATTTATAAAAGTTCGTGCAGAAAAGGAGCCCTGGCAAAAACTGAATAAATGTATCAGTCCCTTCTGATGCAGAAGAAAAGGGAAAGAAATACACAGCCCATTCCTGTCCCCTCCACCCACCACACACACATACCCACATCACACATGCACCACAAATCTTTGCCAGCTTGCGTTCTTCCAGGGGTAAAAATGACAAAGAAATTTAACTAAGTTAATTTTAAGTGCTGAAGATGTAGGCAGACTGCTCAGTTATTTAATTTTAAAAGATCTTCATTTTCCCATCTGTGTTATGGCAATTTTATTACACATTCGGCAAATTTACAGTAACAAGATGTTCCCCTGACAAATTAATCACTTTCCAAGCATTTTATCATATAAATAAAATATCACCTCAAGAGAGAAAATCAGCTCAATCAGTTGATTTAACCCATCTTTCGGGGAACTCGTCTGAAACAGATTGAGCGCATTTTTTCTGAAGAGGGACCGCACACATCCTCCTGGACTCCCAGCTCATATGGTGAGGTTTTTCAAAAGAAAATGTTTAAGGGTAGCTGATGGCATGCAAGATTCTTGCTGTAAGAACTACAGTGCTGCAGTAACAGACTTCTATCAGGAACAGAGCCTTTTCATTTAGGAGGTGGCACTTACTTTAACCAAGGAACTACACTGCTCCTTAGATCACTGATATTAATTTCTGCAATATTTTTGTTTTGCAACAGGCATAAAACAATTGCCAACCCTTTTTTTTTTTTAAATGGCTCTATTGTTTTAAGAATCTCATAATAAATAACAAAATTCCAACCATTTTTGCAGCTGATCAAACCTAAGTGAGGTTTTTGCTGTTGTCCCGTGCCCCCCCCCCTTTTTTTTTTTTTTTTTTTTTAAATTCCCCAGCACTCTCTGTTCATTGTAGAAAGTATATCTTTGTGTTTATGAAAAATAAGAGACTGGCAACATTACAGATGTCAGACGTGGACAGCAGAGAGGTGGCTTCAGTTCAAGTTTTCCCAAACTAATCCTTAAAGCAACTCACTGCCTTTCTGGAGAGAATCTGTTGCTGAAGCAATTTAACCTCTGTGCCATTTAACCTCTCTCCCTCTGCCCTGCTCCCTGCATTCTCCGTTCCATTCGGGGACTGCCAACAACAAGAATAAACACAAGCAAGAAGGACTAGCTCTGGTTATGTTACTAGACCCTAAAGTTGCTAGAGCCAAAAATGTTCACCAACTTGCTTACTCCTTACCTGGAGTTAATAGAAGAATTTCCTTTTTCCTTGTTACTGTATCAATACAGACATTTCATATTTATTCACATGCTTAAAAAAAAACAAAAAAAACACACACAAGCAAATCACCCTTTTACCAGAAAAGCCACCCCAACAGAAAACACAGATACATAAATCTTGCAGAATGACTATACTGTCCTATGAGATATTTATAATATTCACAGCAGCAAAGCTATGGGTGCCAAAGAAAAGAGAATTCAAATATCCAGGCAGTCTTTTTAACCTCCTTTACCTCCCCCAGCAAAATACTAACTTGACCTCCCTCTAGCACGTGATATAATTCATATCATATAAATATAATTTATAATACAATTTCCTTACCTACAAGTAGGAAAGCAGCATGCTTTATGAAACTTTATATAGCAACATAAATGCTAGTATTTGCTAATTAGGCCACATAATTAATAAAGCTGTAAATAGTCATATTAATACTACAAGACATCAGTGTTAAAAGCTACAAGCTCTGCATAAACCTGAATGGCTTAAGTGTTATCAGTAAAGAATTTTTAGATGAACAATTTATGTACAATTACAAAATTTCATATCCTACAGGCATCTTTTACCTGATAAAAACATTCCTGTTTTAAGTACTTTGTAAAAAATAAAAATAAAAATAAAAAAAAAAAATAACAATAATCATAAAATAATCAATCTCCAGCAAGTTATTCTGACTGTAGGTCAGGACAACTTCAGATCTTTAAATGGGTGATGAAAATAAATAAAAAGACAATATAACAACTCGATCTTATACTTTTATCTATTGGGAAAAAATAGTATTACTTACTCAAGATGCAAGTAAGTTGGAAAAGGTATATTATCCACTGATGCCTTCCCTCTAAGTATTTTTCTAGGAAATCTACTACCCATATCAAGTGACTTGTGCATGCAGGTTCTGCAGGATCAGATCCCAAGAGTTAGTGTTTCATTTAAGGAGCAGCTTCTTCAGCTATCACTAGAAAAAAGGGCAGTCCAAATGCAAAGTGTCTGTCATAGAATATTTTTTTCCTTAAAATGTTAAAAAACTGTTCTAATTAATGTATTTATTTAAAAGACACGGAGCAGCTAGAAGCATAAGTCAATGGAAGATACTCTATTCTTATCCATTACACAGAGACCAACTATTTTTGATCTACATATAATTAAAAGCAGTGCTTTCCTTGAGCATAGAAGTGTAAAGTTCAAACACTTAATAACAAGAAGTACAAAGAGAAGATACTAGTTTTTCGTCACTTACATCTTTAAAGCTGAGTAAAATTCAGGGAGTTTAAGTGACACCAGAATACCACTTTGAATCCAGCATCCTGCTAGGTACAGAAGACCCAGGTGCCAGTGTACCCACTGGGGAAGTGGATGAATTTGATTTCATGCAGTAAACATTCAATTGCTTTAAAGATTCAGCTCACCTGGTTAGAGGACCTGGCCAGCATTTTGTAACAATACATAGCCACTCACAAAATGAATGACATACCTTGCAGAGCTCATGCAGGGTAGAAAGCTCCAGGATGAGAAGTAACCTATTCAACCACTGGGTCTCCACGCTCCTTTATTTAACCCAAATTCCTGCTGAAATGCATTTATTCTGGCAGTATCTCAACGGCCTTCAACTGGTACACCTTTCACAGTCTGCTGATGGACTTGAAAAACTCTGTACATGGCATTTAGATGCTACAGCCTTAATGTTTGAGATGCATGGAATTCCTTCTACTGGCCTTTCAGTTAAAACTTAAACTCTTCTTTTGAAAGTCACGTCCTTGCAGTCCTGAAGGAGCCACTAATCCCTGTATACATCACAAAATATTTCCATTCCTTTTTTTCACCCCTACCATTTCCTGGTTCACCAGGGAACATATACAGTACACCTAAAATCATTGAATAGTGGAGTCAATCTAAATGGGTAACAAGAACTCAAAGTACCAGAAAGTTAAGAACATAAGAGTCTAAGTTATTTGCAAAACTTAATATTCAGTTAACTTTGGCTCTGAGGATCACACTTTAGATGGAAGGTGCATAATGACACTGATTCAGATATTGTAAAAGAGTCTCCAGGATCTCAACTTTTGCAAACAAAACCTCTCCAATCTGAGGAAGATGCAGGACACAGAACCTTTTAATTTGAAAGATGACAAAGTGGATTATCAGTTAGTTACACGTGCCAGTAGGGTGATCCATTACCCATGGACGTTCTACTGAAAGTACACCATGTCGCCTTAATAGTAGCTACAGCCTTATTGGCTTAAAAAAAACGTAAAAAGGGTTTTGCATGTGAATTGAACTTAATAGGTTTGACATGGACTAACCTTATAGAATCCAATCCACTCAAATCCCTTTGAAGGCTGCAGCTGAATTTCATGCAAATCTTAGAGAAGTAGCCAGGCTGTTGGGATTTCATGATGCTCCATCCCTTTCTTCTGCAGATCTAAACCCAGGCAAAACAATGACACAAAACCCTCCCACAATTTCAAGGATTCCTCTTAAGATGATCCTGTTTTTATTCTTCCGCCCAGGAAAATTAGATATTTGAAAGTTAGAAAGCAAGAAAAATCTCACATCAGAAACATATCCAAGTATGAATCTGATCTTTTTATTTTTTAAACACAGCATTGCACTAAGCCAATGCTTCCTACATTAAGAAATAACCTGATGTGACATTACCACTATTAAAAAGTTCAGACTAGAATGATTCACGTGAATTTCCTACTCTCATATCTAGCTCTAACAGATGTTTACCTTTTCTAAAAATAACTCAATTTTAGCAATACATGATCTACCATTTGATTTTCATTTTGAAAATCAAAAAACTGCTGAACTAATCTTTGTTTTTCAAGGCCACTGTATCAATATGAAATTCTGCCTGCTCACGCCCATTTAAAAATTTCTAAAGAGATGTAAATTTCTATGCACATTATATAAACACAAAAGCATAAGTATTTTTGTCTGGAAAACAACATATACACTGACAGCTGGAAAACTGTTTGTTGGCTGGATTTAATCTTCACCTGGTAAACGTAAGAGAAAAGGGAAAAGGAACAACATTTGTCAACTACTCTTCCTCTTAGAATAAAGTACAGATGACTAAAAATGTAAGTAACTATAACCAAATCAAAACCACACAGTATATATAAAGCACCGACTATGTAAAGTAGTTATAAATTCTTGGTTAACAAAGGGCACAGAAAGCCCTTAAAGGAAATATTTTATTTCTGCTAAATTAATACCTAAAAGCATTACATTTCATCAGTTTCACTTAGGTTTAAAGTCCCCAAAGATTCTCCTCTTGAAACTGGCTATATTTTATGTGCAAACCAGGCTGAGAGCTATCTAAATCTAGATAAAACTCATTGGCTTGTAATCTTCACAATGATCTATACATCTAAATCTATATGCAAATCAAATGCTCTCATGCATTAACGCATTCCAAAGCATCTAGGAGTAAGAGTGCTTTTTCCCTCTCATACCCCCCCCCTTTCCTTCGCTCCTCTCCCCCTCTCTTTATTTACACGAGCTACCTAAATAATTCACACTGCCTCCTTTTCAGCCTGAATGTTCTTCTGTTGAAGCCTGCAATGAGCTATTGCAGTAACCAGATGGACACATGAATGCAGCAGGTGGGACAGATGGCAGACCGCCCTGTCTGACGCTGGCTGCCTCGGCTTGGACTGCCTTTTCCTTCCAGGTACATTATCATCAGCGTAGCAGAAAGCAGGATGCAGAGGGGGAAGAAAAATTTACATACAATACTATATGAATTGGTTAAATAAGTGAACGGATGCATATTTGCTTTCTAAACCACAATGCAATTTATTGAGAAGGTGTGTGAAGCACCTCCTCTGCTCCCTTACAGGCGGGTCATTCTCCAGCAAGCCTGAGAGATGCACACAAAACAAAATATGGCTGAAATCTTATAAAGATCTTCAACTCATGACTTCACAACAGTTTTGAGTCAGCTGCAGTTTCCAGAAACCTCTGCCCTTCTGCAGGTATGCTTTTTTTGGTGGATGGGTGGATTTTGTTTTGTTTTGTATAGATCTACGTATCTTTTTGTACACAGTCACAGTTTTTAGATGAAACCTTAACTATTACAGTGAAAAGCCTCGGTTTCCACGTGGGTAGTACGTTTCTGGACCTAATTTCTTCTGCTTCCCACTCTAGGGCACATTATATCTAACAGCTTATTACAAAAGATTTGGTAGTTCTAAGAAAGAAATGCAAGCAAAAACTGAAGCAGTAAGTCTCTGTTTTACTTCAAAAATTAACATTTTAATGTGTTGCTTTTCCCTCTGGACCACTGGGCAAAACACTGTGAAGAGGACATTAAGAAAAAAACCTACAACATGTTTTTTAATCAAAAACACATGAAACAGAAAAAAAAATCTGGGGACACACCTGGTGGCTTGACTTGCATCAGTATCATTGTACCACAAGTTACCCTTTTCATAAAATGTACTGCTGTTCAAATGAGCAGAAGTCATTAACTTCATACTCTTTTCAGATCAGCAGGCAACTGATTCAGTGTATTAACTGAAAGTGCTGTTTCAAGGACAATTTTAAAAAATCATATTGAAAAAAGATATTGAAAAGTGCTCAGTTAGACGCCCTGTGCAATCCTACGCTATCCAAATCTGTCTCTCCAACCTCTTCTCCTACTTCTTGTGTGATACGTCAATGACAGCAGCTTGTGTTGCTCCCTTGCCTGTCTCCCTCCCTTTCACACTGCTATTCACTCTACCTCCTTTTCATTAAATACACCTTCTCTGAACTGACACAGGAGAAACCACCCACCTCTCCTTCAAATGCCTTCCCACGGCAGATTTCTGCTGATCTACAAGAAAACAATCCATGCTTCATTGTTAGGCTGAAGTTAATGCTTTTATTGTAAATTAAAAATACACAAACACACAAATTTCACTCAACTGCATGTGCACAGTATGGTTGCATTTCCCATATTAAAAAGTATGTCATGCTCTTTTCTGAGGCTTTTATGAATTGCTTATATCTGTAGTCATCAGAGTTCTTGAATACGAGCTACCTACATACTTACACATGACGTACAGCCCCTACCATACATACTACCGTAACAGAAATACTAGTAATAACAGGGTAAATCCCACAGAATTGATTTGCATTTACACTCATCTACTGTATAAAAATATATTTTCTTTTAATCAGAATAAGCAATGAGACAACACTGAAGGTAAGACAAAATGTATAAATCGAGACATGCTACGTGTTCGATTCTGCTCCCTCTGAGCGTACTGGTATAACTGGAAAAAGGAACTGACTGTAAATAAACTTGTATGGGTAAACGAGGACTGGTCCAAACTGGCAACTGAAGCCTGAAACAAACACGAACTTACCTGTTCAGAGATTTAAACACACCGAGTAGGGACTCTAACAATAACAAACATAATACAGCATCTAGTTTCATCTGGCACAGGGAGAAGACAAAGGTATCAGAAAGTTTGTTCTTGTATATTTCTGACTTGGCAGAAGCCAGGAATTCCAGAAAATCTCAAGAGACAGACTGCTTTCATGGGATGCCCGGACTGATTTTGAGGCCAAAGAGGTTAAGCACTTTGGCTAGACTTAGGATAAGTACTATGCATGCCTACATGTCCTAACTGAAAATCCTCAACTTCAAGGCTATCACCAAATCTTAGGGAGAAAAAAAAAAAAAAAAAAAAGATATATGCAAAGGATTATATATGTAATCTAACAAAATTCTGCAACAGATTTCAGTACCAGCAACTCCTAGAAATGGTGAACTATGCACTAGCAACTTCAGAAAAGCATTTCAAGGTAAACTAACCAGTTTACAACAGCACAGAGAGCCAGTAAAAGCAGGGCACTTTACAGTCAGTTTGCAAATGCTATCACACAAATTATGGCTTCATTATTATGAGATAACCTGTTTTCTCAACAACAATATATAAACAGAACTCTGAACATGCAGGAACACCCTCTTTAAAAATAAAACTGAGCCACTGCCAGTTTGTCACAAAAGAACGCACACACCATCAGAGCAGCAATCCTAGAGCTAAACTAGGATTTTAAGAAGCATATTATACGGGTAAGCTTGTTTCACTAGTGATAAAATGTTAATACAATGAAAAACTAAGAATTCTGTTTTCATCAACAAAAAAAAAAACTCATGGATGAAACTGGTCATACACATTCTTAATGTTGAAACTGTTTATTTAACTGAATGCTATTCAAGGTATTTCAGAAAATAATTAAATTCCTCGCTACCTTTTACTCTCAAGCAAACAAATTAATTTCTCCTTAACTTCAAATTTAATCTTGAATGCAATCCTCCTGCTTGCGTAATGCTTGCCATTGCTTGTGGACATGCATATCCAAAGCCTTCATGTGAAGCCTCAGGCATGCCCTCAAAAATCAGACTCGTGCCTCTACAGAAAGAGGTACAGTGAATACCTTGACAAAAGGAGTTGAGCTGCACAGATGTCAGTGAAAAAAAGATGATCCTACAAAAGCAGCTACTGTGCACACAGCCATTTCAGTGAAAATACCTGTATGCCTAAACACATACCTATAATGTGACAATTTGCAAGGAGTTCCTGCTGATGAGAGAAGGTTGAAAGCTTGAAAAAATTAATTCTGTTCTACGAGGAAAACAGTTGTCAATTCCAATCCCATGAGAGCATCAGAAAAAAAAAAAAAAGATGACATAATTATACTTAAGGTGGCCTTGATAGAAACCATCAGGGAGCTGATTTTCAAAAGGATCAAATTTTCTCAAGAATTCTGCAAACAGAATATCTGATGAATGTTCTTGGGTCTGAGGTTTAAGAACTTCTGAAAACACAAACCCACTGCAGGAAAAAAGAGATTTTGTTTTCTCTCCAAACTAAATATATCCTCTTAGATACTGAAGATTTTCAAAGTCCAGCCCAGGAAAAATAGGAAAGAAAACCATCCATCCAACCTTGGAGCAGTAAAATTACATATAGTATTTATGAAAAAAAATATGTCTCCTTAATCAGATCTCTACCTAAAATGTGAAAATTTCTCTGGTCAGACAAAGCACTGAAGAAGACAGAGAAATGTAAGTAGCTTATAAACAATCCTTACAACAAGAGGTAAATTCTGCTTCCACTGCAAACATATGCCCCTGATTTTTAAAACAGAACCTAAGTGAGGGCAGAATTTGATGCTGAATGTAATGCATATAATAAAGACATGTTTTTAAAAGCTTTCAAAAATGCAACTTCCAATGAATGGAAAGTCTGCCTTTTTAAAGAACTGTGTACAGAGGAAATAAACAGATGTTAAACCCAAACTCTTAGAGGTATAATTTCAAAAAGATTAGATGATTTACTTACTCCCTATGTCAACGACCAAAATTATTAAACACTTAATGCTGACAGTCCATCTTCTCTTCCCGCTGCTGTAAAAACTGAAGCATCAACTCTGAACACCCTGACATTTGCCCCTGTGCCTCTGGTTTAACCCTAACAGAGGTTTACTCTTAAAATATGAAGAAATGTCTTTAAAAATCTCAAATACATAATAATTCTTGCACTTATTTCTCTGCAGCTGAGCAGAGCCATTTACATAGTCCACTGAACACTGTTTAGTAAACACGACAAGAGTGCTTCTATCTTACTGCCCTTGTAAAACCAAGGCAGGGGTTGTTTTTAGTGCACACTCTGGTTCAGCGTTAATCCTGTTTTATGTTGTTCACACCTGCCGCTGACTAGCAGCCTGCTGATGGGTTGTGGTTTGCACTGCTCTGAGACAATCCTCACCAGCTACAACAGAAACCGATCTACCAAAGTGGAAACAATCCCTCAATTGCTATGCAAAAACTTTAAAAGGGAAGAATTGAAATGCATGCCTCGTTTTCCTTACTTTACTGCTTCCAACTGTTTAAACAAGGGGTTTTACATCTACATGCTTGTGTTTAGTCCTCATGCCTCGTTTTTTCTAGGAATTCTTCTCCAGATAACAACTCATGGAGACAGATGTCATGTACAACCTTTATAAAAGCTGTGTAACTAACTCACCTTTTCTTTTGTGCCTAAGAACATAATAGGCTTTGCTTTAACAGAAGTGCTGAATGTTGATAAAGTGCTCTTTTGTGAACTTTTACAGAAACAGGCTTTTGCAGATCTTCTAGTAAGCTTCCGTTAATATAGTCCCATGAAAATCAAACATTACTATTTTAGAGAACAGTTTTTTTGGTGGTGGGTGGTTTTTTGTTTCATGTTTTTTAAAATCAGAATGCTATGCTGACCTACATATTTAAACATTAAAAAAGGCCATGAGATTTCAACTTCCTCGTTATGACATTGGCTTCATTAGTACATCAAAACTGCTTTACTATGGGAGACAAAAAGGTGCTCTGTGATTAAAGGAATGGGCTTCAAATTAAGTAGTGATAAAATCCAGACAGAATAACAAAATCGGGGAAAAGAAACCCAATCGCAACAGAAACTGTAATGCTGTGCTCACCAAGTAAGTCGTGTGTTGACATCTGGGATAAAAATCATGTGCAACTGTATGGACTCACAGACTCAGACGTAGGTACTGTTACCTACAAAGTCTTGCACCCAAGAGTCTCTAAATAGAGAGGCGGGCATACTACTTTCACACCAACTTCAACGTGCTCTTTTATGACTAGAATAACATAAAAAAGCATCAGAATAATTGGAGACCGAATCCTCCATGCCTCCTTTTTCCTGTTATGCCATTTTGGCCTATTCCTTTTTAGGAACAAGAAAATATAAAAATGCTTTCTGTCCAAGAAGAGCCAAGTTCCTATGTCTCTTCAAACACTGTATGAACCTTTTCATAAATAAAATGCTGGGTGGAGGCCAGTCAAGGCAATTCTCAGTCTATTAAAATTTATTTTGCATCTCATGGGGAAAGACGTGCTGAATGACCATGACCATCCTTTGTGACTTTAATTCTGTATAGGAACACAAGGTGTTTTTATCTGTATAGCAGGATCATGTGCATCAATCAGACACACGCATTATATTCCATAAGTTTTCATCCAAAATTAATCAGCAAAACAAACCAAGATCAAATAATCTTTATGTTCGCTCAGCATTTCAACCTCACTTGCAATTCAGATGTAAAACCAAGGAAAAAAGTGGGGTCAGTCTTACGTTGCCTTACCATCTCCATCGGAAGGTTTTCTACCTCCTCTTGAGTCAACACTACACTAAACGTGTCGGCACAATGCCAATACTGCTTTTAAGCTCACATGGAAAATATTATGGGGGTAATCTTAGTATTTCCTGGTCACGCTCCTTTAGGCAACTCTATTCTGGTGTAAATGTCACATCCTGACAGTGAATCCTTGAACACAGGCTCCGTTTCTTCATTGATTTCTTTTAAAATACTATCAAATCATTCATTTTTTAAATAAATTACAGAGACCAATCCAAAATCTACTAAAATGAATGGCATTCTTTCCATTTAGTTTTGAATCAGGCCACTACCAGGCAAAAGATTTCTCAAGACAGATGCAACTTTGGCAGCAGGCTGTCCTTCGCACCTTGGAAAATCTCCACTAACTTGCTTAACATGGTACAAAAACCCACAGTAATTTTGTCAAACAGCTGCATCTGCAGTCTTTCTGTTCCAGCATTTTGAGGAAAAAAAAAGCCCCGCCCCAGTCATCCATCAAGTGTACATCTAGGCCACTGCTCCCAAGAAATTTAATATATGCTAAAAAGATATAGAAAGACATAAAAAGCTTTCAGAAATAAAAGTGCTTCAGAAGCTGGATTTTAATATTGCCAGGTGGGTTTTCTGCCAGATTACAAAGCTGACTTAAATGATAGGATACTGCATTTCAGAAGGAGCAGCAACTTGCATATTGTCTAGCATCAGCGGCTGACTTGTATTGTTGATTCCAAAGCCCAGCAATCGCCCTCTGTGGGGGGAAATAAATAAATAAATTGAAATTGGCATTCCCTACCAACATCGCTACCTGCTGCCTTCAAGCGCTGCTTTCTAGGATGGCCTCTAAAGGGGAAAGAAAAAAAAAAGTTAAGACTACTTTATTTTGATTATAGTGCTATCCCCAGGCAGGAATTTTTATTTCAGTTTGAATCTTTAAACCATTACATTTTCAGTGATGCATTTTTATATTTACAGTTGACATCTTCATAGAAGAATGAAACCTTTGAGCAACAACTCTAAAGCATGAAGGTTGCCTGCAGTAAGTACTTAAATTATTTTACACCCAAATGGAGCCAGTTGTTTTTAGCTAAAATTTAATAAACCTTAAATCAATGACCTTTCTCTTACTGAAAACCTGCACTTGGGAAAACTAACTTTCCCAAGAAACAGATTTTGGTGAGTAAATGCCAAACAAAGGGCTATTTAAATCTGAACATTTTCTCAATTTATAGCTTGTGAACATTCAGTTCCTAAATTCCCAACTGCTGCCTAATGTATAGAACAGTGGCGCCTTGGTTTAATCACATACCATTGATTTCAGAGTGTCACAGTGATCTCATTGACAGTAATCAATAATAATCCAAAATCAATCAAATCTGCTCTTGCACTACCATTCATCAAATTTGTATATCCCAAAATTAATCGTAGGCACATGAAGGAAAAAAAAAAATGGAAAAAAGGTACCAAAAAAAATTGGTCAACTTCGAGAAGACAATAGTGCATGCAAGCATGCTTCATGCCTGCTGGGGTAAATTAATGATGAATCATACCTTGCCTTCCCAGCAAAGACTCCGAGATGTATTATTTTTCAAACATGAAAACACACAGCAACCGAGGACAGAGGACACACTAGCAAATGATCAAGCATTATTCTATGAAGAGCCATGTTATGGGCTGAATTTCAAATGTGTTGTCAGTACATTACAAAATGCACAAGTACATTACACTATGAAGAACTGCACACTGCAAGTTAGCCACTGCACTTAAGAGAGCAAGGGAGGATAAAATTACTGAATTTCTGTACCAAAAGCATGAATAGATGCAGCCACTTATCAAAAGAGCTGTTATTGTTACCGAGGACTCCTCTCTCAACATATTCACCTGTAATTTTGTCAAGGTAATAAATCCTTCCATTCATTACAGCACACTCAAAAGCACCCTGCTATTTAATTTAAATGGAAAAAAGGCCCAAAGTGTCTAAAACATTTACTTTTGCTAATGTAAAAGTGCTGGCATTTTACTTCATTCCCGATAAGCTGGTGCCAGTGGATGTGATTATTCTTTTCTTATTCAAAGCATATCAGTAGTTCGAAAGCACTCTCAATCTTATCAGGTGTATGAACAGCACAGTTACTGAAAACAGTTTGTACTGCTCCTCTCTCTTTCTGCCAGGCTATCAGATAAACCCAACTAACTAACTGTATTTACACACAATCAAACATAAGCTGTGTCCTCAATATATTGCAGCCTGTTTCTGGCATGCTACAGGTTTTCTGCTTGACATTAGCTGTAACAAAAACACCAGCAGCAAATTAGCCTACAACAAAAATACAGCCACTCTACAGCACGTAACACAAAAAGGAGGTGGAAAAAAAAGAAAAAGATCTGTGAAGAACAATCACTTCCATCTCAACATTTCACAGGTATTTCCGTGGTGTTACTTGGAAAAGAGCACGAAAGCAGTGGGACTCAAATGCATTCGAGACATATTTGACATAGGGCTTATGAGCAAGGAAATAATTTCTAAATGCTTTTTTGTTTATTTCAGTCTCCTGTCTTCTAGAAGCTGTTTCGAGCAGTGAGAAAAAGAAAGCAAAATGGTTACAATGTCTGAAGGCATTTAAATGCCTTTGCTGTTTTTGTCTACAACAAAACTGTGATTTCTCATGATCCAACCCTTGTCTGGTATTAAAATTTCACTAAAAAGACCCACCACAAAAACATCCCTGCCCTTCCAAAGCAACCCTCAGCAACTCTCCTTTTCACTCAGCATCTCAGACACTGACTTTTCAGTGCTAACTACTGAGGAATAATAAGAGATGTACTGCTGCCAAAGAGACACTGCTTCGAAGATCGTGTTCACTGCACACCCACTGGAAATACGCGCAGCGTCTCCCTTCGTGCGTCGCACACCAGCGGATGCAACATAGCATCTGAAGAGTTAAACGCTAACCTGAATCTCCACAAGGCACTTCCAGATAGCTAAATGAAAAGTTCTGGAGCGCCATGAGAAAAGCTGAATTTCCGCTCTTGATTAATTAGTCTTCTTTGGGAGCTGAAGCCTCGGTCCCTGCGCGGAGCGCTCCTTCCCCCTGCTGAACACCTCCGCTGGAGCGGCGAAGGGAGGCACGTGCCACCACCTGAGCCCATCTCCCGCCTGCGCCTGGGCTCCAGGCACCGAGCGAGCCATCCTCGAGATTTGTAGGAGAACAATGAGCTGAATGAAGCCAAGTGTGCAGTGCCGGGTAATTCGGCCGATTGTTGTTTCTCCATCTGTGACACCCCGGCCTGGTGATTGATGGGACAGGTGTCATTCAAACTAATGGAAGCCACCGACGGCGGCTGCTCAGCTCTTTAAATATCACCCCGCACCAAGCAGACCCAAGCAGCTCCTGCTAGAAGAACGACGGGGTACCCACCAGCCCTATGCGGTTATCGGGGATTCAAATCTCACCCCTTCCTGCTGGCAGGAGCAGCTGGCTAAAGACGCGGCATTTCGCGCCACTCCGGAACATGTCATCTGTCCCACTACGCAAACGGCTGCTACGAGGACACTGCCGGGGAATTCTTTCACTGCTGGGGAAGGGAATATCATGTAGTAGGAAAAATCTTGCCTTCGTGGAGCACCAAACTGCCAACGTGAAAAAAAAATCCACCTTTTGCTGTAAGAATTTTGCCATTCTATGAAGGTATTTCGCTAGCCATCCACGTTCATTTGCTGTCAGAAGCACACCCGATTTATTTGTTTTAAAGATGGTACACAGATTTTAGCTTTTATTTTTTATTTTCACTAGATGCTTTTCTTTTTTAAAGAAAAGGGGTGAAATAATTGTGCTAAAGAAGTCCCCCCGACTTTCGAAACTAATTCTTCTGAAAGCTATTTTAGCATTAATACTCAATTGAACAAATCACAGTTTATTTAAGGAAGAAAATACCAACTATAAAACATAAAAGGACATCAACATTCATCCTCCAAAAAGACAGGAACCAAATCCTGCAGCCAATTTGAAGAAAGAAAAAAAATATATTAAAGACAGCAAATAAAGAAAACATAAAAAGTTGCTCGTTCCTTTCTCTCTCTTGCACTTTCAATTTATGGAGAAATATACGATCTGTCAGTAGCTGGCTACACTACAAGCACATACAAGAGCACAATTTCACCATTTTGTTAAGTAGTGGTATTTAGTAGATTTTCTCATCTAGGATTTCCTTAAAGATATTCAGATGTGAGATTAAAGAAGTATTTCTTCTAAAAATATTTCTAGAAACTAACTCAGAAATAGGGGGAAAGGGCGAAAGAGCAAGATCATGCATCAGGATGGACCAAATAAAACCAGCCACCTCCCCACCTGTCCTGGCACCTCTATCCATTTCTGAGAGAATTTCAGAAATGCTCAGGAACAAGTCAGCACTACGTTTCAGAAAGACTTTTTCAATACACTTACCAGTATCTCTGTATCTGCAGCTTCTCAGGAGGTTAAAAACAGACTTTAGAAATAAGGTCTGGTCTTTTTTTTTTTTTTTTTTTTTTTGGGGGTGGGGGGGAAGGGGAGAAGATGGTTTATAATTTTTTAATTCTCTTTTTACTTTAAAAAAATTAACAACTTTTGCTTGTTTGGGCTTTTCTGAAGCCATTCAAAACAAGCAAGTGCAACTCCACAACATCTTCTCATTCTAACTTGCCAAAGCCATCAATCTCTGATCACACCTATTAGAGTCTCTCTGTAGCCAACACTACATTTTGCGACAGCTTGACCAGTTGTTTAAGGAAAGGGTGTGTGATGGAGCAAAGCTAAATCGACACATCTGTGATACTTCTGACACCCCTCAGCATGGCTAATATTAATTTGTTTTCTTTGGCTAGGTAAGTGCTGCCAAAACACATTACATATGGTATGTAGTTCCAATCAAAATGATGAAAAGGAGATGTGCAGGGTTTTTTTTTTTTCCACTTACAGCAGCATGAAAAGACACAGAGGAGTAAGAGACGTCCGTGCTAACTTGCAGAGTAATAACCTAGAAAACCTCAAACCACTTGATCTTAAAGTTTGGTTTCAGAGCACAACCCTTTAACAGAGATCTGTCCTCCCACGTAAGAACTGACTGCAGCACAAATCTGTGAAGAGGTTTTACTCGGGAAAAGGGAATATAATTTTCAATACACGATAAAGGGATATATTTAGGCTATTCTCACAGGCACAGAAGAACCGCATCACATTTCAGTAGGTTCTCATATAAATAAAGTGCACAATTCTGTATGAGGATACTACAAATGGCTTGATTAGACTGAGAAAAAGGAAGCTCTGATTTAATACAGCCCTGATGCAATAACTTGCTGCAGAATATAGAGAGCCTTCTCCAATTTCATGCATAATATTCTCTTAGTGTCATTAAAAACACAACATTTACATTTCTAATTCTATTTTTTTCCTTCTAAATTATTTTGATTCCATTTAAAAAAAAAAATCCATCTAAAATTCATACAAAGTCAGAACGGAGACTCACAGTCAGAATTAGAAATTCAGCAGTAAAGAAAAACAGCGTAAGCTTGTCTCATGTTCCGTAAAAGTACCTGTATCACCCTAACACTGAGGTATCAATAACAGATTTTTTTTTTTCTTAACAAGTCTGGGAAACTGTAGCAAAAAAATAATTTTATTTCAATTTTAAAAGAAGTAGGAAACGATACTCAGATTAAAAAGCTATGCTCCCCAAAAAAAGGAAAGATAATTGGAAATTAGACAATTTACATTTAATTTAAACCTGCTATATTAAGGAACAGCAAGGAGAAAAGCCTTTCTTTGTTTGAAAGAAATACAAATTAATTGAAAAACATTACAAGCACTGTGTAAACAAGCCCAAGAGATTTAAAGCCTCTGTAACACAGCAAATACATAAACTGTTTCACAAGACACATATGTCAAAAAGGCAACGTTCTGCCGTATCTATCTGAAGTTACCCTCCAAAGTGCTACTGAAAAGGCAAAACAAAATCCTTTGCAAATAATAAAGTAATCCTGTCTGAAATAGCAATATGCAATCTAGTTTAGCATTATTCTTTTATGTTTCATAGTATTTTTACTTCTGGATAAGCAAACTAACAAAAAAAAAAAAAGGATTTTTAGTGAGATCTAAGTACCATTGAAATGGAAAGTGTCTTTTATATATTTGTCTGATGACATGATTTATATATATATAAATAACTATACGTAGGAGCTTCCCCCCCCTCTAAAAATAATAATTATATTCTTTAGGTGTAAACACAACTGTGTGTCCAAGGATGCACGTAGATGAAAAAACAGGTCTCTGATGGAGAACCAGAAGTTACAGGGATACGAATAAATGCTAGCCATGTAAATTACTTGGAAGAGGAATTTTTATTAAAAAAAGACAGTATCTTCTATAAGCAAAACAGTGAGGATGAATACATGAAATACTAGATTACATGGAGAATCTGGTATAAAATCAGGTGCAAATATTTTATCTACAATGCTCTTTTATCTGGCCAGCTCATGGATAAGAAAAAAAATAAACACATAAAAGCAGCAATTTTCAACAAGCAGCTGCACAGAGAGAAGTTGAGATAGCTCTGCATATATTTACTGTATACACGCCTGTGTGCATACATGCAATAATATACGTACATTGCACACAATACACTGGAATATGCTATTTACCTGGAACACACACACACACACAGCTATATATGCATTCGAACTCAGAATTTACAACAGACAGAGGATATCCGCATAAATAAAATGTGAATATGTGCATAACATAAAAATACACCTGAACATGCTTCTACAGATATGACTGTACGCACGCATGATTACCTGAGTCAAGCACACTAGTGAAAGAAGATGCACCAAATGTAAAAGAACATGTAATAAGTGGAATGTCAAGCTGCAGAGACTGCTGGTGTCATCCCTGCACTATCAAACATACATATGAGTATGATTGGAGACAGAGAGGCTAAATATTTCACTGTCAGAGCATGTCGAGAAATGCAATTCATTTCTCTCTCATGTGCTTTAGGACAATGACAATTTAATACAAGGCCAGTGGATGTAAAAGAGATAAAAACTGAACAAACTGGCCCAGCATAATCACAGATTTCCTCTAGAGAGCCTGGTAGCGTGAGGCTCATATGCACTTGTAACGGATCAACATTTTATTGTTTCTCCCCTCCATGAATTTGCTATGAAGAAGAATTCATTGTGAATCTTATCTGATAGACAGAGGCTACTTTAAGCTTCAGAAGGAGAGGAGGGAGCAAGAGTTCCTCCTAGTATTTTCCCTACTTATCCTATGCATTTCACTCATTCTAAGCACAAAATAATTATTTCAGATACTTCCTCAAAAGGTTCAAATGAGGATGTTTTCATTCCTACTTATACTTCTAAAGGGGTACAGGAAACCCTCCTGCAGGTCAAGGGTCAGTCCTTTAAAACTACTGCATAAAATGAATAATTGTGCTCCTTATAAATAATCCAGATTTTTGCATCTTATTTTTATGTCATAATTTCCCTCTAACATTCAGGAATAACAGCATAGCATATGGACTGACATATCTGTGAGAATAGACGTCTCATGCTTTTTAGCTACTCTAAGCAAAGTAGGTTTCAAGTATTGTTAAAATATTATCATAGACAAGTTACCTTCTGTATTTGATGAATAGCACCATGTATTTGAAATTAATTGCAAAAGTAAGGTTGGCTAATGAGGCGGCCCTTATCTTTTCTCAGCAGTGCAAGCACAAGTATTTTTCTGCTGGCTCAATATTTTTTAAATGCCCAAAGTGCTATTAACTAAGTTGAAATCTGATTAAAATACGAACACTAAAATATTCACAACAGCTAATGCAGCTCCAAAAAAAAAAAAAAAGAAAAAAGCTAAGAAAATTCTTATCTCTTTTCTTATCATTAAGCATGTGTTTTGAAAAATAATAATTAAATAAATTGTTCCCTACAGATTCTCCCAGTTGCTTTGCTTCCCATTAGCATCTCTGAAAACAGTTTGTTAAGACAATAGTTATTCTTTATTATGGAACTATGGGGATGGTGCCCTTGTACCTGCCTCTGTTCAGAGAGAAATTTGTATGAAATGGGAAAGCTTCAGGATTGTTAGGAAAAGGACAGCGTGCCTCCGGAAAAAAAAAGGGAAAAAAAGAGTACAGAAAAAATGATCAGCTATTCAAGAGAATTAATGGATATCCACAAGGGCTTTGCTAATAACACGGGTTAATTACTGCTGCAACGCACCAGGCTCAGTAAATAAAAGAGCACAACCATAAACACATTAAAACGAGCAACCATCACTAAAAGAGGGGCAAGCCCCAACAAATGAAAAGCTGTCAGGCGGGCAGTTCAGCACAACCCCTTTATACTTTCGGCAGGATTTAAAAAACTTGCCAGCAGTCTATCAAAACCCAAAAACCAAAGACCTGCAACCAGAAACAGCGAAGGAAGAATGGCACACGGCCTGCTGGCCGCCCACAGGGAGAGCGCAGGCAGGAGCTGCTCGGTCGCCCACGCTTGGGGGCTGCCTCACAGCGCCGAGCCGCGCTCCAGCTGCGCGTGGAGGCCCGAGGACTTTCTACTCCAGGATTAACTTTGGGTTTTATTTCTTAATAACAACTTAAACGGCTGGCTAATAAGACGAACGCAGGAGGTTAAAGATCTCCACAGCCCAGGGAGGCCGTGGGGTGGAATGAGGGGCTGCTGCCCACTTCACAAAGAGGCATGCTTCAGCCCACTCCTCTCCTCCCCTTAAAAAAGAAAGGTGCTTCTCAAATAAATTCTGGGGGAATTAGGAGCTATGCCACAATACCTTAAAGAACAGTGAAACTGACGTGAACTCCTTTACATGTAACATGCAACTGCCTGGCATGCACGCAGGCAGACGAGCATCTCCGTGCTGATGCACGAGGGTCCACGCACGCCCATCATACTCACGGCACGACCCACGCGGACTTGCTCAGTACCTCCACAGACCATCCCCGCATCGCGACACGAGAGCGGTTCGGAAAACATGACATACGTGCACCGACCACCATCGCACTGAACTATTTACAAGACACGCCGCCTACGTCCACTTTTTAAACGTTACACCCACGCTGCACAGTCTCTGTGTCTTGTCACCTGTGTGTTTTACCTGCTGCATTGTAAAATAAAAATCTACGTACACGAAGAGCTGGATTTGTTTGTTCTTTGAATGCGGGTGCAAATTTTTATACGGAGGAAGCAGAGAACTGCTGAGGGTTCAAACTAATGAAAGACAGCGAGCCACAAAGGGCAAACGTACACAGTGCACAGGAGCTTTCCGGAGTTACAAATCTACTCCGTTTTCTATGTTTGGCATTCAGAGATCATGTTTAAATTTATTAAACTAGACCTCCTCTCTCCCCCCCCCCCCCCCCTTTTTGGAGTGTTTCAATTGCCTTTCCTTCTTCCAACAGCTGTGACAACTGTTAAAACAGTCAGTAAAATTAAGTCCGCTCTATAATCCTTTAGTCAACGTTACATTTTAATCAGAGGTTGAAGGAGATCTCACGTTATGAACGCACCGATTCATTTAGAATGATTAAACTGACACATATGTCAAAATGAGCAGATATATTTATTGCATCTGTTGGCTTATTAACCATTAGCAATTATTAGTGCTATTGTTATCGCTGAAAAAGCAAAAAGCCAAGGCTGCAGCTGGCTTTAAGTTACTGCATTCTTTAACATGCTCTGCCTTAAAATCAAAGCATACCTAGTGATGGTCAGACAGATGTCTGTGCACTCCCAAAATGTTCCGACAATTTTTAGCTCGAATCCCCTCTGCCCTCACCCACAGCGAGAGAACTGGAGAAACTACTATATTTATTTTTTGCATGCCCTCCTTCGTGTACGCGCGTGCACGTGATGGTATCTGGTCAATATACAATTACTATGAATATTAATAATGCGTAAAACTCTGGGGGTTGCTAATCGAGCCGGAGAAGCAGCTTTGCTGCTGAGCGTTAGCTGCTCCTCTGTGTCAACCCGGCTGCGGACGCCTCCGAGCCTGCGCTCGGGCAAGGTGCTGGGAGTGTTTTGAGCTGAGTTTTAATTGAGCCAAAGAGGAAGAAGAAAAAAAAAAAAATTTAGTTTGAATCTTGCACCGGAGCCAAAAAGACATGTGCCCCGATTTCATTTAAATGCATCTACTCTAAGAGGCTTATCTAAACTAATCATTCAAATTAGCTGTAAGAAGGTACATTCAAGAGAGCTCCTTTGGGGGAGAAAAAAAAAAAAAATAAAGAAAAAAAAAGCACCTAGAGAAGCACCCTTTTTGTCTTTTCACCTATTTTCCGAAGGAGGCTGCCCCTCTCCCGGCAGCCGCGCGGTGACATTTCGGGAGCTGCGGGCTGACCCCACACCCCGGGCCGACCCCACACACCCCGGTACGACCCCAAACCCCACCGGGCTGACCCGACACCCGGTCCGGGCTCCCCCCCACGCCGGCTGCCGCTCCTTTTGCCGTCCCCCAGACGGCGGGGAGCGGGCTCCCAGCCGCTACCCCCGGCTCCTCCCGGGGCCAGCCCGCTTCCCGGGGCACCCCAACCCCTTCCCCTGCACACAGCGGCGGGAGGGACGGGACGCCGCCAAGTTCAGCCCGGGCTCGGCGAGCACCGGCAGCCGCGGCTCCCGAGCACCTGCCCCCCCCGTCCCCACTCCCCGTCCCCGTCCCCGCTCCCTCGGCCGCTGCCCGCCCGTCCCGTCCCGTCCCGGGGCGCGGCACCTACTCTTCCTCGTAGTGCAGGGAGAGCGGCTCCGGCAGGCAAAGTTCTACCGAATCCATGTGCGCCCGGCCACCATCCTCCGCGGGCAAAGTTTCCGGGGGCCGGGCGCTGCGCACGGGGCTGGGTCAGGCTGGGCTGGGCTGAGCCGAGCTGGGAGCGTGAGCCGGGAGCTGGGAGCGGAGCGGGCAGCGGGGCCGGGCGGCTCGGCCGCGCGCCTGCTGAAGGACGCGGAGCCCCGCGCGGCGCTCATGAATATGGAGCGGCGGCGCCGCGCCTCCGCCGCCCCCCCCCGCGCGGGGCGCGGCCCATTGGCGGCGCGGCGGCCAATGGCGGGGCGGCGGGGCGGGGCCGGGCCGCGCGGCAGGTACGCGGCGGGGCCGCCCCGGGTCGGGCCGGGCCGGGCCGGGCAGCGCCCGCCCGCTGACATGGCCGCGGGGCCGTGCCCGCTGCACGCACCTGCACGGACGGCCCCGCGATGAGGTACCGGGGAACGGGGAGGGGTGGGGGGGGGGGGGGCTGCCGCTACCAGCCAGGGCTGAGCTCGGGGAGCGCGGGGAGAAAGCGGAACGGAGCCGGCGGGGAGGGGGGAAAGCGAGCAGGAGCGGCTGTGAAAGGGAAAGGGGCAGAGAGGCAAGTTTGGGGGGATAAAAGCGCCCAGACCAACTTTGCCGAGTTGGTGCCTGCCTAGGGGAAGAGGTTATTTTGCCTCTAAATAACCCGCGTGGCATTACGTGTGTTAGGGGGGGTGTTGTGTGTGTACATCTTGCATTTATATTTTATACATAAATAATACACGCGCTATATATACTCACGTACACCCCTTTTTTTATATACAACTCAAAGCAAGCCTCGCTCCTCGCGCATTACCAAAGGAGGTCCCTCACCGCAGCGCTCGGCTCCGTCTCGTACAGCACGGGGGGCCGGGGAGCACCCACAGGTAGGTCTGTCTGCTCTCCTCTCCTCTGCCCATCTCCATCTTATCACCGCCGTGCTCAGCGCCTGCACCCCTGTGCTGACGTCTGGGTGCTTAGGCATAAATATTGAGATGTGCTGAATAGAGAGAAAAGCTCCAGAACCGATCAATTCCTTCCGCAGCTCGGGAGGGGAGCGTAGGGGACTCAGTCAGCCTGCTTCATTTTAATAGAGATAAGGCTGCATCCGAGCGGTTCTGCATTGGTAAGGTGCGCACAGACCGCTACAGTGTTTGGGGGACTTGCTTCTGTGAAGTAAATGCTACTGAGCTGAAAGGGCAACAAGCGGGTACCCTGCACGTATGCCTACAGAAGCATCCCCGAGCCCAGCTCCAGCACCCACTGCTCGGAGCCAGCTCAGAGTTGCGTGGCTCTGTCGTAAGGAAAGCTCCCTCGTTAAACTGATTTCAAGGAAACAGCCGTACCCCAATTTAGAAACGCTGATTACGCTGAACCCTCTCCCCCATTTTGGAAAGGATCAGTAATGAATTGGGGGTGCAGTGCTTTTTTTCTCTCAAAAGCTACTATTTTTACCCAGTATTACAACTAAGACATTGTACTTATTTTCTAGGTCCAAAGTGTTTCTACTCCTTCCCCTACCCCCCTCCACAGTGAAAACAGATGCAGGCTATTTCTAGCAAGAGAAAAAAACACAGTGGAATGATACATATTTTAAAAAATAAACTGCTTACAAAAATCTTTTATGACTGGAGCTCTACACAATGCAAATTGCAATCTTTTAGATCAAAGCAAACCAGTGTGCACCCTCAGAATGCATGAATACCACTCACAAGCAAGATCGGAAATGCCCTCTCTCAGCATTTCACCAAATACTGCAACAGAACCAAGTCCAAAATATGTTAATTTCAACAGACGTGTTTATGGAGGTTCACAGCAGACAGATTACAGCATTCTGTGCTTAACGTTAAGGAAAGGCTGGGCCTGCTTCATACGAATGTGGTATAAATACATGCAAGTTTAGGAACCAGAACTCACACAGCAAAACTCCAGCTCTGACTACTGTAAAAAAAGCAGGTAGTAAAAGCTTAATTACCAGTAGCATTATGCTGTCTATATTGTTAAATGTGAACTCTATAATTAAGATGTAAATTCGCTTGTGAGCAGTGAATTAAAGAGCTCTGAAATGTAGAGTAAAATCCAAGTCCTCTGTAGAAACATCAGAGACCAAAAAAAATCAGTTTTTATCAAATTTTAAAATGAGGTATTTAATCATGTTATAGTATTAGAACACCCTCTAAGTAACAATTTGATAAATGTGGATTTTTAATCAAATCGGAACTTAAATAATCTGTGTTTATTCTATGTATTTATTAGTATATAAACTCAAAATGCAGTTCCTATAAATTGATTGCCATATGCACATTAGCAAACTGTGAAAATACAAATATGTTGTTTGTAGTGAGTCTGAGTGTCCATTTATAATATATATATAAAATTGCTATTTCTCAATATTTTATACTAAAATGCCTTCAAATCATTTCATGTGTATGTTTTCTTATTTTCAAGTGACCTATAACCGATCCCTTACACATGAGTCATTTGCTAAAGTCACTTCTGCATATTAAGTGCCCTGAAATACACCCTCCTTAATATATGACAGCTGATCCATTTTGAAATTTACCAAAGCACAGGCCAGCTTAATTTCTACTTTTGTGCATTATTTCCTGAGCTGATATATTTATATGCAGGAGCTGGAACACGATGGTCTCTTTCTTTCTGTCGTGGAAGCCCTGCTTTCCGCTTTCCCATAAGTTGTGCTACCTTATTGGCTTGTTCCCCCCAGCGCCCTACACCACCCAAATACATTTTATCTCTCACCATCACTACTTTTTCATCTCCTATCTCTCATGCAAGCAAACAGTTCTCTTCCCTGCCAGTGATGCTGCTTGGCTAACCAGAAACCCAGTGCTGTACTTTGCATGTTGATAAACAAAGCAGTTGGCTTCTTCCCCTGGGACTGAAAGTGCCACCTCCACCAGAGCAGGGCCTGGAATTCCAACCACATTCTTGAACTTGTGTTTCACAGTTACCCATCAGTTTGGAGGGGGAGAAAAGAAAGAAAAAGATTACTGCAGCAAATAAAGTGGGGCTAAATGTAGCTTCATTTCCTCGAGCTTTTTAGTAGAAATGAATAAAAATAGATCTAGGGGAAAAAAGATACAATTTAAGTGAATCTTACCAGGCAAATAACAACATGCATGCAACTGCCCATGTGCACCAACTTACCAAAACGGACAGTGCAAAATCTTACCACAAGGAGTCTATACAAAGCAGTAGTAACAGAGAAGGGAAGGAAAAAAATGTCCCGAGCGTCTGTACCAGTCAAGGGTCATTTCTGAGCAGCATCTACATTTCCATCTCTCTGTTCATATAATTTGTCCTGTGTACAGTCAGTCCATCTTTAAGCATCTTCACATTTGACTACGATAGACATTTCAAAGCATCCAAATAGCCAGATTCCTACAACACAACTACATTAAGGCAACTGAAGAAGTAAGATTCAGTGGCACTTCACAGCAGCTGCGCAGTGCATTGTGTCAAGTTCGTCTTTACCAAAAGGAGCAACAAGTTCAAGTCACCTGGGAAGGAGCAAAAATATAGAAAAAAAAAATCTACTAGCTGCTGAGAATTTATTTGAAAACAAGCATACCGTTACCTAAGATGGAAGTTTGCTGTATAATACGGTACCTTATTCAAGGTATAGCTGGAGAATTATATTGTTAAGTTTGAAATAAACATTGAATTATCATCAAATATGTTGTTTCTCTTTATTCAAAATACTAAAGAAATACAACTCAAACATGCTATGCTACAGATCAATATTAGAACAACTTAGTCACTGTCTACTGGTCTTAAGACTCTTCTGCCTTATGTGCTTGTTACTGGAAGGCACTTGGTGCATCCCTGGATACACTGGTAATGATTTTTAAGAAAACAATGCTACAGAAATTCCGAATCCTGCTCACCTGTTTGTACATAGTTGGACAAACTGTAGCAGGTTTTTACTTTAAAGCCATCTGCTACTTCAGTCAGTATTTAGGGTTAATTGATTACATCTTGTTTTGATCACAGGTAAACAAAAAAAAAGCCCACAAAGCATGACCTCAGAGCACTCTTCAGAACTTTTCCCTTTTCCACAGTGCATTCACAAAGACACTGAGCAAGGCATTTAGATTTGCTGCTATACTCAGTCCTAGCATATAAAAAAGGTCTCTGTGAGGGAGGAGCAATTGCCTTACCATGTTACCAAACTACATTCAGTTCATCTGGTCTCAAAAAAAAAAAAAAAAAACCTCCATATTTTCTCCTCATTTTATTTTGAAGGGCATGGGTATTTAAATGGCTGTCTTCACTGCTACAGGATAGAAACCGTTCACATTGCTAGAAATGAAAATTGTTCTCTTGACAAAATACCTTTTTCAAAGCCTCTGACAAAAAGAAAAGAGAAAAAAAAAAAAAGCTGCATGCTGTCACCCACCAAAAAAGGTCTACTCCCTAAAGATAATTCAGACACACACTTCACTGTGGATATCTCACTATTATCCCAAGCTTCTTTTTTAGTGTAAGTTTCTTCAGAGAAGCTGAAGTGCATTACTGTCTCAGACAGCCAAGGATAAGATGACTGAGGGAATTCAGTTGCTCTGTTTAATTAATACAGGATTATTTCACTTTCATTTTGTGAAGCTAATAATATGACTGGTGGAATGTCAGTAAAAATTAAATCATAAACTAGTGCAGTACCAAAGGGAAAACTTACTTTAGTTATGGAGTATTCCCAGCAGAAATCTTGAAAATCTTATACATATTTACACTGATAAAATACCACATGTACTTCATGGGATACTGCGAGCTTCTACAATCCTTATGGCATGTATTTACAGAGCAAGAGTTAACATTTTGAGATTATACATTAATAAATGAGTTGCAGTTATATTGTTTTCTTGAATGTTAAGTACCACATACTAAACGCAGGAACACGTTCAAGGTCAATGTCCTATTTTAGACCTTTTCAGCAGCTGTGATATTATGATAATCATACTTAAAATATTCCTATAGAAAGAGTAAATTAGCCCTTTTCACTAGAAGGTTTATTATGATAAACAACAAATCTGAGAGAGGACAAATTCAGATTTCTTTTCCTTTTCAATGTGATGAACTGCTGTCCCTTACCGTGATGGCTTATCTGTTGAGGAATAAAAGAAATCCACATTATTCTGCACTTACATTCATTACCTTTGGTTCTTTTGGAGGCCTAACTTATGTAAAAAATACCTTTTTTAAAAAGCGCTTTTGCTTTCTGTTAGAGCCAAAACACACCAGTGGACATCCCATTCTGTCACCTATACTGCAGCAAAATGTCATAGCCCCCAAAAATAGAAGGGAAAGAAGAAAATGTAGCATCAGCAGCTAATCCTAAGGAAGATGGTTTAGCTCCATCTAACTGGAGGATGAGAGGTGTCCCACAGTGGGTCTTTTCCTACTCCTCCAACCGGCCTCCAACCTGACTGGAAGCTCAAGGTGCTAAAAATAGAGAAGAAGATGGAGTGTAAATATTTCCCCAGTGAAAACACCAATAGTCTTTCCCGTGAGCTGACATGAATTGCTTGTTACACTGCCCTAGGATATCACGGCTTGAAGCGAGAGCGCACGTACGCGCACACCCGGAGCCACCAGCCATCCTCAAAGCTGCTGTGCTGGGTGTTTGTGTGTGTGCGCGTTGCAGAAGCTCCTGTGACATCTGACTTCGAGGCTGTACACCTGCTGTACAAAATGCATTATCCCTGGCATGCCTTTTTTTCTTCTTCCTTCCCCTGACTGTCCCCCAGCCCATCTTCCATCACTCTTCTTTCTTTTTCTCCCCCTACTCCCCCTCCACTCCCTTCGCTCTGGCATTTTTATTATTAATGTTATAGCTATTATTACTGTCCAAGCATAAGCTGATCCACAGGGGACCCCGTGTAATTTAACCCCTCAAGCACTAAATTCCTTCACATGTGCCAAAGACACAGGTTTGTTGTTGCCTCCAGCAATATCCCAGGAAGACGAGTGATGGCGGTGTCATATCATCACACAGCGACTTAATCTATTGCGACACCCAGGGAACGGGTAACTGAAGAGATTTACAGAACATGCTCTCTGACTGAATACAAAACATTATCCCCTTCCCCAACAAACTCGCTTCACATGCAACAAAGTGAAGGAAATTTTGCCCTCCTATGGCTCACCGTTTCCATGACTGCTTTATCCAATCCTACCACCACATCAGTTGTCCCACTGTACATCTTATAGGTATACAACACTTATTTCAACACTTTTGTTCTTCCTCCTTTGTTCTTCCCTGGTTCTCTGATTAACAAACAGGCAGATCATGTTGAACTGCCAAGTAAAATATCTTCAGAAATCTTTTATCCATACGCTACATGACTAGAACCATCACTTACATCAGGGTTATCTCTACGTGCTGTTTTTATGTTGTCTGACATCTAATGCATGCTTTTTAAAACACCAGATTAAAGGGGGTACACTTTTCAAAGGTGCAAGGAATGCTAAATTAAATACAGCTTAGCTACAATAAGTACTGACAAGCAGGAAGGCATCTGCTCTAAGTACTGAGAACCAAAAAAATGATCTATTTGTCAAGCAGGGGCTTTCCGCACAGGTGTCCTATTTTGCTATCCATAAATGTTAAGAAAGAATTCATTGCAACATAGAAATGCATGACTGTTCCCTGTAAGACCAAGGTGAGATTCTTTGTCTTCTAACATTTCACTGACCTGGGAAGCAAGAATTTGGTGCAGAATTAATCCTGAACTGCAGACAAATGAGAATAATGACAATGTCTTCAAGTCAGGGTAACCTTCCTGTGCTGGTAAATCAGAGCTTTCACCATGGGAAATTAACATCTCTGGAATAGTCAGAAGAAGCTGGTAACAAGGGTTGGTTCACCTGCTCAAGAGTAAACAAATCCTCCCTCCATAAGGTACCAGCTACTCTATCTCTAGGCACGTCAGATCTAAAGCAGGTATGTCGGTACTGAAGGCCACTACAATCTGTCCCAGTGGTAACATCTAATTTTTCCTTCTGTATACACAGCTTATGTGTGTGTTTATCAGCTGACTGATCCCTTAGCATATGAAACTTTGCATAGGTGCACATTCAGGCTCACAGTCAAATGCTTTCTTGGACACACAAATATGCATAAAAAGCAAGAACAGGAAGGGGTTAAGCTCATCATGTACTCACATTCCCCAATCATTTATATGAAGAGACTTAAAGGTTTTCATGGTTTTATAGGTCCCAGGCGGATAACTGTATATGGTTCCAGAAACTCTAAAGGAAAGGGGAATTCACCACCAATCACCCTTCTCCCAGGTCCTGCAGCTCCATCCAACCAAACATCATCTGGTGGTCTTAAAGGAGGCCTTCAAGGGAGGACACAGTGCATTGATACACAGCGTTCACCACCCCTATATGCTGCTTCCAGTAAAAGATACCAGCCAAAAATACGTCAGTATACACCAATACAAGTGTTACAATACTGCTCTCGCTAGTAGGCTTGTACACTAATATTTCACGTGATCACATTAACATTTTTTAGTAGAATCGCACATTGGGAAAAAAAAAAAAAAAAGTTGTTTGTTGTTATTACAGTGAAAACACTTTTTCTGATTGTATTAGTAAATATAATTAAATAAGACAATATAATCCTAATGACACACCTGAAGCCTTCTCTTATCACCTAAGTTTCTGTCCTAGGGCAGCTTCATTCCTATTGACTGGTCAGTTAGCCCTATTCAATTACTCGATCTCCAATCAATAGATTTAGCTCCATGTGCAATGGCTGAGGTGTAAACATGATGCATACACTCACCCAGCTTAATTCACGTGTCTGCAAATTTATTTATTTTTTTGCTCTAAATTCCTTCATAAGAAAAATGCAGAACTAAGTTTTTCATATTAGTTTCTTCTCCCACCATTTCTGCCCTCATTTCAGGTGTTATGTTTCAAGAAATTTACTTTAATTTGCTTATGACAGAAATTTCTGTCTTTTGCAGATAAAAAGGAACAGCGAGAATTGTAATTATTTTATTCAAGTATGCTGAATAAATCAATAAGACAGCTGCATGACTTTTAAGCAGATCCAGTCAGTATTTTCCTGCAAAAGCACAAATTCAAGGTGTGAACTGATCCAGAAAGTACAGCCTTTAGACTTAGTGCACTTCTGACACTTCTACCACAAAACATCTGGTTCAATTACTGAAGCTGCATGTGTGTGTGGCTACACCTATACACACACACAAACATTATATTCTAGGCACCTGGTTATCTACATATATTTACAGTTGCACACACAAAAAAATATGTAGTAAAAAACGAAGCTGAACCAACATTTGTATGCAGAAGTGAATGGTACCATCTTTCATTCTAGTTATTCTTTATTAATTTTGTCCCTCTGAAGTGTACATTCTCTGTTTAAAGAACTTCCAAGCGAACTGCTTTGAAAGCACACCAAGCTGCAGGATTCCTTTCTGCTTCTCATTTGGGAGCCGGGTAGTACAGCCCTTTCTCAGACAATTAACCTCAGTAGTGTTTCTCCCCCACCCTGGATAAAACATTGCAGAACAGATTCCTAACTACCTACTTCCAGGGAGTACATCCATCTTTGTGCATCTGGAAAAAAGATCTGATACCAGTGCCGTAATACAATATCTCTAGTGACCAGATAACCTAGGAGAATACAGTTACAACTTATCTGGACACGAGTTCAAATAATACTCTCCAATGAAATACCCAGCTCCTAGGGAACTCCCTTGCTGTTACCCGCCTTGAACCCATCATACAGGACCGTGCTCAAAACAGCTGAAGTTTATAAGCATGAGGATGGTGGCACAGAGCTGCTATAATAAAAGTCTAAAGCAACCTCTTCATGCAACTTCCCTAATATTCTCAGGGCAACAAAAGTTTAAAGAAAGTGGAAAGGCTTGTAGAAATAAATTATACAAAAAAAGGGAAAGTTGCAACTCACTCATCTTACTGACCTGTTTACTCCAGATTATCTGCTCCTGAGGAATTAACATAAACTGTTCCAGTCTTATTAGAGGCCATATCTATATTCTTTAGCAGTGTTTGCATTTGGTACACATATTTTCAGAATGCTAACAGTCTTTATTCAATAATGAATTTGGCAGCAAAGCAAGAATCAGTTCCCTTTCGATGTTATTTTCTAAATAAATTCTCTAAACCTGATTGAGTTAGATCCTTGGATAGTACTTTGGGAGATGCAACTCAGAGTTTCTGAATAAAGTGAAGCACTTAAGCAAATCAGACTTTTTCTCTTCATCCACCGAGAAGCCTGAGATTTAAGATGAAAGAGCCAGGCTGCCTTTCTCTTTCCTTATGCTGCAAGGTTCCTTCATTTTCCCTGTTTTCCCAGTAGATTTACTTGTAAATCTGGCGACAGCCACATCTGAAGTCCTGAGCTCTGACTCCTGACCTCGGTTATGTTAGCCCTTCCCTGCAGAAGAACTACCCCTTGGATCACTGACTTGCTATTATTCTATGGTTAATAGACCTGACCTGTGCAATATTTTTTATCTGGCTACAGTCCTATCTCTAAATTCGCTATTTTGAATGAATACCGATTTTGTGACATGAAGTCTGCTATATAATGAAATGCAAACAATGAAAAGGCTAAATCAGTTTACAAAAAATCTATTTGTCAAACACTGTGGAGATGCTCCCAATTTAGTCTGGGCAGTTCAGGCAGCTCTTGATAAGGGAGCTAAAACCGAGCCGTTCCGCTGCATAAAAATAAAAGCATTTGCAGAAGAGAGACATTTTCTTTTGGAGAATCTTCTCTGTAACCTGTAGCTAATTATAAAAATAAATAAATAAATAAAGCCCGATGGATTCTGCAGGAATTTTCTAACAGCCAGGAGCACTGTTAGAGTAGGTAACAGCAAACGCCTCCCCAGCGCAGTCCCCTTATGTCACATTTGCATTTCTATTCAGCTACATTGCCTGACAATGAAGCAAATGGGTCTGCCTTATCTGTACAATTCTGGACAACAGAGATTTCTAAGCCATACAAAGGAACGAGCTTAACATTCAGCACTCAACACTTCCCAGCGCACCCCCTCCCAAGCCCTGGGGGGAATGCAGTCACATAAACACCTGTCCACACCAAAAACTGGAACTGTCACATGCTATCGGAAAAGGAAGCAGTTAAAATAAAAATAAATAAATAAATAAATAAAAAGCTATCGAGACTTTCAAGAAGCTCGCCTGCCGCGAGGAGGAAAACAGTCCCAAGCCTCCAGATTTTAAGGCTTTATTTGGATCGCACCAGCAAAGCCAAGGAGTGTCCCTGGAATGTGAACGGAGATAATATCTCGCCGACCATTTGTTACTCCTGCTGTCCCTTTTACGCTGGTATTTAATACAGCAAATGAAAGCTAGAGAGCCTTTTATCAGGAAAATTTCATATCACCCTACTTTTCATTTGAAAACCTTTAGCAGCTTGTCGGGCTAACTCTCGCCATTTCATCTTGGTACAAGGAAATTTCAGGCTAATTCCTTCAAAATTAATATTGTCTCATCTACAAGTTAGAAACGACATGAAAACTGCGCGAGCTGAAACCTCCAGATCAAACCTGTGTTATGACAGGACTTAAGCCAGTTATAATACAGGTTAGGGCTTTAAACAGCAGGGAAAAAAAGATGACAATGACACAATTCTGTAGACACTTGGGCTTTAGGCTGGCTTTCTGTAATATGTATGTACATGCTCTGTCCTCTTGGCCCTCTCTCCCCACGTCTCCACATACCAAAACAGGCTTCGCGCACACAATCTAGAGTTTAAGAAACCTCTTATCGGAAAGGGTCATACGCGTGTTTATTTGCATGTGCAGATGAGTTGCAATATAAGAGAGCAAGCACGCAGAGCAGTGTGGGAGGATGTCTTTCCTTTTGTCCTGCTTAGTATATCCTAAAGCACAATATACGTTTTGCATAGCCTAGTGAATTTTTCATTGCTAGCTTATACTTTAATTGTCCTGAACTTCCAGGTAAGGTTATTCTTTGCTGTTGAACAAATGCTGAATTTCTCCCCAGAGGTGGTTGCAATGAGTAGTGATTTTCCGTCTTTTCCTCAGTAACACAGTTTTGAAGATTTACAGGCATGAATATCATTGTGTTAACATAAAATGATATTATTATCACCAAAAAAAAAAAAAAAAAAAGGCAGTTAGCACAGGAAGAGTGAGGAGTGCCGAATGCTTACTCAAACTCAAAGGAAACACGAAGCTCCTAAAGCAGTCAGTTGTTTTTAATTCTGCTACTGATGGTTCAAAAGCTGCTGCCTGCTGTTGTTGCTTTTGCATAATTTGGAACAAGAGATTAGGGCACATTCCTCCTCCTCAAGAGCTAGTGAGAGACCAGCCAACTTTTATTACCCTTAACACTGAAAATGGGTTTATTGCTGAGGATGAATGAAACTACCAATTGCCCTGGTATCATACCTCCTAAAGCACTGCAGATCCTTCAAATGCTGTCAGGGTGACAGATCGCTTTTACCCTCAAATGAGCAGGCACATGGCTACAGCAAACTTCATTGGAGGCCCATGTAATGGTACAGCGCAGAACAAATACTCGGTCCTTAAACTTGCTATGATCAAAATGAAACCCAGAACAAAATTAAATAATTGCTACTAATGTATCAGTATTTTAAAGCACTTTTCCAGACCGTAGTGTTAGAAAGATGAGATAGCACATACAACTATGCTGTTGTAACTACGCTGTTGTAACTACTCGTGTCCACTGATTTATCAAAAAAAAAAATTAACTATTGCAGATGGAAGAGAGAGAGGATAGTTAAGAAGAAAAGTAACCAAAGAAAACATTTTCCACAGACTGATCCAAGGTTTGCTTGAATCTCAAGGCAAGTCATCTAAAAGGCTTATATAGTTACCCAAACGAAAATAGCCCCTTACCTCTGCCCCTTGGTAAACATGTGAGGACAGAAACTGTAGACTACATTTTGCTGACTGCACACAATGTATTGCATCTCGAGGATACTCATCAAGATGGCTTCTACAAGCCTGCCCCTTCTGGAGTAGAGTAAGCAACAGAGCTGACCCAGAAGAATTAGATGAGAAATTCAACTAATTAATGAGCCCTGCAGGCAAAACATCATTTCTTCTGCTCTTCGGGGCATTTACAAGGTCAGCCTTTATTTTCAGCATCAGGTCAGACTCACTCGTCTGTCAACATACACAGGATTTTTAAGAGAATAGTGGCCACAGGTTTACCTTACCAATGCATGGTAAGGTAAAATTCAGTTATCACCACTATAAGGCCAAACAACGTGGTGTATTTTGTCTGATGCCCACAGTACGGGAAGGACTGTTCAAGCCAATTCAGCTTTATCAAAATGTGTTTTCTTAATACTACCTTGCTCTTTTGACAGCAGTTTAAAATTATGAAAGCAATATTTCCTATTTAAGAAAATATTCTGGAATGCAACTAAAAATATTCTGGAATGCATCTCAGTTCCCTTATCCTGCTCCGTTGTCTTTCTGATGTTTGCTTTCCTGAGCATCACATGGCACAATTCTCTTCCATCTGCCAGAAAAGTTTCCCAGAAAGTAAACCAACTTCAAGAAATAAATAATCTGAATAGGAGACACATTCAGACAGAATTCAGAAAGATTATCAGCTCACCTCATCTGTTTCTCTAGCAGTATGTGCACTGTTACTATCCAATGGCCTCTTTGGTAATAAACTTGTCCCACCTCCCATCTGCTCCTCTCGCTGGCCTACTGCCACTTCAGCCTCAGTCCTTTCCTGTCTTCAAGATGTCATTCAACTTCACTTGCTCTCCTACCCATTTGTTTCTCTTTCCAAGTGAGATCAAGCATACATCTTTCTATGTCTCTCTCTCCAGCCTTTAGCTTCTGCTCCATCTTTTTAGTAAGTGTCTATGTTTCTGCTCCATTTATCATAGTTGGCAGTATGCACTATGCAGGTGTCAAGGAAACCAAGAGAGAGTTCACTATTCATGATATTGCCTTTTCAGCCTTCTTGTGGCTTGCCATTGAGTGTCAGCTCCTTAACACTAAGCTATATGTTGAGAAGAATGTCTATCAGTTAAAGACAAATTACTTTAAGACAATACAAGGGCACATAAAGAAACAAGGCTGCTTTAAAAATAGACTTTTCCTGTTTCATTCTGGTCTCTTCCTATATTATTTTTTTTTTTATCTTACTTGTTCATTACTTGAGTTTATATGTCATCTCTAGAGTAATTTTACTTACTGGCTAAAAGTAAGCGTGCAAGCCATTGCACATCACTGGATGTCCCGTTTACATGCAGACCTCCATGAAAATGAATTCCTAATACTTAACTCCATGCCTCCTTTTCACATCATAACGGAGTTGTGTTTCACTAAATGTAATCCTGCTCAGAAAGAGAAATGTCTTGGGCTCAGCAGGAGGAAAGTCACAAACCAGGAATGCCCCGCTGCCTTCCTGCAGAGACTGCAAGCAGTGCTTGGCCATCCCCTGAGCTGGCCGGACCTGGGGAGGAGCCCAGCATCACCCCAGGCCTGATCACAAAAGACCTCTGTGCCCACTGCCAATCATGATCCATTGTTTTTAAGCTCAACACTCAATTCCACAAACATACAAGCCACATTCATATCCTGAAAAACTGGTTTAATTCACTGTTGAACCCAGAGAGAAACTTCCCCATAGGTACAATCCTTAAACACAATAAAGGCAATTAAAAGCAGCTGCAGCATTACTTTCTCAATTGCAGCTGTTGGTCTAAAATCATAAACAGAGGGTGTTATGGTGCTTGTTGTTGTTGTTGTTGTTTTTTGTTGTTGTTTGTTTTGTTTTGTTTTTATTTGTTTTTCATTTTGTTTTGTTTGGTTTGTGGTGTGGTTTTGTTTGTTTGTTTGCCTTTTTTACTTCTTTGAAAATACTTTTTAATCTGGCATCTCGAGAATTATGAAATGTCCCTTCACTGTAAACAGCAGAGTACTAGGAATAACCTCACGATTATAAGAGCCTAGCTTAGCAAAGACAGAAGGCTTACTTGATGATAATTCCCAAGAGATATCACAAAGATTTCGGGCCAGGCAGTTCTTTAGAAAAATGCTGATAAGAGATATGGTAAATCAAGGGGGATAACTGACCACAGAAGAAACTACGAATTATGGTAGATTCTGGATCACTTCATGTTTTTTTGGTTTTTGTTATACTAGTGCTTTTTGAAAAATATGATGTAGACTCAATCATTTTCCAAAAAGACAAGTACAAAAGTTTCCTGATACTGACTTGTGATATACATTCAAGCTTGAGAGTCACTACAGTCCCATTTAAACACAGATGCAACAAACTTTTGCATTAGCATCCTATACATCCAACATCAACATGATTCAATACTTTTTAGACCATATGTCAAAGGACTGTGGATATACATCCCTTACAATCCTGAATTTCTGACAGTTCTGTCCAGGCCACTTTTCTATTTTTAACCATCATTATTGTGACAGCAATACAAAAGGCAGAATTTGTCTTTCAGCAACATGGATAAGCAAGTCTCTCGTTTCTGGCCCAGATAAGCATAAACTAATGCATTGCCTAAACTTTTTTCCTTACCTATATTATGCATTCTAAAGAAACTTGCAAAATTATTCTCAAGGCCTAAGAAAAATATTCACTTTATCACCTTGCAAAACTTCTCCAAGAAGTAAAGTTTCTTATTTCTCCAATGCAGTAAATATTATGCAAATGCAATCTGAAATTCAAATCTGAACATTTAGACAAATCGTTTGCTGGAATTTTCCCCTTTTACTAGAAGGCAATAAAATAGATTTTAACCCTCTGATCAACTATATCCCTTCATATTCAGGGACCAGTACACAAAGTCCCCACTTAAAGAAAAAAGTATAAAATACAATTGCTTTACATACTCTAACCTATTTTCTGTCACAGTTGCACAACCTGCTAAGAATCCAGCTACTGAAGAATGTCAACAGCATGGAGCAGGTCAAGGTTACGGCTGCAAAGGCAGCAAAAGTGCAGAACAACGACACATTTGGAACGGGCAACACAACCGAGAAGGCAACACGCGTGGCACATTACGAAGAGTGGCAGATTACAATGATAAAAGGAAGGGATGCCTCTCATACCCTGAAAGAGGAGGACAGCACAAGACAATGACCCATCCAGTTATCTCTATCCTTATTTTATTCCTCATCCTTCAGTCAACCACCTCTAGCACGGGAAACACCCTCTTAAATCAATGCTACAAACAACCCACTTGTTCCTTTGCAGGTATGCGCATTTTATGCTGGTCCACTCTGTGCCTGGCACTACTGAGAAGAACAAATAAATGCAGGCACAGAAAAGTCTGGCAGACTGTCTGTAAGGAGCTAACGCAAATTTCCCTTGTCGCATCCCCTCCCCTTTACCCAAGACTAACCATGCTCTTTAGTAACCAGTGCCATCATGTGCAATGGGGCAAACCCACACCCCGTTGACCACGGCTCTGTATTTGTTTGCGTTGTCTCTCTGGTTCGACAAGTCTGTATGATGGCACCTGTTAAAGCTGCTTCAACTAAGCTGTTCTGCATTTGTCTGGCTGGATTTGGACTTCCCAGATCCCTGACTGAATACAAAGTGATTTGAAAAAACGGTGTTTGGCAACAAGCACAGTGGGGAGTACAGTGTGTGTTGGTATACAAGAGCACAATGTGTTCTTCATAACATCACTGAGGGAGCATGCTGCTAGAATCTCTGCGCTGTTGAGATCAAAATGGTCTCCTTTGTTGTCAGCTGTTTAATAGCAGCTGTTTAATGTAATTCCAAATGATCTGCTTGAATGAAGTTGTCATTCTTGCAGTTCACTTTAATGTAGTAAAAACAAAACAAAACAAGAAAACGCCCCACAGCTTGGCCATGTTTTTTTTTTTTTTTTTTATTGTTCTTCTGAAAAGTTGCACTCTCTTATACTTCCACTACCCTATCAAAATAATAAAAGTTTGTGATTGATTTCTAGAAATAAATTGGGGGGGGGGGGGGAGGGAGCAAGGGTCACATTTTCAAAACACTTTCCTTTTGAATACTTTAGAATGGCTTGATTAATAATGTCTTCACACCTAAAAAATTAGGTGCTGAAGGAAGAAACTAACTAGTCAGCAAATATGTGAGCAAAAATAATATCTATTTCTATCTGCATTTCAAGACAATTTTCCCCTAATGTGGGTTATTATGTGTTTTATTGAAAGTTGTAGTAGAATACAATAAAAAAACAGATATACTCCTCATGATTAAGTAGGGTAGCTTTTAGAAATACGTTCTTTACAATATGCCTGGTTTTCGTTAAAAATCTGTTTGATACCTAGAGTGGTAAGTACCATAATCTGCAAGAATATTTGCAGTTCTCTTACGAACAATAGAGGGCACTAATGCTTCTAATCTGGCAAACGCATCACGCACCAGACAGACAAAATAGCCGTGGTACTTGTAGCACACAACCACATCATCTATGCTAAATACGTAGATAGTATAGAGAGGATTTTTGTCTCTCAGAAAAGTTCTCTTTGTCCTTTAAACTTCCTCTTTTTTTTTTTTTTTTTTTTTTTGCCTGCAGAAACTAGGATGTGATAATAACACACTAATACTTGCAGTCTTTCAAAGTGTTATTTTCTTTTGTTCAATGAACAAAGCACAAGCAACTTCTCCTCATACAAATCCCTCTTCTGTGTACTTTTTCACCAGATTCCTGTCTGTTTACCTATACTTCTGTGCAATAGTTCAAGGTAAAGCAACTCCCCTGAAGAATATAGGAGCCAAAGGATGCTTAATGCGTGAGTTACCTACGTTCCCTGTGAGCTCATGAAGCCAAATATTGGATACAGACACCAGCAACTGAGAGACAGTGGGGTACCACATGGAAGTTAGAAGGACATATTGGGGGATCCTATACCAGTTAAGCATCTTAAGCAGTTTCACTTAGCTCAGGAAAGATGCAGCTGCTGAGAGTACTACTTTCAAAAGGCACATGCACAGCAAGCATTTTGAAAAAGCTCTAAACCTGAAACTGATTTTTCTCTAAAATGTAAAAACACTTCAAAAACACTGAACATCTAACAATGTTAGATAACCATTCACTTTTTTATGGGATAAATCTCAAGAAAATAAAACTTGGTTAGAACTGCTAGTAGCTGAATGAATACCATCTACCTTTTTTAAACACTTACCCATCTTTCTCATTGCTATCCAAAGAAACAGACTTATTTTTCAGCCTTAGAGATTGAAACTTTGGCAATACCAAACAGCAACTCGTGGGCTGCTGCTAACATTGTACAAACTTGATAAAAGCATTTGGATTGATTCAGAATAACTGTCTTCTAGAGAAACTTAACAAAATACTAATATTCCTGTGTGGCAATTTCAGTATATATTTAAAATAATAATAAAAAAATAAGTGCATGTCCCCGTACACACTGGATTGCAAAGCCTTCATGAATTGTACGGCTTAATTTCTGACTCCTCAACTCCAGAAGCGATGCATCAGCTTTTCGAAGATACCAGACTCTAGCAAGTCTTAGGATATTAGCAACTTGTCCAAGTCAAATGATACAGCTTTAAGGCAATGTGAATAGCTAGGCTCAAGCCTGAAAGCTGGACTCGAGTTACCTCTGTTATAAAAGCACGAGATACACACAATTAGAGAAAATAACTCAAATTCTGTCCTGAGTCAACATGAAATATAATGAGTTTCTACCTTCTAGTTAGGAACTTATAGAGATTTTTTGGCCATGTATCCAAGGCAGTCAATGCAAGCAAGCATTAGACCTTCCTTATTTGACTATACTGAAAAGGTCAAAAGACTTCATCCTAACCCCATTTAGAGATTTCTGACATAAAAATATTATTCCCTAACATGGAAGGTTTTATTTATTTCCGTTTTTTTTTTTTTTAATTTTTTTTTAAACTTTTTTAACCCCTTATTTAAATAGGACCTTAAGACAAGTTTTTTTTTTTTTTTTTTTTTTTTTTTTTTTTTGGTGCTAATAGTCTGGTCTTTGTGTGTTTCTCCGTTTTATTCAAGCATTCGTAAGAGACATTGCAAACTAAGAGGTAAAGTACAAGTCATGCTATGAGGAATTATCATTTCAATTCAGGATATAATAATAATAAAGTGCTATCATACCGATGATAGGCAGTGGTATATCATTGACTATCTTGAGAGACAAGTAACAGCCAGTCACCATCTGTATCTGTCATGCTGCTGAACACAAAAGGAGGCACATTCTGGCCATGGAGATAGAGACAAATTCGTGTTTATTCCTATGCTAAAATACAGAGGACTGAGCCCTGGATGTTAAGAATTACTTCTGAACTTGCATTACTTATTATTTTGTGAACGATAAAAATGCAGTGGGCCAACAGGCACAGAAATATATCATTTATATATTAGATAATAGATAATATATAATTTGGATACATGAAAAAGAAGCAGAATTTAAAAACAGGGTAAAGAGAGGAACTTCTGATGGGCTATATTTTAAAGCATTATTTTAAGTAGTTCAAATTCACTGCTAGTTCTAGAAGCTCTATTCAAGTGTTAACCCACAGACAAAACAAAATGTATTTCATAAAAATATCAAGTTCCTACCATTCAAGGAATCAAGGTCCATCCATCATAAATTTCCTATCCCTGGCCATCAGCAGCTCAGCAATAACTGCTGCCCCTATTATCACCCTGACTGTCACTAGGCTGTCTTGCAGTCACTCCTTGGAGCCCTTATCTAGGTCAAAGACTGTTGGTTTTAGTGTTCTGCCTAAGTCAGAAGTATTTTGCCAAAAAAAAAAAAAAAAAGCATGCAAAACTGCTGAATACATAAAACTGTAGATTCCAAATATTTTGAAGGACACATGGGATGCCTTGTCTCTGCCACTTCACAGAATCACAGAATTGAAGGGGTTGAAAGGGACCTCAAAAGATCATCGGGTCCATACCCCCTGCCAAAGCAGGTTCCTTAGAGCAGGCTGCCCAGGTAGGCGTCCAGGTGGGCCTTAAATAACTCCAGAGAAGGAGACTCCACAACCTCCCTGGGCAGTCTGTGACTTGACCCCATCTTGACATTTCCCCAAAGTGTTGTCCACCATTTCAAAATACCAATTGCCCTGTCATCTCAGTCACTGTCTCGACATTACCTTTCATTCTCCTGGTTAAGAAGCACTATATACAAAGTGATCCAGAGGCCATCTCAATACAGGAGTTAGAATTTACTGTTTCCAAATCCATTGTATTTATTTGATGGATATTTATAACTACACCTGGCCAAATTTTATTACTAGTTACATCACTGAATCTGGACTCAAAAGAATTTACTTCCAGAGACTTAGATTGGACTCATACCAGCACAAAACTAATCTAGAGACTAATGAAATAAAAAAGGACCTTTATCAAACAGTGATTCTAGCAAGGTCATTTTTATTCTTTTCATTTTCTTATTGACCTGCCTGGAAAAATAACCAACATGGAAATGCATTAGGAAATATATAAGCTGCAGCTATTCACAACTGCTCAGACACTAGCAACTTCCAAAAAACATTCAAAGTCATAGAAAACATATACTTAGTGCACAAAATGATTTTTGCAGAACTTTTAGACCATCTTTGTGGATTGAATTCAGATACTTAATCTAGTAGTGCCAGATATAAAGATAGAGCTGGTAAAAATTATTGCAGGAAATCCCGTAGACTCTACTTCTTGTGTTTTCTTCACATTCACACCCTTCAAATTTTTCTGCAACTAGTCATTTGCTCTCAGAACTGGTTCTTAAATAAAAGGGACTATGTAATAACCAATCTGAGGTCTAAAAAAAAAGTCCAAACCCTTTAGAAGTAAATTCAGCAAAACTTCTCTAGCCTTAAAGTAGGTGAACACTGGACCACTCTTACTCTCCACCACTTGCAGCAAGAAGGGTACTTATTCATCCTGAGATTATTTCTTGCCAAAGAATTTTCCTTCGAAAGAGGAAAGAAAGAGTGACATGGACAGACCTGTGCACCACAAAGGTACTCTAAGCCTGGAGTCAGCGCTGGCTGCTCTCTGAACTGAGGAGGCTTGCAGCACAGAATGGTACGTGCATTTCAGGTATCATGAATCCCTAAAGCAATGCTTTGGTTTCAAAACAAGTTTCAAGTTAATCAACAAATTGCAGAGCATAACCTTTGAGCTTACCCACCCTCTCCCAGTCCTTCGAGCCAATGAAGCCAACGAATTATTTTTTAAATAATTACGCGCTCCTGATGCCTAAGCATGAACATCAACATGGAAAGGCCACTCCAACAATTAAGAATATCCCTTCATCTTAGGTAGAACCTATTTCCTAAGGAGAGGACATAATGTTGAAGTGTGTTTTATTATTATTATTATTATTATTATTATTATTATTATTATTATTATTATTAAATTTCCATAAGCAATATACAGAGCCTCAATTATTCGTAAGAGGGGCTAGTCATGTAAACAAGGTCTTGAAGACTGAGCACCGTGTTGCCAGAACACATCTTAAAGACCGTTTTAGCCTGGCCCTTGCTAGCAGGGTGTATCCTCAGGAGCCTACATAGAAGGCAGGGTTCATAAATCTGCATTTATACCAAATGTGGACAGCATTTACAGCAAGCTAGAACATACAATTTGAAGTTTTACAGTGGGAGATTTACAGCAGCCAGAGTGGATAATGCACAAACAAAACCACCAAGCGCCTGTCTATCAAGTGCTAGTCTGAAAGACAAAGCAAAGCTCTCAAAATACTACTCCACGTGAAACCGTTGCCTTGATTCCTCCAGAAAGGTTGAAGTTTGATGCACAACCATGTTCAACGGGCTCACTAATACAGTTTCACTAATTCTTTCCGTATGGCTCCGTAATGAGCACCTCCTGCTCTTTAAAGCAGCAATTCTGCCTGCTTCAATCAGCAAAAGGAAATGATTTAGTATTTTTGTTGGCTGGTTATTTATAAGAGATCTACTCTAGATTAGTCCTGCTTGAGTGGCATCATAAATGGCTGCATTCCCCAGCAGTAGTCTACTTCAGATGGGAACCTGACAACCTCTACTTAGTGTGTCTTTCATAGTACACAATGAAGTGTAAAAACTGCTGTGAAAAAGCCTGTGTTTCAAAACAAACCATCTCGGTAATAAGCACTTAAAACACTTTTTATTAATATATTTCTTTGTGTACTAAACAAAAGCTTAATGCTACAACAGGCCTTTGACAATGTTTTTGTTTGTTTTGTTGGGTTTTTCTTTAAATGAAGTCCTCCACCAGCTTTTAGATGGTCCAAAATAAATTATTTGAAATAAAGCGTTAAAGTGAGGCTTATAAAAGAGCAGTCTTTCCCCCCTCATCACAGCTTAATAACATGGGGTTTTCAACCAAAAAGCTTAATCAAAATCCAAAGTGGAAATCCTAAATTAGTAAATATTGAATTTAACCACTTTTATATCTCAGGTATTAGCAAATACCTTTGGTCTACAGAGATACAGCCCCTTCTAATCCTTATCTGAATTTGCAATTAAGACTTCAGAGCTACAGATATCTGTACACAGCTCTGTACACAGCTCTGCTCTCTTATTTTTAAATGATTGGACCCAAATCAAATCAGTCTTCAAATACATTGAAAAGTAAATGTCTGATGTCTAATTGAACTAATAGATAACGCTCTTTTTAATACTGTTAATGCTTAGTGGGGGCTTCACACAGACAGGAGCAAGGGGAGGGAGAGTTAGAAAAAATCCACACTGAAAACCTTGTCATTATATTATTACCATTCAGCTCCTCGGTATAAAGATAAAGGAAAGCTAATATTTACAAATTATTTGCTAAAAAAAAAAGTCTAAATGCATCAGGAGTTAGATTCTTATTCTCTGTCACTAATTGTCACCTCCAATAGGACATTGTAAGAGCCTCAAAATGAAGCACTTATGAGTTTTCTTTTCCAATCTCTTGTGGGCTTCTCTCAGTTTATCGCAAATGAACAATCGTGTTGGAAGGGGCACCGTCTGTTTAATGTCATTAGTGATTGTTTCATAAAACAAACAGCCGCTCCACCATTCTGCTGCAGTTAATCTTAAATCTAAACGTGGCGGCACTTGGGGAGAGTCTCAAACATGGTTTGTTCTAACCAATGCAGGTCTCTTAATCTATTGCAAGTCAAGGCGCTTATCTCTCTGCTCAGCTCAGAGCAGTGATTTCTTTGTCCAAATATCAAACCAAACCCAGTTAATATCATGCTTCCAGCTTTTTCCCAAAGATTTTTTCTCCTTAAATTGTGGCCAAAGCCTGAGGCATATTTATGTATTGCTTATACCATTTCGTGATTATTTTTCAATATTAGCAAAGTCAAACTATTTTCCAAGTTAGTGCACGAGGGTATTTCAATGAGCTTAATCAGCCAGGTGAACTGATAACTCTAAGATTTACCTAATTGTGCTGGAAAACCATTCATTCTGGACTAAGCCTGTAATGGCACATGCATTTATAACAATTGAGGATTTTTATACGAAGGTCTAATCCAAAGGATTCTTAATCACCATAAACTTTTATTAATTCTTCTGGAAGCAGAGGCTGCCTGTCATTTCACAGGATCAAATCTTATAGCAGCAGTCATTGGAGAAAAACAACAACAAAGTGCTGAACAAAATTTCACTAGAGCATATGCCTCCTTGAGAAAAATAAAGCAAGTTTATCCCGTTTGCTTTTCAGTGCTATCACAGCCTCAGCTGGTACAGGAAGGTAGGCATATCTTGGCTGCTTACGTATTTAGGAAAATTACAACACTTGTTTGCATGGGTATCTGTGAATATAAAGAGAACATGCATGTGAATACAACAGATTTCAACTTACTTCTTGCTTTTTTCAAATATGCTCGAGTCTAGCAGTTTTCAAATTCCTACATTTGGAACAAACACGTATTTATATTCCTGCAAAACCAGAAGAAAAAAAATAAAATTTAAATTCTATATTTTAAATTAAAAGCAGCACCTTTTAAACAGGTGCTGCTCCAAATGAGCAGGTCTGAGTAACAGGACAGACACCTCTGATGGCTAGTGCTCATACAGTGAAAGACAAAGAGAGTTTTGCTGCTCTAGGAAAGACCAAAGCATTTTTTGGCCTTATTGTTACCAATACGCTGTCCCCTAGGCCCTGAGAAGAAAAACCTTGATAATGGAAGGATCCCAGGCATTTGTTCACCAAGAAAAAAGAATAAAAATGTCAAGCAGAATTAGTGTTCATGTCTTAGAAAATTCTCAGAGGTAAACAAAAGTTGTGACAGGCTAATATTGGTGGGCAGGTGTACCAAAAACATCTTGTCAAATGGCACAGTACTAACACTTACGTAGTTTATGTATCTTTTTTCCCTGGTTAAACTTAGCAAGCTGGGCTACAGATACACATCAATGTGGTGAAAGTATGCAATTTCTTTTTTCTCTCTTCACTTAAAAAATGCAAAAGAAAACAAAAAGTGATACACGTGTGGCCCCACTCTTTTCTGGTCTATCCCTCAGCACTTGTTTCACAGTCCCTTAATAAACATGAACAATCGTCTTGTTCTTTTCTCTTTAAGAGAGAAAAAAAAAAAAAGGAGGGAAAAATCAATTCAACTCAGGTTTTTCCACATCTTCATATCACTTCCCATCTCAACTGGCTGGAGTAGAATTTCAATTAACTGGTAGGAGTTCAAGTAAAGCCCTGCTGCCTGTGTTCCTCCCGGTCATGCCCCATAATTGTAGAGGGACCTGCATTTTTCAGCCAATGACACAGCTTACAAAAATAGATACACTGAGTTATTTGATAAAGGAACCAAAGCCTGTCACTCCTGTTCAAGTGCCAAACAACATGAGAGTGAGTGAGATTGTGTTCAGATCCAAAACTGGCCGGGCTTATTATTCCATAGAGCCATCTTGTGAGGGGCGGGGGAAGGAAAAGAGGGAAAAAAGCAACTCTACATGCAAGCCAGTCAGATTCAAAACCTCCCTTTTTAGAGAGAAATTTACTGCCGTGTTTCCAGCCTGTCACCCTTCCAAAAAGCTCTCCAGTGAAGGCACAAGTGGTATCTTTATGCATCTACCACACGTCGTTTTTTCAGAAAGTAGGTACATCGGCAGGTTTATTTCCCTTCTTGTGTTCAAAAGTAATCTTAATTCCTGAGCAAAATTCTTCATCTCTGCCCTAAGGATCACTTATCAAAGCACCACCAAGAAGAAAAATTAACTGTTAAACACTCTCTACACCAAAATTATCAGCAAAGAGACTTACAGCTCTGTATCGTTACAAAACCTAATCTCTAGTATATTTTAGTGAACAATTAATTGATTTTTTAGAAAAAGTACTTTTATCAAAGAGAAAGAAGCATGTTTGTGTTTCCATTTACTTTTTCAGCATTCCAGCATTTTTCTTCTTTTTATCTGAATAGATTTATTTCTGAGCCTCGGAGGTATTCAAGTCTAGAGCAATTTAAACACAAATACTAAATGCTCCATAATGTTCAATATTTTCTGATTACACGAGTCATATAATATTACAAATTATATCTTCACAGAAATGTATTGCTGTACCTGTCCTACGTAGTCCTTTAAGTGAACAAGACAGGCAGACTGAGTACTGATACAGTGGTATTTTATGCTAATGGTGTAACCCATATTTTAGAGATATACATGAAAAAAAACCAACAACAACAAAAAAAACCAACAAGGCCACTGTTTAGAGGTGCCTCTCCTAATGTAAAACCATGTTAGCTTAGTATTTTCTATTTTATAATCGAGAACTTGTACCCAGTTTTAGAGCTTAAGTTTTGAAAAAGCCAGTAAAAAGAAAATTGAAATTATAAATGCAGACATTCCACTTTCAATGGACAATCCGGGTCAGGTGAAATATATATATTCTGGTGAGAATAAACTCAACCAACAACCCTGTGGAAATCTTCAAGACCTAACCCCAGATTCTGAGCTTACCATGAGCCCCAGCAAAAACAAGGACACCCCCTCCTATTAGGTATGCCAAGTGCTGCCATACCAACTAGACTCCCTCCCACAGCTGCCTTTCCCACCGCAGTCTCTGATTCCCCTTCCCCAGCAGGTGTAAGTGGAAGGGAGCAAGTCTGCCACTGGAGATGGTAGGAAAACTTGAGCCAACAGCAGCAGGGTGAGGCTTTTTCTCTCTCAGCAGCACAGAGACTTCCATGAGGACCTCATTTGGGTGGGAACTACAAGAAGCAACCAAAGGATGATTCCCAGAAGAAGCAACATGAAAAATTCCTTGATCACCATGAGCTTCAAACTTGTTTGTCCTTGGATAGGAAAACAAAATAATTGCATCTATTCTGGAAAACACAATGCTTTAGCTGATACCTTGAACAACCAATGCTGCCCAACAATAACAACTCAGAGCATCAGTATCAGTATCTCTGCAAATAAGAGGTGACTTTCTCTCCTCTCAATCACCTTCCTTTTCTTGGTTCTTGCTCCTTCTCGTCTTGGTTTATTTTCTTATTCTCTTATTCACATATTAACTCACCCTGCTTTGCTCCACCCATCCCACTCGGTCCGTTTTCCTCTGCACCTTTGTGGCTTTGTGGCCACTTAAAAAGAAATCACAACCCCAACACAAAATGTCACACACACACGGGAACCCACACAGCCAAACCGCACGGGCATTTGTGCTGGTTGGAAGTTCAAAGACCTGTGTGCTTTGTTTATTAATAATATGAGTACAAAGCAGAAAGAAAAACTCAGGGCTACAGCCTAAAAGGCCATCCTGATAGGCTAATTGTAAAGCAATCACCATCACTATTATATTATTACTTATCAAAAGGCTATTTAAACAATGAGATACAAGCCATTTAAACAACGTAGACACTTGGACTTTGTAACAGAAGTGGCCCTACAGATCAGGCTGGCTTTGATTTCTGAGTACTGTAAATACGGAAAATTTAAGTAAAGTCTACCCTTTTAATTGACACACTTGGCAGTTTACTTAATCAGTTGAGCACCTTCAATGAATGAAATTCCCATAAGAAAGCAAGTTCCATCACCTGTTCACTAGGATTCTCAATTATTATCGTAACATGTACTGTTATAAGAAACGTTCCTTTTTCCTGACTTGTCGCTATAATCCTCGTTACTGCCATCTCCCCAAACACTCTCTGCTTAATGCCGGTATCTTTGAAACCCTCCAGTTTTCTGCCCCCATATCCAAGTGGCTTCTGTCTGAAGATTGGAAGACTAGCCCAATAAACTGCAATGCTATCTTTTGCATGGCTATTAAATATAGAAAAAATATATAATGTATATATAAAACAGAGAGAAAGGTTTAATCAGAATGAGACTTTTTTTTTTTTTTTTTTTTTTTTTTTTTGTATTTACACTTGTTATGGAGCATCTACTGTTGTGGCACTTTCTGTCTTCTACTGCTGAATTACCATCCTATGTCAAGTTTTATATTAAAACCCCTTTCAGGTAACAGTTGGTAAATGAGAAAACAAACAACTATCATCTTTTGCCTGATTCTGCCAAACATTACAGCATGCTCCAAAGCCTCTCTACTTAACCACATCAAAAGCCTCAACAGAATATTATCAACTGCAGAAAACCATACACACACATATATATGTATTTTTAACTCAATAGAGAGAAGGGGTAAGAGGAATTTTAATTTGTAGATTATTAATAAAGATTGAATTTTATTTAGAATGGATATGGGTCTACAGAAAAACCTGGTGATGGAGAGCAGGGACTCTGAGAAATCAATACAAACTAAGGCAGTTCAAACAGGAGTAGTGCAATAAGCAGAATACTTTCAGAAGAAAAAAAAATAATTACTTTGAATTTGCAGCAGCCCATAAATGTGACAGTGTAGGAGAACAGAGTCTCTCCTCACTGGGAACAGAGTACAAAGGCAAATCTATTGCACTATAGCTGTTGCAAACTCAAAGCCAGTTGCTTGAGCAATTGTTGAAGGCCAGCGGAAACATACTGTGGCACCCAAGCTTGTAATAATAATTGCCATTACTGTTATTATAACAGCATCGATGCAAGCAAGAGGTAGAAGGAAGGAATATCCATGATTCCCTTGCATTACCATACATACTATTCTCAAGGGCACATTTGTTGTCAACTGCTACCACAGCTCCAGATAAGATCATGGTTGAGGTTTTTCAATTCATAAATATGAATATAGAAGTCTAAACCTGACTTTTATGCTGATTTTACTTTCATGAGATTCTGCTTTCAAACTGTATAGCTGTAGAGCAGTTTCACAGCAAGCACACAGACAGCAACAATATGGATTTGTCTGCATACAGGAGTTTCATCTCAAACTTCCTAGTTCAATCTACTTGGGAGTAGCACTGTAAAAAAAAATAATCTACCAATACTTAGAAACCATAATGCTATTATATTTTTAATAATGAAGTCTGATGACAAACCACAGTTTCTCTTCCATGCTAACTAACAATGGAAAGCTCTAACTCTATCAGGAGGTAGATGTTAAATCCCCCTTTCCTCAAAGGCAGAAAAAATTCTTTGGCCATATTGTGCATCCATTTCCAGAATGCATCAGAAACCTCTTGCACTGTTTTCAGAAAACAACAAGAACAGAGGTTTATGTCAGATAGATGGAAAGTTTGATGGCTTCCTATGGAGCGTGTTAACAACCTCACTTGATTCGCTCTTGCATATTCGTAAGAATCAAAGCAGTGCAGCAAACTTGCTGTCACTGCAGATAACTATCTGGAGGTGGCTTGATGGTTAGTCTCTCATTAGTTTGCCATAAGGATTGAATAGATGAATAGACTCAACACATGCTTTCTGATTTTTCTCTACTTCTCCCTCCCCCTCCACCCTTCCTCTTTACCCCTCCTTTTTTTTTCTTTTTGTCTTGTAAGAGTTAGGAGAAAATAATTTAAAAAAATTGAGTTCATAAATGGTATGTATAATACCACAAGTAACTCGTAGCGTACTTTCACCTGAGGAGTTCAAGGCACTGAAAGCAATAACCAACTTGCAACAGGCTTAATGTATTTTGCATCCCAAATGCGCTCCTGAACCTAGCTAGCTTGCTCTTTAGTTTTAAACACAAATTTAATTTCCACTAGAGATGCAGTGAATTACACTGATCTAATTTAAGCAACAGTGAACTGTATTAACCTCATAGGATTGACGAGATTTTCAGTGCCTTATTTTGGGACCGCACACTGGCACACCGAGTTCCCTTGAAGAATTTTCAACAGCAGGAGTTAATCATCTCTTTCAGATGCATATACGTGTTTGTCTGTATATTAGAGGACATATATATTTGTAGGTATAAAAAACCTTACACATACGTGCATAGGGTTGTGTGCACATACAGCCTAGAGGCTCCTTTTCTGTAATCCAGCAATCAGTAGGAAGGTGGACAAATATTGCAAGGACTATATTTGCCTCTCTAGGGCATGCTGTAGTAGTACTGTTAACTGCTACACATGTATCGTGGGAAGAGTATGGCCCTGGGAGTCTCCGAAAGCCAAAGGTAGTTCATTTTCCTTGACTAACTGAAATACTGAGCAGAGATTGTAAACTGGGCCGTGTGATGCCTTCGTAATGTGAAGTTCTGCTGGCTGGGGATTAGGCAAAAATAACAAACATTATTTCACTGAGGACCTCAAGGTGGAGTTGGACACTGGTATCCAAGGGGAAATAGTTTTACTCGCTAATACTCCTCTCCTGCCATAATCTCTTTCCTGCATAGAGAGAAGAAAGCGTAACAATTGCAATAATAAACAATTCCCATATATGATGCATAACTGCTGCTACCAATAGCAATTTATCTTTGTAGTTGGGGATGTTTTCTAAATGTTCACATGGACAATTACTATTTGTTGTTTGTATTATCACTGTGCCTATAACCGTGCTCATGGACCATGACCCACTGTCTTGTAAATGCTGAAGAAGTTCCAGACAAAAGGACAGTTTGTGCCACAAGTAGCTTGCACAACGTAATACGGCTGTAAATTTGAGCTGGCATCAACAGCCGTTCAAACAGCCTGACAATGAAACAACCAGGAACACAGAAATTGCCACATGGGCTCAAATCTAGTTTCATCTAGAAGTATAAGCATAACCTGATGCGTCAGCGGAAAATGCAAAAAAAAAAAAAAAAAAAAAAAAAGTGCACGAGGCAGATCTGGGATAACCCATCCCCCAAGAAAGCGTCCTTGTAATGTCTCCTAGCAATTAGAGTGGAGACCTAAAGCATATCATTTCAGACCTCTTTTAGTAATCTTTTTTTTTTCTTTTTAATATACGCTAACAACACAGAATATTCTTGTTCACATAAATCGCCAGCCCTTTTCCTAAAGCACATTAAATTCCTTAGCAACTTCCCAGAGCAAAGAAGTCCATTACCTAATTGCACACCAGGTGAAAAATTATTATTTATCAGCCACCTTTCCATAGTGTTCCCTTGCTCTTGTATCATGAGATAGAGAGAAAAGCTGTTCCCAAACTGCCTTCCCTCTATGCAAAATAATGAATGTTAGATTCTTATCATGTTCTTTTTTATTCATCTCCTCTCAAAGGTAAGCAATCCCAGTCTTTTCAATCTCTCCTCATGAGAGTCTCCCTATGCACCTGATCATTCTTCTTGCCTCGCTCTGAACTCCTGGTACATCTGTAATATCCTATTTGAGATGGCGTCGCCCATATTGATGAGCCCGCACCATTTGCATAATGTCATTACGCAACAGCTTCCTCACGTTATCAACACGCCTTAACTCTCGTCTGGAAATAAAGCCTTGCAGAAGAGAGAAAGTACAGCAGTGCACATGCCTGCTTCTCTCGTAAAAGTACCAGCTAGGTGGGAAAAATCTGTTACACAGCAAAGCGTTATGCATATGCAACTGAACACTTCACATAAGCATTCGCCTAAGCCTCCATCAGCTGGAAACGGTTTTCAGTTACTACAAACTGGAGCTGAATTAAAACTCTAACTGGAGGTAAATGCTGCCACATTGTGCAAGAATGCATACTCTACTGAAATCAGATTTTTACTTCAGTTGCTTTCATTACAGTCCAGCACACCAGAATTCCTCAAAAGCATAGGAGCAGGCTGAATCTCCCCTGGTGGAAGAGCATCCATGTATGTGAATTTGGTTTCACCTCTCCTGACTGCAGCCAGTGTGTCATTTCTTTCCCCAGCTTATTCCAGTTTCAGTCAAAAAGTTATTCTCTTAACTGATATATGTGGAACAATAATAAGTTAGGGACAGCAGTCCAGGAATCCAGTAGATATAATGATTTAACCCAAGTTACGCCATCAGCGCATGTCACAGACAAGCATCATACTATGCTACATTAGTGCCTCCATTACGAAGAAGTCACGAAGCAGCAAGCCTGGCATACGCTGAATAGTAGTAACACTGTATTCATATAATAGCTATTCCTCATGATTAAAAACCTGAAACAAATAATTTTGTCATTCATATTTTTCCAGTGCTTCTTTTCTCAACGAGCTCTTCTCTTTGGTACATTGATCCCACAATTTCTCTCTTTGAAACAGGCTCACTTAATTTATTTAACAGCATCATTAAAGTCGCTGATAAAAAAAAAAAAGTCTTTTTTTTTTCTTTTCTCCTTAGGATGACTGGTTTCTCTGCATTACTCAGTCGCTATCTCCATCATTCAGCCTTTGCACTATGGAACTACTAAGGCAGTCTGAAATACGAACATGTCTAGACCACAGCCAAATTCCCAGCATTCTTTGTGAAAAGACCCCAAACTCTTCACTCTCAATTGTCAGGAGAGTTGCTTCGACCTGGAGCCCCAAGAGCCTCTTCCAGGAAATCAAATGAAATTAAGTACCCAAAATTCTCCAGGTGCCATTTGGAGAACATGGACATACTTCACAGCATACTCAAATTCGAATTTGAGGGAAGGGAAAGGAAGAGGTAAGGGGAAAGGGGAAAGGAAGAAGGAAAGGAGAGTAAGTTTTTCTTCAAAATTTTGGCAGCCTCAAAATTGAAACATCTCTAAAACAAGCATATAAATATATTTTAAGATGCTAACAAAAATGCATCATCTCACAGGAAATAGGAAAGTCTTCTCCCCCTTTCCTAATTATCACGTCTGTTCTGCACTGCGCAGGCTGTGTCCACAGGAAAACGTACAGCAAGCACAGCACACAGCTGCGTGCCTTGGAGCACAGATTTGCAACACAGCACTGCTGAACCTGGACTTCATGGCATCACGTCAATGTGCTGCTGCATGTGAATGCTACTGGTGGGAGGAGAGATGCTCATACATCTACTTTGGATGTCTAGGTTACAAGCAATTTGGAGCACTTAAAGAGAAAAGCCAGACACCCAAATACAGTCAATGGATGGGGGGGGTCCTACAGGTCATTCACAACCCCCTAATTGGATGCCTGCAGCTGGGTGTGAAGATCCTCCTTTGTCAGCATGCCTTTAGAAACATGCAAACTGTTACTGAAGTTTGCATGAGATGCTACAGCAAGGTGTTGTAAGGGATCACAGTTTGCCAGCATCCCATCTACAGCAAAAGGAAACCAGAGCAATGCCAGTGGGTCAGGCATTGAATCTTACCAGGACCTAGTAGGGAAGAATTTACACTACACTACTGAGGAGTTATGTCTGACATATCCCTTCACAGACAGAAAAACTTTATTTTTCACACCTTCACTACTTAAAGTTGAAGAGAAAGGAGCAACAGAAAATAGTGTTGCCTTTAAAAGACACATATTCAGATACAGAAATGCAGTGACTTCTTACATGCCCAGATTTACAGTAAAAACATTCACATACTCTTAGTAAAAGTATTCAGTCCTTGACTATAACCATGCTAGTGATAACAAGTAAATTCCTATTTAAAAAAAAAAAAAAAAAGAAAGAAAGAAAGACATTTGATCAATTTGGTCTTGCTACAAGGGGAATCAGTATCCCACAGCTGTGCCACTTACAGGTAAGGGCACAATTCCCTGACTCTTGGGCCATGAAGTATTTTCTCTTGGTGTCTGTGGCTCCCTGCACAAATTAATATGTGAACTTCAGGCCAGTTATCAAGTTGCAGGCAAACAATACGTGGTATTCTTCTGGAAGGAAGACGACTTTAAATAGCTATTGAGAAATTAACTTTCCAATCAAAACTCCGACTTGTTGACTTGCATGAATCAATACATATCATTTCCAATCTTCATGTTATCGTGCATTAGAAAAGTTAGCAGTAAGCCTCAGAATTAGGTCAGTTGCATTAGATCTCCTAATTAAGCAGTTCTTCCTTTAAAAGAGCACTCGCTCGGCTTTCAAGACTACTCCAACATTTTGTCAATAGAGTTCAGACCAGGGCTAATGATTACCATTAAAGAACGCCCAGAGTGATTTTAAGAACTTATCTTTCTGTATTTTGTTCTTTTATCCAACTGTGGGATCCTGGAGTGAAGTCACTTCAGACAACTGTTCAGGTTTAAAAATACAAAAATAAAGGGGTCAGGGAGTGAGCACAAGGAAAATTTTCCGCAAGTGGAAAAGGCAAGATATTTCAATACAAAATACTCCCTTCTAATTTACAAGCTGATAATAGAAAAACAACATACCCCTACAGCCACTGTTTTATATATGTATATATTTATATATACATATGTGCATTTATATATGATTTTAATTAATATGCACATATATAAGTTTTTTTTTTTTTTTACAAATGAAGTAGTAGTCTTTAAGGGGGAGAGTGTAAGGAGGTTACTAATACATAGACAAAACTATTTTCCTTTTACCTTTCTCTTGCCCTGATTCCTGAACTTTGTTGTGTATCCCACCACAAAGAAATTCTGCCCAAACTGAACGGCTGGCCCTCCCCATACCTACCCTGTTGCCTCCCCATGCTTATGCGCAATGTTGGCTCTCATGGCCTTCAGTGGTCTCTCTCATCTGCTTCTCACAGACTCTGCCTGGTCTGCAGATCCCCAGAAATCTACGCAAGGTCCTCCTGGGAAGCCCAGCTTTGGCATTCACTCCAAGCCCATCTCCCTGCTGCAGTATCAGAGATCCCCCCTCCTGTCACCAGCATGTGGTGGTAAAGGATTCAAATCCGACTGTGCTTTTCACACACTTTTAAGGTGTAAAAGGGAGCCTTCGGGCCAAACACGGGACCAGCACACCCAAAACCATATTGTTCCAGCTTACTGCCCCGCTTAGAGTGCTTAGTTTATGTTCCAGTAGCTGAATTCTTCAGAAACTACTTTGTTTGCCTTTTTAATAACTCTTTTTGATTTCTGTTATCTCCTCACAGCGCTATCGCAGTTACTGAGCATTTTTCCTTTACATTTATCTATGGCTACTCCTCCTCCCTGCTGCCTCCCTCTTTGATCTCCTCTTGGGAGCCAGAAGTTATTGACGGTGCACACAGCAGCGGTTTTCCTGCCTGCCATCGGGATGAGTTGTCAGCAGCACCGATTACAAGACGCCCAAAAAAAACCAGCACAGCCACAAAGGGGAAGACTGCTACCAAGTCAGAGTGCACCTGCTTGGGGTTACCCAGGGGAAACCATTGAGGCAAATCCTGCTCTCGATCGAAAGGCAAACTCCGCAGAGCTCCAAGGCTGATGATCTAAAATACAATAAGATGTTGGGCAAAAGCCTCACTGGAATCAATGGAAAACCTCCTGCTGGTTTTACCCTAATCCCTTCCTGTACCTGGGGAGGAATTCCTATATGACTTGCTATTTAGGAGATGTTAGAGGAGGAAGTGTTGCTTGATTTGCTATAAATTAGTAATGGGCAGAAGTAGCCAGCTGGGCTACTCCCATTGATTTCACTGAGCAGAAGGACTCCTCTATGAGTATCCATTTCCATGTGGGCCCCTCGCTTTTCACGTCTGAGAGAACAAAATTCAAATGAAATTATGTTATCAATATTTCAGTGGATATACTCCATTTTAATGAGATTTGTAAGATACAGTTTTGGCCCAAAATTAAAAATAAAACAGGTCAGTTTGTTATTGCTGTAGCTCTTTCTGACCAATGTTGTTTAAAAGTAAAAATCACAGTGAGCTAAAACTTGAATAATTCACAAATCTGATTTTTTTTCTGACTTTGCCTTTTTTTTTTTTTTTAATATGTACATCACTGTTTCAGTCAAGAAGCAGCAAACCTCCACTGCTTTCACCTTGGATTTCTGTGGATGGGTACATCACCACTTTCAAAATGTGTCTGCTGAGACAGGAATCTGAGAGTATTTACAGTGATGCCCACACTTTGAAGAAGTGGCACCCAGAGAAAGTACTCTGCCAGAATTTAATAGTTGCATGCTTTATACTTAGGAATTTCCTTAAATCAGTATTTTAACCCATTTTTATGTCAATGATTTGAGAAGAGTAGAGTACAAAAACAGCAGCTTCTAATGTGCACATTGTCAAAATGTTTTTAATTTAAAAGCAGCGAGCCACATTACCATTTAAGATACAATTAAAACAGCAAATATGATTTGATTTATTAAAAGCTACTAATAAGCAAAGCTAGCCAGCTGGGCTCAGTCTAAGAGGGGCAGAATGATGGATGAACTGATGGATTCATAGCTCACCTGACAACTAATCCACATAGCGGCTACAGGGGCAGTTCTGTGGGAAGTGGTGCAATCAGGCACAAATCATCATCATCATTGTCGCCATCATTATTTGTATGTCTATAGCAGCTTTCAGTCCTCTAGCTCATAGAACTTCACAGACGCTTAATTAAGCCTCATGATATCCCCTCAAGGGAAGTCAATATTAGTTTACCTATAGGTAAACTGAGATACAGCAATGCGCAACTTGCTCAAGGTCATAGAGTGGGCCAGTGGCAAAGCCATGCATAAAACCCTCTAAATCTGACCCCAGCAGTCTGATTTAATTGTGAAATGATGCACCCCTTCTGTTACCAGTTCCACACTGGAAATAGCCATGGCAGATGCTTCAGGAAGGAAGTAAAATCTGACAAAAGTGAGATAAAGTAGTAAAAAAAAAAAAAAAAAAAAAAAAAAAAAAAACACCCAAACAAACAAACAACCAAAAAAACCCACAACCAACAATATAGAACCTCTGCTCAAAAAATCAATTTGAAAAGCTCTAAATCAAGTCTTCTTTGTTTATTTAACCAAAAATGCTCAGTAGTTTCCTTTACCAAGAGCGAAATATCGACGTTTTACTTGCTCACTAAACTACCACTCTCAACAACTAATTAATGTTCGTGGCTGGGTAAGTAAACTAAACCATTGTGGTAGCATTTCTCAGATGTTTTGCATGTATGCAGACATTGAAAAAAAACAGATGGAGAATACTATAATGAATTGAAATGTTCTATTTAAAAACTGTTTGTCAGCTGTAGTTAAGTTGACACTGTCATCATGGCAACAAATCACAACACTTCACATGTTGTGCTCCGTGCTCCAGCCTGCTCCCGAGAGCCGAGTTATTGGAAATTGGGAGTTCTCGAGCAGCTCAGCAAGTGGAACAACTAACAAGCGATGGCTACCTCAGTTTGCTACAGCCCTCTGACTGGAAAGGAAAAGGTCAACAGAGCATTTGTTTTTATAACAAACTGATGGTTACCTCTACTATGCTGCACCAGATTAAAAAACTAAATACAACAATCTCCATAAGCAAAAACACTCATAACAATACAAAGCGACTTCACGGTTCAGGTCGCTGATAACGGGCTGACGTTTTCCAGCTCAAGGTCACCAGCTGAAGTTGAGTGCGCTCTCGACGTAACTCAAAGTCATTAAAACCTGCTGTTCAAAATGCACTCTTGGCCTCTCCACAGTCCCTATGTGGTCTGGAGCCCTCACACGTCCGAAAAGCAAACAGCATCTCAGCTGGTGCTGCTGGGACCCTGGCTGATGTGCTCGGTGGGACCGAGGGCCAGGCAGGCCGAAGAAGCCCACTCTACTTCTGGGCACGAAACGCTGTGGCTACAGGCACCCCGGTCAGCAGTGCTTTTTCCTACGGAGCATTTATTGCCTGCATCCCAAGCCAGCAAAGCTGTAGTGGAGGAAAGAGTAAGGCACTTCACAAGGTGGCAGGCAGAGTCAGGCCCTTGAACCCTTTGTCTGACTTCAGCTGCAACCCCAATCCAAGCCCAAGGGGGGGTCTCAACACCATCCATTTGTAATTACGATTACACTACTATGCACTGTAGACAGTAAATAACATTTGCCAGCACTGAGGTTTCTGTCATCTTCTCACAGAGCTTTTGAAGCTAAGTCATGCTGCTAAAATAGTCTGCAGTCCTAAACTACTCCAGATTAATTGAAACAGATTTGCACTGACATTTCTTGTAGTCGTATTAGCTATGGCTACACACAGTCAAAACGAGTTATTAATAAAGAGTAAAAAAAGTAAAAAAATATATATATATACATTTTTCAAAACATCACCAGCAACTGTTTCAAATCTAATGGAATTAATGCTCACATAAAAGAATTGAAAAAGATAGGCAAGTAAGTCTCAAACCCTACGCTTGCTCTTAATTACTCCACTTATTTTTTTTGGAAGAAGTGAGAAAAATGTCTGCAGAACTGCATACTCAATAGGGCATGAATAATGAAAATATCTCTATACATCTTGCAATCTCCTGTAACAATGCTTGTAGAAAAAGAGTACATTATTAAGCATTGTGGCAAACGTGCAGGGCATTTACATTTCTGGTGGTGTTTTGTGTGTCTTCTCCCCCCAACCCTCCCTAGATTTACGTATTTAGTTAGTTGTGATCAAAATTATTTGCAGTACTTGTGGGTACAGAATTATTCTTGCTATTGTCTCAGTTTTTACACATGGAAAGATAGAGATTGTCATGAGGGAAAATCAGACACTGGTTTTAGCAGCAAGGACTTGATTTATTATTGCTTCAAACAAGTTTCATGCATTAAAGATCCCTGTACAGAACATGACATGTTCTTTCTTTAAAAACAGCTACACACTTTAGGACAAGTGACATGATCCAAATGGTCTCGGCTGACGTTGATGGCTATTCTAATGCAGCACAGGAATGTCTCCCTGACTCAACGTGTTTAACATTTTTTCAAGCAGAGATGAGAAGAATAAAGGAAAAAAAGTCAGTTAAAATGAAATATCTGTTCTGCAAAAAATCCAGTCTTCATCTCACTTTCTGTATTTACTGCCATCCCTCAGGCTAAAGAAAGCATTTCTACATACACAGAAAACTCCCTTTTATTCAGATGTGAATTTCAGCATTTAATAGTTATTTGTTGAGGGTTACATCTGAAACCCATGGACCTGAATGGAAAACATTCCAACATCTTCACTAGCCATTGGATCAGGTAGGTACAGACGTGTTAATTACAGAAAACAAATTACAAAGTAACCCCATGGAAGCAAAAACAAAAGCAGATGTTTTTATGGGGAGAAAGAAGGAGGGAACAAAGAGGAAGACTGGAAGAGCCAAAGGGTATACCAGGTACTGATAACACAGTATTTTAAATTGCTTTAACACAATTCATTTTGAGAAAATCCTAAGGCACTTCACGTACTTACATGAACATGTAAATACATTTTTAGTTCCTAATGTAGTTCAAATCTTCTACAGTTAACTGCCCCCAAATCAGGCAATTATTTAAAGATTAGTGAAATAATTAACAAGCTTGATTTTTTCATGTATAAAATACATGAACATGTCATTTTCACCATCTTTTTATCCTCTATATGGAAGAGTCTTCTTTCCTTATGAGGCATATCATTGTCCTACTACTACAGAAAAGATTTGATGAAGTCTTTTTTAGGATCCCACCAAAATAAAATGAAGGGTGACTGCAAAGATGGATAAACAGTGATCTGACATATTCCTTTTTCATGGGACAAAGCAGCACCAGCTACAATTTCATCAGTGATGCTCTCACATCAGTATAACATGAAGACAAGAGCAGTTGTATTATTCTGGATTTATATACATATAAGTGGGCAGAACAAACCTCTACCCGTCAGTTTCCAAAGAGTCATAGACAACTTGGTCTGTCATTCCTCATCACTACTTACACCAACTTCTCTCCTGCTTCTCTCTTACCCTGTCTTGTTATGACCCTCTCAAGGCTCCAATTTTCCCTATACCCCACTGCACATCAAATCCTTTCATGAACATGACAGGTTCCTCTGCTCGCTTGCACAAATTCCAGCTACAGAAACTGTTTGCTTAGGACTTCCATTCTCCACTTCTTCACCATTTCCACTTCCAGAAGAGTAGTCTATCTCAAAACACAGTAGTGCAAGTTACCAGGGATAATGCATGAACTCAAGTCAGCCAAGCTATGTACACTGAACCAAGGAGATGGCCCACCGCCTAAAGCAGTCATTTTCAGCACTGGGTTCAGCTCTGAAGTGCCCAGGCAATCACCACGGCAGGGAGGCCAGTGTCAAACATCACACATTCACCTGGTCTGCAAGGAAACCATGCACCCTGAAATGTGCTCATGCCCCAGCGAATAAAGTCCAGTGAATTAAATAGGAACATCACCAGTCCCATCAACGTACAAAACATGTTGACAATATATCAGTCCATCTTAAACACAGGAGATTTTACCTTGATTTTTTTTGTATCCTCGCACAAGAAACCTCTGCTAAGGCCCACATCCTTTAAAAGGCTAATCACAACACAAAAAGTAGAAGCACCCAAACAGCACCTCCAGTATTACCCCAATAATTGTCCAAGCCCATGCTGAAACATAGGCCTACTTTTAAAGTTAGTGGCAATGACAAAACCCTGTAACTTCTCCCTTCCTTTTTTTTCTTTTTCCTTTTTTTTTTTTTTTTTTTTAAAGCCAAACTATTTGCTGCTTTTTTGTGATGACATTTGTTTACAAGACACTGTGATAAAGCTCAGGAGAAGAACTGCTGCACACAGCATTTGTGTTACACATACTGGTACAAGAGAAAAGGTATTGGAATAACTGATTTTCTTTTAGCATTCCTCTGAGCTTATTAAAATTTTGCTAGAATCTTTTGGGGGTGAATGAAAGAGTAGATAGGCCACAGATTAACAGTATTTACATGTGATTCTAGGAAGAAGAATGAAGATGTTGTAGATGCAGAGTAGCAGTACCTTTGAGAGGAAGCGTAACACCCTGTAGTTTCTACAGTCGAACATATTTTCACGCAACAGAATTTTGAGAACACAGGTAGAAGTGTGAAAGCACTTGAGAGGATAACCACAATGTATCTCCAGTCTGCAAGAACCTTAACCTTTCCTACACAGAGCCTGTGATATCCTCCCAAGTAAAACACGTTGGCATCCAAATTCCCTCTGAAGTCACAACAGGTGTTTTTTCTGACTAGCTGAGTGTGATGCTACTGAACTCGGCCACCTAGTATCTCTTTAAAGCCAGCAGAGAGAGGCAGGAACTTACAGGGTTGAATTTCTCTCCTCTAAAAAAGCCATCCAAAACAAGCAAGATGAATCGTACCCTAGAAGGCCTCATTTCTCTCCATCAGCTATAAAGAGAGTCGAGGATGGGGAGCTCAGATATAGAAGTTTACACTTCAGATGTCTAAAGTTAGGTGAAATGAATCTCATCGTAGGAGTTTTTCCAAGGACTTGAAAGAGGAGAGGATTTCATCAAAGGGCTATTTCAAGATAACTGTCAGAGTCAAAAAAAGAAATAATTCACTTAGCTATGGCTGACTAGAAGTTGGGCAAGTTTCTCTTTAGCACAATTGTTTTAAACACCACTTTCAGAGTTACCTCAATCCATCTGTTTGTAACAACAGCATAAAGTGGGTCAGAATAGAAGATAAATACAAGCATTTTTCCTTTCTGTTCTTAATTCTACAAGTTAGTGATTCTAGGATCCCATTCGTAGTCACTTAGCCTGTCTGCGTCTCCAGCAGTCTGTTTGTAAAAGTAAAGGCAACAATATTTATATGTTTTATTGGGACTTCACCAACTATACACTTTTAAAACTATCTAGATTCTTTGATATGAGGATTACATATACTTTTCACATTTTCTTTCTGCAGTTCCTTGACATACTTCTAAGCAAGGTTCTAGCTGGACAAATTATCTAAATTATTCTATCTTTTCAAAGAAAGGTAAAGAGGGAGGTTATTCCCCCCATTTATATTTGTTGTTGAGCTACACTGAGCTTTAAGAATACCTTTTTATTAATCACACAGTGTCTACTTCGCTCAGTGAAGCTCACTGTGAATGTTAACTAGAAGCCTTGCATGCAACTGTCCAGCTGCTATTAGCAATTATGTAGCAAGACTGAGACTGAAGACTAAAAGCATAGAGTAAAGCAAAGTATTTTTACAAAAAATGTACAGGGGTAGTTTCTTTCATGTGAGAATTGGATTAAATATAACCAAAGATATTTATCCAGGTGTGGTTAGATTCCATCTGTACTAGATTATATGGACATTTATTAATATAGTTTAAAATGTATTTTTATACAGAGTGTGCAAGAGATTGATGTGCCAACACAGTACATATTCTCTACTCTTCTATTTCCTGTCTTGACATTTCTTTGACTACTGTCAGGCCAAAACTTGCATCTCAAGAGAAAGAAATAAAAATGTCATGCATGGAAAAGGATCCTCTACTTACTTGTCTCATTGTTCTATTACTGTATCTACTGTGGCCGATACACCATAGCGGCAGGAGGCCAGGTAGGTGCAGTTCTGCATGCTGCTGAAGTGATGTTTGTGTGTCAACATTACAGTCAATACAGTTTAGGCAAGAAGACTGAGACCAGGTAGACAAACTGCCTGACCAGCTCTCTCAAATTTTCTTGCCTATCATGATCTTCTTCCACCTCTCTTTGCACTTCTCTCACAGATAGGTTTCAACATGCCTAATGGAATATATATTTATGAGGATGAAGAGCCAGTAATTTGGCACACGCATAAAACCAGAAATTAGTGCAGGCCTGAGAAGAGAATGGCAAAAGAGAATTCCCTGAGGAAGGTTAAAAGAAGTAAGAGATATGGCACAAAAAAGGAAAGAGATGTTATGTTAAAAGCAGTAAGGGTCCATTTCACCAGAATTACAGGTACACTTGGACAGCTTAGCATTGTTTGGACAGTGTAAGACAAGTATGTGCAGACACATAACTGGACAAAATAGTATTTTCCTGTATTACCAAACTGATGTAGAATAATTATAGAAACCAGAAAATCACAAAAATTTGATGTAGAAAAAAAAAACATTATATTAATGTACAGTAATACTGTCTCAAAAATAATGGCTCAAATACAATTCAAGGACTATCTCTTGGTCAAGGAACTGTTTTCTTTCCGGCATATGGCAGGTAATTTTTAATGAGACCCTTTATTGAAGTCCCAGCTTGAGGAATCAACAGAGGTCCAGTGGACCAGATTTAACTTGTCTTTGCAAAAATCCAAAGTACCCCACTAATTATATATTAAAAAAAAAAGTATGCAAATTTAACAAACCTGGTTCCAAACATGTACCAAACATGACAGAAATTAGATTGAAAATCAACAATAGTCAACAATATCAGTATTTTTGTCAGCATACAACAAGATTTAAAAGTTTTTCATGCCTTCAGCGGCAACAATGCTGTTTTAGGTGTAACAGTACGCTGGAATACTTTACCTAATGTCCAATTCTATAGGTGTGAATAATCATGAAAGTGAACATCTGTTTATTCACATTGAAAAAATAACATAATCATGTCACTGACCTTGGTGGATTCACCTCCCTTTAGGTTTCCAGTGAACTCAGTTAAATTGTTCTGTGGCCAAGAATATTGCATCAGCCTTAGCATAAAGTTTTTCTGGTATCCTAAAAACTGTGAAGTCATAGCAGAACATGATCTAGGTGATTTTTTATGCAATTTAAGAAAAGTACAATTGAATCTCTGCCTCATGCTTGCAAACTGCTTACTTGTGAAAATTACAGCAATTGCCACAGACACGAACTAATACCACGAGAGAACTAAGTTTTAAGATAGCCAAACTCATTTAGGAAAATAATTTGGAGCACTCCCAGGCCTTTAGGAATGAATCTACTACTGCATGCCTTTATGACATCTTTGAAGCATTCAATGCTTGGGAGAGAAAAAAAAAAAAAAAGAAAAAAAAGATTAAAAATATTGAAGTGTTCTGTGAAGATATTAGGCTTTCATTTCCTTTTGACCGGCTACAAATTGTCAGACTGTTCAAACCCCTGACACCATACCAATCCCAAATGCCTAAATGACACTCATCAAATAATTTCCTAACGAAATGTATTAGAAACCACTTAGAAAAAAAACATATCTGTTTAATTTCCCAGAACAGACTAGAGGCTTAATTTTGTTCTCAGCTACACTGGAGTAATTCTAGAATAACTTAATTGATGACAATGAATTACTCAGATTCTCACAGCAGCATATCTGGAAGGTGAATTTGGTGGTGAGCACAACAGATTAAGAGTACTAAAAGGCACGAGATTCGAGCCCTACATCCATATGAGTTAGAGCTGCTGTCTTACTTCCTTTGGGAGTGGAGAGTGTTGGGTTTGAACACCGGTCACTGACACATATTTCCCTGCAATTTGATGGGTTTGTGGGTACCATATACAGATATCCAGCTACAAATACATAGTAGCCCCAAAGTACAGCAGTGCTGGGATAGAGGACAAGGCAGTCTGGAGAACCTCACAAGATTCCCTGACAGCTGCTCTTCCAGCAACATGAGCAGGGCACAGATTGCAGCTCAGCCTGCATGTTAAGTGAGTTCCTAGTCCATTGTCACTGTTATTATGCAGGGGTAAATATAAGATGTCTAGGCAGGCAAGCTTTATAATACACTGACGAATCAAAAGACCAGCCTCTAATGACATAACATTTGCAGGAGAAAGAAAAAATTAAAATAAAAAATTAACAGTATCACTTCTCTTCCTTGTACAAGACAAACAAAGAGAACAAAAGGTTCAATACGTCATTGCCAGATCAGCACTGGTCATAGACGCATTTGTTTTCAAAGTATCCAATCATTTTCCCTTTGGAAAATATGGTTACAGATCAATTAAAAATCATAAAAGATGTCTATCTGTTGGAAAGGATAAACACACAATATAGTTTCTGCTAATCTAGCTGGATAAAGCAGTGCAAAAATAATAGATATATTTATATAGGATTAGATATCATTTTCTGTAGCACGGTATAGTCTTTATCTTTGGAGCACATCTGAAAATACTGAAAAAGTCCTGTGCAGAAGGCACTCCAGTAGGTAACTGACTTTGAATCCAGTCTGTCCTTCGTATCATATGAACATTCAAGTCATAAAAAACTCATTTATACATTCTGTTTCTCTGTCCTTGGCCATGTCTCTCATACATGACCATACAAACAAAAACTGTTTGAAAGACCTATGCCAGGACACGCTCTGTTTGTCTCAAGAGATCCTTTATTGTTCATGTTTTGTCCTACCAGTTAGGAAGTTAAGGACCCTGTGTTATTCATATATGTTTTCAATTGCACAAGGTCTGTTAATATATTTCTAAATCTATTCTGCTTCTATTTCTAGAAGACCCCAAACCTGCCATACCTGGCTTTTTCCCACTCAGAAGTTCACTGTCTACATCTTAAAATTTGGAGAAGTGCAGAGGGCAAACCAAGTTGCTATAGCAGACTTGGAAGCAGAATAAAGTCTAACATTTTCAGTTAAAAGAGCCAATGACAGCATGTTATGGAACTCTCTTGGATGGTTCACTACATAAACAGGATTTACTTAACTAGTAGTAATAGAAGGAGAAGATCCATAGTATTTTTTCCCAAGTTTGGACTGGAATAAAAAGACAAATTATTGCATAGATCCAAGACAAGACACCAGTATTATCTCACAAAATACATTAGATGATCAAGAAATAACTTCTATAAGAGGAAAATAAACAGAAAAGCTACCCTACCTTCTTTTTCAGAAGCAATGATATTCATTGCTGCGAATAGCACACACATTTAGACAGGACATTCTGAAAGGACTTAAGGTCTTCCTCATTATATAGACTATAGCCCACTACAGAGATCACTTTGCAGAGGCTTTACTTCTCTTTTAAAGCTGCAGACACCATTTCTGTGACCATTCACCATTCATTGTGAAGGTGAACCTTCACAATCATAAGGCTGGAGTGGCTACAGCAACAGTTTATTTGGAAGAACTTTATTACAAAACCTTGTATGTTATCTACCATTTTCTAGATCCTAACAGAAGGAAATGAATTTTTTCATCAGCAGGACACCCACCTACTACCCACAGTCCACCTTGGAGAACTTCTTCGTTGGTGTAATAAAAATCCCTGAGCTAGTCAGTGGTCTGAGCTCTTTTCTCCATCTGCTAGATTTCTTGTCTCAGGCACAAGCTCTCATTTGAAAATCCCATATTCTCTCTGTAATAAAAGTAATAACTTCCTTTGCACATGCAAGCAATAGTTTCCTTTGCACATGTGGATTATAAGTCTGCAAAAAACTTAAACAAAAGTACCTTGGGGGGGATACAATAAGGGTAAATGCAAGTTAATGGAAGCAGTCAGAGCTGGAAAAATAAGGGACACTATGAAACACTTTCTGACACAGGTGCTTGCCCAGCCAGGAACCCATTAGCACCTTGTCACAAAAGCCCCCAGGCACACAAAAATATGAATTTGGAAGTCACAGAGACCAATGGGCATACCCAATTAAGTGACCAATGAAAAGCTGTCATCTCCTCTCCTTTGGAAAACTGCCAGAAATGACTGGTGGGGAGGAAAAGATAATTTGGAAATACCTCAACTTCTAATGTTTACTGGCAGAGGGGGGGAAAAAGAAAAAAAAAAAAGACAAAGTGTGGGAGAGGGAGAGAGTGTTTTGTAGGGATATCTCCATTAATTTTATGAGACAAACCTCCAGCCTAGCAATGACTGCTGATTTATCAGGATCTAGGGGCAAATGCACCAAACATCTCCTGACATTTGCATACAGAGCAAGCTACAAAGTGTCTGCCAAAGAACCAACAGCTCTACCTTCACTGTCTCCACCATCAGGGGTTGCAGCATCCCCTAACTCACTTCCTCTGCTTCAGCTACAGTTACCTGACTGTGTTTTCTTTACCCCAGTTTCTCTGTTCTTCTACTTCAACCACTCCTCAACAAATCCAGAGTCCTCCACCTTCAACTCCAAAGCTCCACAACAGGATGAAGACTACTTCTGTCAAGCTTGACATGTAGTGAGCTTAAACCTTTAGTCTAAACTAAAAAAATGCTCAGCTATGTTTCTGAATTCAAACCTCTTTGGTTTTAGCTCATAACCTTTGCCTTCAGCACCCATTCAAGATCTGTTTAAATCTTGGTTATCCTTTCTAGGGTTCTACTAGGAATCCATCCACACACAACTGCATAACGTAATCCTTTAATTACGAAAAAGAAAAAAGCCTGCATAAGAAATCACACACCCACTTTTACCAGTGCACCTCTCCCCACCCTGGTCATCTTGATTTCCCACCCTTAGATGGGAAACTGTTTCTTATTATCTTGGAGCAACATGGTCCTCACTGCTGACCAGAACCCTGTTGTATTAGATATTGCGTAAGTACCATAAAATAAGACAGTCCTCGATTTGAAGAGCTTTTGGTGAGCTTGCCCTGGTGAGGACTGCTCTAGCATTTGCTGCCTAAGACACATCTCTGGAACCTCTCTGCTGTTTTCCATGCAGTAAACAAGGGGAAGCCTCAAGAGAAAACATACATCTAAAAGTAAATCTCAAATGCACTTAGAAGCAAAGATTTTAAAGCAAAAGCTGGACAATCCTAGTGATTTTCACAGGATCAACAGTTTCTTCCCCTACTTTGTGCATCACACACTGACCATGAAGCACCAAAAGACTTGAAAAACAGATCTGACAAGCACTTGGAAATAGCCCTGTTTTCAAGGCTTAAAAGAATCAAGGGGCTGAATCTTATAGTCGCACAAACCAGAAATGAATGTGAAGAGTCACTTGCCATTATGCTGCTGTAAAACATGTATGCACCTAAGATGCTGTGCTTGCTTCAGTGGGATAACTTCAGTAACACGTGCAGATTGACATGCAAATATACCTCTTGAAATTGCACCAAGAGAGGTGGAGAGGGAAAGACAATCTTGATTAAAATTTTTTGAAGGACACTACTGTGAGGTGCTTAGTTATGATCAGCTCAACATAAATTATCATATAACCCATTTCCAATGAGAATGCAATATGAGCTAAATTTTACACTGATTTAAAGCTCATGAAGGCCTCACTGAAAACCCTGACTGTTTCACAAGTCCAGCTTCATACAGAGTTTAGGTTTGTTTTCTTTCATTAAACATGTTAGATTGTGCATTAGGGGTGGAAGGTTAACGAAATAGCAAGAAAAGGACTTTAAGAAAAATGTATCATCCCATGTAAGGAGAAGAGTATGCTCCTTTGCAAATTTCTTAACCTGTGTTCATCTTGCTATGAACCAACTCAAACAACATCATTTCAAAGGCAATGACGTAAATTTCGAAAAGGAATACAATAATAACAATTATGTCTGAATTATTTGTCTTATATTCTCAGATGCTTGATTCCTGTTTTCAGAAAAAAAAAAAAAAAAAAAAAAAAAAAAAAAAACAAGCCTCTGCCTGCATGAAACCTGTTTCACCTGGCTGCTGGGAAGAGCAGGCATTGGCCTACCTTAGACAGCAGTGAAAAATGCATTTTTCTTTTCCTGTTCTAACCCACCTCAGAGGCACTGTGAAATCTGCTGTTAAAAAAAAGGCACAGAGTCTAACAAGAGTCCACACTCTGGTCACAGTTGCAGCATATAGCTAGCAAAGCAGCAGAAATTTTGATTTATTGGTGTAAATGAGATCAGAGTCTAATCTTGGACCTGCAACTGTATGCCAAAATGAGCAACTTGCACAATTGATTGTTAAAGTTCTATCCCCTCAAAACCACAGTCACAATATCATGATTTGGATTTTTGAAGATACTTGGGGTTTGATTTTTTTGTTTGTTTGTTTTGATTATTACATGTCATTAATCTGTTCAGACATTATCTTCCTTTAATTTTGCTTGTTGCTTTTAATAGTGTATTTCGAGATATCGGCAAAGTATCTCGCTCCTTTAGTATTAGCTCCACTCATGCAACCCTTAGAGCTCAAAGACTTGTGTGATTAATAGCTCTGCCAGCAATTCCTATTTAAAAACTATTCCTATTTTATCTCTTTTTGCTCTGTCCCTGATTTTCCTTTATTCTCTGCTCCATGCAGAATACCCACTGGCAGTATCTTCATGCAGCCCCAAACTCTGTAACTTTATTTCGTGCTGCTCCTTTTCGCTGTGTCTTACGGCCCTGTCGATTTTGTTTGACTAGATAATAACCAAGCAACTTGAAAGTGCAATCCTACAAGAAGCTGAGTGCCAGCTACTGATGTAAGCTGAAACCAGTAATTTAGCACCTTTGAAAGAGCTCAGCACCTTGCAGGATCGTATCAATCTGTTTCAGCTTGCTAAGCTATGATTTGCCCGTGCCCCTATTTCTCACTTGGAAGTCAGCGTTACCATTCAGTCGTGGATTTTGAGAAAACAGAGAAAGGTATTTAAACAAGATCATACATGATCTGTCACAGAGCAGGCAGCGCAGTTTCTGTACTGCAAGCATTTCAACTGAGCATTGGAAGAGTAAGTTACACTCTCAAAATTATTCTGTCATCCCCATGACGATTTAATTAATTTTTTTTTCTTTCTTTCTTTTTTTTTTCTTAAATCTAGTGTTTCTCAACTCTGTTTAGGTAGCAATGTCTCGTCAATATCTCATTCAGGTGTAGCAGGGAAGAGTCTAACAACCCTGGGCTGGCAGCCAAGCTCGCCTGTGACTGACGCTCGCTTAACTGAGCAAAGATTTGCTCTGCTCCGAGCAGGAGCCCAGCTGCAGCGGCAGCAGCGGTGACAGCGAGGGTGCAGGCTGAATCCTAACAGCGCTGCGTCCAGCTTCTGCTCAGGCAACTGGAACCAGCGCTGAGACAGAATGCTAAGAGGCTTCAGCCTCTTGCTGCTTCCTAACTTACCTCTCCAAGAAAACCTGGCATTTTTAGGGTGGTTACATCACTAATCCGGGCAGGATTTTAAGCTGAATGAAAGAATTTAAATGTTGGAGGAGGAGGAAAGAGAAGTGAGGCACAGAAGAGAGGAGGTGGAGAGGAACGAATTGCTTAGAATACATTTTTAAAAATACATTCTTGCCAGTAAATGATAGAAATAAATCAGCAGTATGAAGTCACTGGTAGCTGGACTTAAAACACAGTTTATGACCATTTGCTAAGGGGTCAACATAAAACATAAGCAAAACTAATAAAAATATAGCTTCAACTAGCAATGATAATATTAAGCTATCGGAACTAATTCTTTGATTTAAATAAAATTACACTTCTCCAAACAGACTACAGGCAAGTTTAACTAAAAAACTCTGCCCCAAACATTTTACTGTCTAACTAGCTTGTGATCAAGGAGGGCAGAGGAAACAAAAATATGTAAGTGAATTCTGTGCTTGGTTCCCACTGAGCTGTAGAAATATGTGGATATTTAAATCTCCTGGCCTTACTTGAAAAACAATTTTCCATAGAAAGCAACTCTAGAATTACAGCTTTCGTGTAAGCAATTCCATGAGAATCAACAATTCCCACCCTTTGCACACCCACATACAATCTCATGTATTTTTGTATTTTACTTTTTTAAGCTTGGGTTACTTTTCACTGACTAGAGATAATTAGTAGAGCTGAATCACTCTGATGGATCCTTCAGTTTAAACTGAGGTAGGCTAGAGAGCTGTAGAAGATAAGTCAAACTTGGCCTTCCGCAGATGATTTCATCACATTCAGACAACGTTGGAATTTAGTGTCTGATGCTTGTCATTTCTGTCTTAAGAGAAGCTGCCAATTATGACTCCATTTATCAAACACATTAGGAAGGTACTGGTCAAAGAGCACACCTTTTACATATACAGTGGCCCAATGCTGGGTTTCGTGTGCCAGAAACACTGTCCCAAGCTGTGAACAGTGAAGCTAACCTAGCCTGTGGACTGAGATAACCCCTTACAGTTTCCATCGTTTAAAATCTGGGTTTGCATTTCAATTAGGTTACAAGTGAAATCCATTTGGTCATGTCAATCTACAGACAACACAGCTTGATCATAAAAATCATCACAGAGCTAAGTACAATTGGCAATCTCAATAGCAGGTAAAGAGGCTCTAAATTAGAAATGTGTGGGCAGGTTATGCATCTCTACTATCTCTCTTCAGTAATCCATCCACTCAAGTTTTTTGTTTGTTTGTTTTTGTTATTCTTAAGGGAATATGTGAATATGGCCCTGGGCAGTCTGCTCTAGGTGGCCCTGCTTGGGCAGGAGTTGGACCAGATGACCTCCGGAAGTCCCTCACAGTTTGTGATACTATGAAAAATATAAAAGAAAAACAGTCCGTCTAAGGTATACTGAGAAATAAACATCAGAAATTAGCAAGAAAAGCAGGAGTGGCAATGAGTCCTCATAGAAAGGCTTTACAACCTACAGATGCTTAAGAGATCCCGCTACCAGATCTGTGCTTTGTCTTTCAGGAGACAGAAAGCCCAAGATGACCAAAAAACTGGCACCATTAGTATCAAAATGGCTTTTCTTCCCTTCCTCTCTCAGGGATTTTTTTGAACCTGGATCTTATAATTGAAAGCCAGTGGATTAAGCATAACACATCAAACCCCTGTTAACACCCAGCCTCCCGCAAGGCTGAATCCTAACAACTCTGTTTTCTGCCTACAGTATGTGCAAGCAAGTGGAACCACCACATGCACTGCATGCTAAAGGCCACAGCCTTTGTCTTCTCCAAGTTCTGTCTATTTCAGAGGCTAACATGCTGCAATTAGTCTAATTAATGTGAAACAATGAGCTGTGTTACCACTTATCAAATTGATTGTTCCCCTATCAAAACAAAACAGGCTGGCTTTTTGATGTAATTTCAAGAGATGATTTGAAATGTCATGTTGCTGCAAGCCAATTACCTTATGACTGGAGTCACGGTCAACAGAATACATAATTAGCACGAGTTTGGGAAGGCTGCTTACTGCTAGTATGCTAATTAACTGTCTTTTGTCATAAAACAAAAAGGTTGTAGCTAGGGTTGTGAAATAGGTCTTTTTTATTTACATTTCTTTGCGCTTATCAATGTGAGGCATGACAATGCAAAAGAATGGAAAATTTTAATTCCACCACTCCAAATTAATACTGAGCTGCAAGGTCAGGCATGGCCTTGGACTACCAGTACCACTCAACACTTCCATGCACAATGCTTGGGCTGCATGGTCTACCAGGAGCGCAGAGTCAATCCCATACCAAAGAGCCACCATGTAGCTACTTAGAGCCAGCTGATAGCCCTCGATCCTACAAGACTCTCCTTTTCAGAAAGAAGAGCACCTGCGATAGCTCAAGCGTGCTGAGCACCATCCTGCCAACCCCAAACTGCCCCGCTATGCCTCTTCAAAACCTAAGGCTGAACTACAAACTGGTGATGTTCTTTCTTCTGCTTCAGTGTGGTGCTCAAAGAATGCTTAATGAGGGCGTGCGGGATAGTAAATGAGTCCTGCTTATAAGTAAAAAGCTTCATAACTCAGCTGCTGCCACCTCCTCTCCATCGCCTCATTTGTGTGATAAATCTTGTATTCTTCAGGCATTCGTTAAAGAGCTGATCCTGCAAGGCGCTGGGTGCCCTCTATACCTATAAGTTTCAGAGGAAGGCAAGGAACTCATTACTTTGCAGGATAAAGATCTAACAGAAAGAAACCAAACTTAAAAGCCGCTTGTCAGCGGCTCCCGTTCTGCCCTCCCTCATCCCAGCACCGCTCCATGTGCTGCAGAAGAGGTACACAGGCGGTACAAAGGGCAGAAATTAGCCTGGTGAATCGACACTAATTCCCACCAATTTAAATTCTGTTTTTCTTTTTCCTGCCTATAATTCAGCATTTTAGCTAAGGTTTTGCTCGGCCTGAGTGACTCCTGAGAGCAAGGTCTGGAATTGCAGGAAGTTTTAATGATGCTGTTTCACTAACAGTTGCTAACATACAAATCCTCCTATTTGTCATAAAAACAATTTGTTGCATGCATGTACATGCATGGTTTGAACCACTACAGAGATAATTCTCATGCTTCTTGATAACCCTTAAAAGACAGAGACACATGTAAATCGCTCCCCTATAGAGAGGACAAATTAAGTGTTCAAAACCCAGTTAAAAAAGTTGTCAAGCTTGCCTTTTCTGAAGACTTCGTTTAAATTCAAACCCAGTTTACCCCAGATTCACACTAAGAATCTAAAAGTTTCAAGCCCCAAAACAACACAGAGTAGATCACTTTTAAAGTCACCACTGCTATGAAATCAGTAGGTGTTCCTACACTATTTTTTGATTTCTCTCTTCCCACCTGAGCTGAACTCAAGGTGTAATAAAATTAGGTATGCGTGCAGGAAGGCTGAATTTTTGTCTTAAATGATGAAACCTATAACGAACAGGAAAACACTCATTTCTTCTGGTGCTGTCATTTACTAGAATCAACATCATCCTTCCTGTCTTTATTCAGCAGAGAAAACAAAGCTAATCCCAATTTCTAAAGAGCTGGCTAATAAAGGAGTCAAGGGATCATTAGTCTAATTAACTCATTCCTGTTTTCAGTTTACATTTCATTATGCTATTGCACTCTTTGAAATGTCAATTTTTAAATACTATAGAAAACTGTTTAACATATAGACACGATGTTCAACAAATCTAGGGACATATAGAACAGTTACTCAATTTTAGTAAAATAATAGTATCTGGTATACTATTAAGCATCTCCTAGCTAAAAGCCTTATTGTGAATCTCAATTATTGGTACAAAATTAATGAAACTATTTCAGTAACACTTGGTCATTTGCTTTACATTAGTGGTTTTGCTGTCTGGTTATTTGGTAATACTCAGATGTCCTTGCATCCACTTTTGGTAATTAGATCATTTGATTCTTAACAAATGATCAGGATATCAAACTACAGCTATCTTATTTTATTTTATTTTATTTTGTTCTTATTGGGTGTCTTTCTACAGCTTAATCTAATGAGTCACTTACTGTACTTTAAGTCAATTCTTAAATTGATTTAATGAGTCATTTACTGTATTTTAGGTCAATTTTTAAATTAACGTGACTTCTGCTAAATTGACGGTAACTTCTGTAACCAGCTCCTTGGAAATTATCAGCAAGAGTTAACACTACAGGCTTGTACAGATATATCTTTATAAAACAACCAAGTTCTCTGTGTAGATAAGTATTACAGAATAATCTGTGTGCACACAAAAGCAAACTGGAAAAGAGAAAGACTGCAGACACACAAACACATTTGCACGTGTATAGTTCTTAGTATCTGATATGCACTGGCTGCATGTTTACTGGTGAGCAAGTAGTTTTTGTTTAGTATTTAACCCAGAAAATTACCAGACATACATAATAATACATGTGACTTGGCCACGAGCATCTCTTGGGTTATTCACATGTTTAAAGTAGACCTATATCACAAAATGCTGGATCACAGCCTGAAATGTGGCAATGACTTGCCAATGTGCTTCTGTTTAGTGAAACACCTGCAGAAGTCTAGGAAAAACAGGGGAACTGAGGTGGGCACAACGGGCCCTGGTGTTGCCTTGGTGTTCCCTTTTCTGAATGTCCTTCTGTGAGACGCTCCTGTAGAAACCTACCTGCCTGTAGAAGGAAGACTATTTCCCCCTATATATTTGCATGGTTCATAGAAGAAACATGACTAAGATCACAGAATGGTTTGGGATGGAAGGGACCTTAAAGATCATTCCAGTTCCTTAAAGATCATCTCAGTAGCTGTCGGCATCCAGCTACGTGTGCCAGCGTACACCCACGGCGTTCTCCCAGTGAAAACGTCAGTTATTGTGATTCCTTTGTGTGTATTTTAAGGGATGCTAATGATTGCTTGTGCTGACTCCAACTTACAGGCAAAATGAAGACAGACACATTGAAACAGGGATGAAGCACGACAGCAGCTCTTACATAAATATGATCCCGTCATCAATTATATCTGCTGCAGCACAGGCCCAGTTATTAGTCATGCTGGATAATAAGAAAAGAGATCTGATCCTTACTTACAGGCGAGTCTTTTCTTGAGTGCCTGAGAATCACCAAACTGCTTTTTAATACTTTCTGGTGTGATCTGGCCCTTACCTGCAGCACAAAGCTTACTAGGTTAATACCCCAATCAGCTCCATTTCTGAAAACTTGTGTTTGGTCTCCTGACTAACCCAGACCCTGCCTTTGAGTGTGGTGAGATCTCTACAGCATCCTTGAATTGTGACCAGCTGCTAACAGAACAATGAAAATTTAGCCCTTCTGTGCTACAGCTACTACAGAAATGAAGAAAAAAGTGAGAGAATCCAAGCAAGCAAATCCCCTCAATAACCACTCTGCCCCATCCCCAGTATTTCAAGCCCTCACATCTAAAAATGTAGAGAGGAGCTGGGGATGCTCATTTGTGGTGGCATCTCTTCCTCTCCACTGGCTGAAGCAAACCATGCAGCTGTTCACAATCACTGTATTTGTGTAGTTGTCTTGCATTTCAGGACAGAAGAGGATTCAAGCTTCAGACATTTTTTCTTTTTCAAAAAACAAAACAAAACAAAAAAAACAATGCATGAGAATATGCCTTTACATCAGAAATCTCTCAGATAGCGGTACTCATTATTACACCTCAAGAGAATGGGTGTATTAAAAGATATTCATTCATAATTAGAGGCTGGGGGGAAATTTGAACAGTGACAACCATATATTCCAGAACCTGTGCAGCTTGTTTCTGGATTATCAGTTGTGGGACCCCAGATCTGCAGGAAGCTGAGAGGACAGTGCCATGCTGCTATTTGTCATCAACAATAAAACACCTGAAGAAAACATATGCCTTTAAAGGAGCAAAGAAAGACCCTGAGTGCAATACCTAGATTGTTTTTAATGGCTTAATAAGAAAAAACTACATCTATTAATTAATGTACTTTGAGAAGCCTAATGAAAAACAACATTTCTATTTGTTAAATTAATACACATATCTTCAATATCAGATTTGCTTTAGAAGGACTGAATCCAGGTAGTAACTGGAGTGAACAAGGCACCTGATAATGCTCCAACAACACGAGGTGAGCATTAGCTCTCATTAATTCATGTTCTTGGTGTTATTCGGCATCCTGGGCTAACCTGATGTGATGTAACAGGATGTGGCATGCCAGAATGCATCACAACGTGCTCAGCATTGTAAAAGCAAACAAACCCTAAACAACTAAACTTCCTTTCAGACCCTGGCATAGAATCCAGCATTCCTCATCAGACACCGTCTTACTTTTATTATCAACGTGTTATACCTTGTGTTGGTTGTTGAATGAGTATTTTCTCTCATCTGTTTTCTAAACTAGCAAAATAGGTCAATGTATCTTCATTTATAAACAAAAGCACAGAATGCTGCTTAAAGCTTTGCCCTACTGGGGGGGTCTTTTCTTTCCCTCCTCGTCTTTATTTGATATTACCCAAACCTAGCCTTGCCAGGGGGAAGTCTACGGCGATTAGGAAATACATGCCATTATTTTCGTAAACCCTTTAAAAAAAGAACTAATTGGACTTTAAATGAACCTGAAACATTAGAGCAAAAGCAAGCACAAAAGCAGGAGCTGTGGCACTGCATGCCCCGTCTAACAAGGTGTTGAGCACCAAAGCCCAAGGGACTCTTGGTGCTCTCACTGTGAAGATTAGACAAGAGCACTCACGCAGGACACAGCAGGAATATGAAGGGACATGAAGTGAGCAATCCCAGCAGACAGACTGTTGAGATGTCAGTCAGGCACTCTGCCTCCACCACCTTTCACAGAGCTAAACATCTCTTTATGTCAGAACAAATTGGGCGATCCTCAAATCTTTTTTTCCTTCCCCTGACTTCAATGCGATGAGTGCAGGGAACGAGAGCGAGAGGAAGAGCGGGAGGGAGTGTGAGGAGACAGTTCAGTTCAGTTCACATGAAAGCACCGTGACATGCTACAAGGCTGAATACTGATATTGGCAACTCTTACAATCTTATCAGAGAGGCACTAGCAGCAGCAACCCGTGCAGTACAGACCTCCCCACTCTCCAATTACACCAGGCGACTTCTCCCTTCTCAAGCAACCCACAGTGTACTTTGAAAATAATCCCCTACATTTGATCAAAAGCCACAAACACAAGCACATTGTTTCCTTATTTTTGAGCATATTTACTTTTGCCATCTTCCCTTGTTTCTTCTACCTTTCCTTGTTATTCCATCAGGGAGTCCTAATGTTAACTGGCTTCTAGCACAGAGTTAAAATGGAGACTGTCCACAATCTTATTTTAATGACTTGGGTTTACTTGCAAAAAATCTGTACAGGGCGTATGGTTCTTTCTCTCTCTCTCTCTCTTTTTTTTTTTTAAACAGGGTTTTTGGACCACAAAAAGTGTGCACAGAAGTTATTTTTGCAGCATAACAACAGTAAAGAAATCTTCCCCCTGACATCTCTGAATGTTAGAGAAAATTACGTACAATTATATAGAGGTATAATAACTGCACTGATTGACTATTTTTATTTTATTTAACTCAAGAAACATTGCCTTAAAATGATCAATTTTCATTCTTAAAAAAATAAATAAAATAAAATAATAAAATAAAATAAAATGAAAAGTATCAAAAGAAAACAGAGCTTACCTAGGCAAGATGAAGCACTCAATGAAATCACTGGGACAGCTACCTTCAAGAGCAGCAAGATTAAGCTGCTAGTGTACCTTTAGATTAGAAAGGTGCTGAATAACATTTCTTCTAAAACCAAGTATTTAACTAAGAAAAAAAAAGAATAGCTTTGATTTTAAAAAATCAAAGTGAAAATTTGACAAGAAAATATAATTAATTGGTGACTGTCAGGCCTAGCTGTCTACTCTTTAGATAACAAGTTTATTGCAAGCATGATCATTTGTATAAATTAAGTCATTTCTATTTTTTTTAAATACGGATAATATTTTTTGAAAGTTGTCTAATATGGGAAAATATTAATTCATTATAGTTAAGGAACAGATATATTACAATTTCAAGTTTCCATTTATAACATTCAGATTGGTAAATGTGTATATGGTTCGGACATTACCAGACCATTTACTGCCCATTACCGCCAAGAAAAGAAGCCCGTACTAGAAGAAACTGTGCAGCATTTCTGGCATTTGTTAAAGGAAGAAAGCTTTATAGGAAAAAAGAATACCACTGATTTTTACAGGTGTTTAATAAAGATAAGCTGAAAAAAGGGTTCCTATTTTAAGCTTGGTGATAGCTAAAAATGCATTCAAATATGTTCAAAAGCAATCTGAAGTCTCCTAAAAATGGGTGTTTAAAAGTATTCAAGAAAACAGTAAAAATGCAAATAATATTTGTCACATTATTGTAGGATATGGGACAAAAATGCTCATAAATTCAAAGAACCCTGCTGAGGCAAACTGCATTTCATTTAAATATGACTTTATTTCAGAGTCATTAAAACAGAAATAATGTTTGTTGGTTGCATTGTAAAGGTTACTATGAGAAAACAGCAAAAGTTTGCTCATAGTAGAATGTGTGGTGTAAGGGACTGTGAGCATAACTACCTTAATTTTAGTTGTTATAACTCTGGCATAAGAAATAAAAAGACTTAATGTAATTGATAATTTGCTACTGTAGAAATACCACAGTAAAAATAATGAGGAAGCACCAGTAAATTCATGAATCTACATCCGACATTCCCTCCTTCATCCACATTATGAGACAGATAAGAAGAAAAATAACAAAAAGGGTGACAAAAGTGACTGCTGACTTCCCACTTAGAAATGTGCTCAGTGCTGAGAAAGAATAAAGTATACAGTGGCTCTTACTTCCTACAACATATATACAGCTACTCTTGTCCTCCTGTTCCAACATTTTTCCCACCTTTTTTTTTCTTTTCTTTTTTTTTTTTTTCTGTCTGGAAAAATAAACTCACCTAATGGGGCCCTTAGGCTATACAGAATACAGGCTAATATTCTGGTTTTAATAAAAACCTTAAATCACACAATTAGAAACATCTAAGCTTACTGAAAAGCGATGTTTTCTAGCTATAACAATGAAGAGCCTCCTGCAACTTGAGTTTAAAAGCTTTCATTTATGTAGACTGGCATAAGTGTGTCTATACTCACTTCTATAACAGTGAAATAATGCTAGAAGACCCCCCAAGCTCTGGAGTTGCCATTTTGAACCTAAAACTGTCCACTGCAGTCAAACAGCAGTATGAATTGATGGTTATTTGTACATGTAAATGAAGACTTAGATGTGCACGGAGACCTTGATTACACAGACATGGAGTCAGTGGCGTGACTACTGTGAGTAGTTTTTGAAGAAGGAATCAAATTAAGCATCCCATTAAACATCTGATGTAGGTAAATGAGCTCTCAGGTCTTAAAATTTGATCCATCTTGTTTTCCTTCATTGACGGGATCCATTTGTATTTGTAAAACTCAGTCATGCACATACCTTAGTCTTGCTTAATTCTGTCACTGTTTTTGAATGCATCCTGTACAGCACTTTTGTGCAGTTTATATCCAGCTATGAAGACTTATTGCGGTTCTGATACCAGTGATAACATAATTTGGCACCACACCCCACTCTGGAGCATGGACATACCTAGAGTGGAGCATTGCAGCCTGTCCCGGTCTGGTGAGCCCACGTGCCTTGTGGCCTTCACCATGCCTGGTGGCCTTCACCGTACCATCAGCGGCGGTGTGCTACAGGGCTGGCTGCAGGGAGCTGGGCATGGCAGGTCTGCGTGTCACCCCAGTTAGCATGGATTCCCAGCAGCTGGGAATAATTTTGGGAGTAAGGGTGGGTAACCAGGAAGTCTGGACACCCCCTGGAGGTAAAGCCTGTGCCCTCGAGAGCCTAGCAGTGCTGGGGGCTGGGCAGCCCTCCTGAAGGGGGCTAGAAGACAAATGGTGCAGTCATTTCCCTCTTACTCATGAGACCAAAGTCCCTCAACAAAACCACTGTTGTTTCTACCATATGTCTCTTTTTGGCCAGCAGGACAATCTGAATCATTTCCTGTCTCTCAGACAAAAGACGTGGCCCTTTCCTGAAGCTGCTCTGAACAGAGTTTGGAATAACACCCTCAGGCTTATGCTGAAGACCTCCACAACAGCCCAGATATATGTGGCACCAGTGGGTAGCACAGCCTTCTGGAATCTTCACGTGGCCTACACAAATCTGCATTCAAGTTATTTTCTTTGAGCCTGAAATTGATTTGTGATGTTCTCTCTGCAGACTCACAATTTACATAATTTGCCATTATTCTTGCATCACACACTACTCCACTTCGTGGGCTAAATTCTTCTCCATGGAAGCAGTGAGGCGTGGGCTTAACTTTAAGCACAAGAGGTCCTATGAGACTTCTGTGCTACTGCTCACACGCTTCACTTAAGCATATGCTGATTTACTTTGTTGTATGGTATCCTATACCTAACGTGGTTTTGCGCAGCTATTAATATTGGACACACAATATCTGCAAGAACTGGGCTTATCGTCTCTGCAGACTTGCGCTACTATACCAGCATCTCAAGACATCATTTTCATAACAAGGCGGAGATTTAATTTCTGCAGATTTGTGTAAAAAACAATTTGGAAACTTTGCAACAATGATATTGCTTCCCATAAATGTGAAATCAGTAAAAACATCATGAGGCAAACACAGCACACTTGCAATATCATTTTTTCTAGCTTAAGTACCAGCATTATTCAAAGACATTACACTGTTAAGTATCCAAATAATTCATTCATCTTAAGGATTGAAAGCATAATATTATTTTGTTAAATTAAGCTCTCTCTTTTCCAAATCCCTCTTTTCCACTTAAACTGAGGCAATAAAGGCATCTGAAAATGAGTCTGCGCATAAGGCTTTTATTTTCACTTTTTAGGTTTTGCACCATTCCAGCTGGGGCATGCCCTTGCCTCGTTGCTGAGTACCGAAATGCTTACTTTTGCAATTCCCTGGTTCTGAACACAAAACGAGCCTTGAGCTTTATCATCTCATTCCTACCTTCCATTGCTAGCAGGAGGGAGGAGGTTGGCAAGGGAAAGCGTCATTTGCCTTTAACTTACTGGCACCAATACAGTGTCTCCAGTTAAAAAGAAATGCTGATAACTGAAAGTGACTGTTTAAAATGATAGCAAAGATCAAAAGTTCTGACTACAGCAGGGTGTAGGGGGGTGGACAGCACAGTATTAAGCACACCATATTAATTGATGAACATCAGGACTTTGTGGTCATTTAACACTCCCTATAAATGTAGACTTGATAACAGTTATTGATCTCAGTTTTCCTGGAAGAGGATCCCTGGGCTCAGCAGTGAGCAGTTTTGCTTCTCTCAGTTCATAAATACAAGAATAGACCTATTGCTCAAATGCCATCCTAACTGCTGAAAATGAAGTAAAAGTGAAGCTTCAATGCAATGCCGAAGAAATACGTGTATACCTCCACAGGGTTTTTTGAGCAGGTATCCCAAGGTTTATAGAGCCTCAAATTTCCTCATGGGAAATACAGAATTATCACAGCTGACCCTTGTTTCCACACAAAAATATTTTTTTTTTAGTGAAAGCCTAGTCAAACCATAGAAGTAAGTATGTCACTGTTTTTATTTAAGCTGCTTATTGCTCTTCCTTGTATTACCACGGAACTGGAACACCTCGGACCATTCGTGAATTCACCCAAGAGCCTACAAGGTGCAAGTACAAGCTTCTTTGTTGCACAGGCAAGAAGACAGAGGAGGGAATAGGAAGTACGAGGCTACTGCATCCCCAGCACAACTCTGTCACGAGGAAATAATGATGCTAAACTGGAAACAGCTATTGTCTCTCTCCTCTTGTCACTCAAAACTTTTCCTACGTTCTTGTTCTTTCTATCTTTTTCTCCCTAAAACTATGCTATGCTATTGGCAGGTCAAATCAGAAGCTGATTTCGAAATCATTCTGTGATACTGCCAGAAGCATCTAACATCATTGATAATATAGAACATCAATTAAACAGAAAATTAATCCTCTCTCTCACTCTTTCCATCTCCCCTTCCCCAAAATCAGAAGAACAATCTCTGCATCTTCTGACCCCTCGTTCAGATTAAACCTGGATGTCGACGAAAGGACCTAGAAGGAGGTGCACATCCCCTCCTACACAGCTTTAAGGGGAAGCTACGCAAGTAGATGAACTATTGAACTCAGTGCTCTGTCTTAAAAATACATTTCGTTGGGATCGTTAATGCACATATAAGTACCCAAAAGATGTAACAGAATTCTGAAAAATGAATTAAGGACTTATTGCCATCAACTCCAACAAAATAATAAAAGTAGAGAGATTAAGAGGCAAGAATATCTTTCTGAATTGTAAAATAGGTTTATAGGTCTTCTAATAACAACTTTTACTCAAACCTTACATAAATAGGCTTATATGATACAAATATTATGTGGGCTATGTGGAAACTACAAGGTCCCTAATCATGTTTAGGGATTACTTGACAGAACAGAGACATTTCATTCCTACTGGACCTAGGGATTACAGCAAAGAAACATCTAATATTCCATTTTTTAATTTCATGCATTTTTTATTTACCTTTAATGATGCTGTATATATTCATCATCCTGAAATATTAAAACAGTATGAAAAAAGTAATAAATTGGTGGAAAATTTAGGGAATGGGAATGCAACAGCACGCAAATCATACACTATCAAGTGCTTGATACACATTTAAAATTACTGCCTAGTACAGCAAAGCCAAATTCCTGGCAGATTTCTGAAGCGCAAAGTCACAATAAGAAGATCAGCAGAACAGACTGAAATAATAGAATATTCATCCCCCTAATCCATATGCAATTCTTTAGGGCTTTTTTTTAACAATGCATATGAGGTCTGACTGTATTCAGGATTTAAATAAGTTGTCTCTCTCTCTCTCTCCCCCTCTCTCTCACACACACAGGCACACATACATACACACACACAGTATTTCTGTTAAAAAAAGAAAAAAATGTATATACAGTTATCATTTCTGCTCTAGTGCACGCACATTGACAAGGTTAGCACATCTCCTCACACCTCAGATGAAACAATAGCATTTTAAGCAACAAAAGTGTTAAAAGAAATACATTTATTCATACCATTGAAACCTCCTGCAACAGCTTTGTTGGAAGAAGGGGGCCTAGTTTGCCTGGGAAAGGGATTTTTTTTTTTTTTTTTTTTTTTTTTAACTCTTTCTTACTTCTTTCTAAATAATTACTGGTTAATTTAAAGCAATTTCACATTTAGTTATTGGCAATAAAATTTTGAAACCAGTATTAAATCTTCGAGATCGTGCATTTCTCTCTAGACAGATGTAATTTTAGATCTAGTATTGTGTAAAGGGACAGAGACCTAGAGACGAATAAATCATCAGTCAAAAGACAGATGCTGATGATAATGATACATGTAGAAAATATGTGTGAAGATGGACGATGGGGAGGTGTAGTATAAAACTTCCATTGCCATGCAGGAGCTCACCTTCAGTAGTGCAAAAGCCACAACAGAGCAACACATGCTCCTCCAAACAGCACTATGAAGAGATTCACACCAAACTAAACTGATGTGCAAAGCTTTGGATCAAGCAGGTTTTGTACAAGTTTAACTCCTTGATCAGGCTTCAGGGCATCAACACCACTGACAGGTTAGGCATAAAACAAATGCAACCAAACGTGAGGCCTTTGTAACAATAATACTGATGTGGAGTTGCTAAAGAAAGGTGCCTCTCTGTGATGTGGCAGTGGCCACATGCAGCAAGAGACTTCTTTGCCCACCATAACAGATCTTGTCACAGCTCTGCTAGGTAAAGGGGTGCCAGGCCAGGTGACAGTGCTTAGAAGCCAATCTGGTAAATGAGACCAGAGACACATCCTCCTGAAGCCTGAATAATCAAATGTAGCTGCATGCTATTTGCACTAACAGGCCTCAAGAGAAATGGTCTGGGCTGGAGACTGCTGCCCAACATTGTCCAGGACTTTGGGTTCATACGTGGTGAGGGGCACACTGATTTAACCCCCTTCAAATTATGCTCATGTGATATTAGCCAAGCCATAATATTAATTGAAATTGCTATTGAAATTGCAAGATTATTGTTTTAATTTGCTACAGATTAAATGAGCAATGTAAAAAGTATTTAATGAAAGATTTACTTTTTGGTAAGGATCTGCACCCTTTGGTAAGAGCCTGCTGTGATTTATGCAGCCATGGTGCCAGAACCTACCCATATCGTCATAAATGCCTTCTTAAAAGGGTCTGTGCTTATTGTTATATACCTGTTATATACCTGTTAGCAATATGCACCTATTACCAATAGATTTGAGAAAAAAATCATGGCCATACTGAAATCAGCAGGAACACTCCAGCAATGGCAGGGCTAGAACATATCCATCCTCCTTATGTTGCTTTATAGGCACGTAAGCAAAAGAACAAGCATTCTGAGAAAGGACTTGATCTGTATGGGTGAGTAGGGTGTTGGAGTTGTGGAAGGAAAAGAAGATGAAGCATAAAACTTCTGCTAGAAAATATAATGAGCAAACAGGCTCTGTTAATGCACATTGAACTTCGGAGAGAAAGACTGACAGACTCCCTGCAGAGCTGTGTTGGACTACATCTAAATCTGAAAGGTATAAGGAGTTGCTGCAAACATACCACATTTTAAAAGAGAGGGCAATTAAGTACAGGTACAAAGTATCACTTATTTTTTATTTTTATTTTTAAGACTATAGAAGGAGGCAGAGATTTATTAAAGAGGAATAAAGGGCAGCCTCTAAAAATTAGGGTATACTTGAAATACACAAGCATTCTTCCTCCTGCAATCCTCTGTTTACAGGATTAGTGAGTCTTTATTTCAGTGAATTTAACTTCTGCTTGTGACAGAAAGCTAGAAAAGAATAGGAAAGGCTTTGCCCAAATTTCCAAACTTTGTTCCAAGAAAGAGGTACTAAAGCTTTTCTGCAAATGTTTGTTAACACTGTAAACACTTTTTAGTGTAAGGAAACAAAATATTTCTTGTTCACACTATTCAGGGAAATGGTTCAACCGTCTTCTTTGGAAAGGTTCTAAGCAAGCAACATGAGACATATATTTGGAATATGAAAGTTTAATCCTACTCATTAAAACACGACAAACTTATAATTAACTGAGAATGGAGTCAATAATGAGAACATCTTTCATTGTAATGATGTTGGTACTATCAGCTTGTAGTATGGGAATACGCAATGGAAAGTAAAACATAATATGGGAAATAACAAGTCATTTTTTAAAAGAAAATGGCCTGAAAGTTTTTACTTCAGTCCAATCTTTAAAACATAAATTTTAAATACTCACAAGTTACATTTTCCTGTCATCAGACAAGATAATACATTACATTGTTTTCCTGTGATGAGGAATAATTCAAGGTCTTACATTGCCTGATTAATCTCACAACCAATATTTAGAAAAGGTTTCTCTTTGAGCTAATCAAACTTGACAAAAGCAATCTTCCAACTATGCCACATTCACTGATTTGTAAGATACCTCAAACTTGTGTTTTATTAAATGCAGCTTAAATTAGCAACAGCTCTAAATCCACTTGCTTATAACACCCTCTGAATCTCATAGACAATGTACATAAAAAGAAAACACATGCAGATCAAAATTATTAGGGCAAACTATTTTCTTCTTAATCAAAGGTGCCTTTTTAGTTAGATGTCAACCATCCACATCTCTATGATCATGTTATGTTGCACTTTTGGGGGGTTAGGTTCTGACAACATCCAGTTTGCTTCTGGAACTGAACTGCCTTGACCTTACAGAATAACTTCTGTCCAGGGGTTCTTCCAAATAAGGCTTATTTTTATACATCTGAATATGTAAAAAAATATTTTTTATACATATGAAAGAGGATTTGGCTTGCTGATTTTTAATAACTTTCAATATAGAATTTTATGATGTTCCTAGGCTTTCGGTATCACAAAATTATCATTAGGCCAAGGGATATTTCTACAGAAGAGCACCGTCATCATGGGACAGCTGCTACCATGAGGACTACTAGCTGGGATGCACTACAACATGAACACAAAACACTATGGGAAGCATGGAAACACCTTCACAATCTTTTTTTAACATTGGTAGTTCCCTCTTTTTCTCTGAAAGGCCATACACATGTGAACAGGATTTTCCCATGGTTTGGGAACCTGCTCAAATTTAGTTGCACTACTCTCAGAACTGAAAGAGACTCTTGAATTAGCACAGCTGAGCAGGAAGACAGAAAATATGAGAGAAGTATAGTATTAACTTGCTACTTAAAATACTCTAAAAGGAATTCAGGCTTTCAGCTTCTTATGTCACATTTAAGTTCTGGATAAATCTCTTTCTGAGCTATTGACTTCCCTCTATTTCTTCATGGTTGCGTGCGACAGAAAAATGTATTTAACACAGACAATGTGTGTTCAAATGATCTAATATAATACTTCATTAACAAAGACTCACATGTATCAGAAGTTGCTAGTGCAATTCTTTTTCAGACTTGAGGAAGGATAACCAAATATTGGGTAACACACTGGGAAGACTATCAGAGAGTTTCTCTATTTGTTTATATAAATGGGCCAATGCTTCAAAGCACTTCAGAGCACTTAACTAAAGCAAACAAGCACTTGAACTTTAAATATCTAGCAAGAGGAGCTATTGACAAGTATGACTTTACTTAGTAAATACTAATATCTCTGCGAACTTTAATTCATCCAGTCTCTTCACAAAGAGAAGCAGCAGACTATCTCAACTTCAGCTCCAGTGCAAGGCACACAGTGAGAAGGGTGAGCAACTGCATATGCCCCTTTTATTTTATTTCTTTTTGTTAAACACAAACTGCCTTTTTTTTTTTTCTTCCCCTATATGGGGACCCTATGCCCACAGTAGTCTTTAGAAAGCTGTTTCTGATGTTAAATCAGAACATTATTCTCTCTCATTTGGCCTTTAAAGTGGGATTTCTCCATCTTAAGAACATTCTTTTCAACTCCTTGCTATCCACAGGCAACTAAGCATCGATCAGGGAACATCACAGTTACCAAACACTGCTCTATTAACTCCCAACAGGTGTTAGAAATGCAGTAGAAATAGCTTCCTACACTCAGTAAAAACATTGAGCAAAAGCATTGCTTTGCTAAGCAGTCACGTAATGGGGTTAGTTTCATGTGCACCTTTTTGGTCTTCATCTTGTAAAACACTCCCTAGCTACTGCAATGTATACAATTACAGTGGTCACTTCTTCATCAAGAAGAGTGTGATTGGATGCACATATACATTTCCGCTGAGAAATCAGCATCCAAAGAAATAATCTAAATTATTATTCTGTTGGACAGTATTTTTTTTTTCCCTTTGCAACATTATGACTTCATGTAGGTCAAGTACCATGCAGCTTCATAACTGGACTTTCTGCCAAATCACGTTTGCAGCTATACTCTGAGAAATGGTGAGGATTTACACATTCAGTGGCAATTTTCAGAAGGAGAATACCACCAATATATACCATGTCAGCTCAAGTACTAAGTGAGCACTGAGAACCATGAAGGCTGCACTTAAGCTTGTCCATCTAGCAGCACATACATCCCACTAGCAGAACTCCTGCCAATGTACGACTCATCCTGCAGGACTCTTTGCTTTTTATTTCTCACAATTTGTTTTGCATACAGTCTGTGTAGCATAGCAGAAGAAAAGTGATGGAATAAACCTTTACTTTTCCTTTGTTGCTATATCTAAAGAGAAAGAAAATAAAACATTTTTAAACTGTATTCTGGAGTTTGAGAGCCACACTGGGATTTCATTTTGCTAATTTTAGGTTACACATTTTCCTCAACACAAAGCATGTTTTGAAAAAGTTTACAGAATGATTTGTAAAAGTGTGTGCTGGGAGGAGTGAGGGTTGCTTGTGTGTGCACATTTGTACAAATGCGTGTAAATTTGGTGGTATTGGCTGTTAAAGATTTGCATGGGCCAGTCCAGTAATGAAGACTCTTCAAAACCTTATCTTACCAGAAAAAAACAAACAAACAATACAGAAGAGATGCAGTTAAGCATATGAACTACTCAGAGATTAGGCTTCAGTCTAGGTACAGTTCCTGAAGGAAACACCTTTGAAACTTCTTTGAAATACCCTTTAAGTTATAATTGGGTTTTAATACATAAAACAGCCAAGCAATTTAAATGTTTGGAAAAGAAAACAGGCTGTCCTAGAGTTTACGAAGTGATAAGCCTGTTTCTTATCATTAACTATGAGTCCTGATTTCAAACATGACCATCTACTAGCAAATGCTCTCCATAGCTGACACTGTAAGATCACGCAGTGTTTATCAAATGAATATTCCAGGGCCCAAATCTGATATTATCCCCCTGCTCTCCCCTCCCCTCAAACCAGCTTGGTTTCTGCAGAAGTATTTTTGCTTTCTACTCTTAAACAAGAAGTGAAAGCAGAATTAAGGTTATTCTTGGGGTGCTCTTCTCATGATACATTTCAGTCTACTTCACAAAGAAAGTCAGATTTGGATATACAGAATGCATATCATGATGTTCCCACAACAAACTGAAAATAAACAGAAAAATAGAAGTGTTCAAGGATAATGTGGTGCTCTCTTATTTAAAGAATAATTATTAGTAGTGAAAGACCAATGAAATAGAGCCAGGACAGCATAAAGTGTGTTTCTGGGTATCAATATCCCAAATAATATACCATTTCAAAGTAGTGATAAAAACAAGACTATGTCAAAAGAATACGGAATTCAGTTTTCAACATGCTGTAAGTAATGTGATCTAATTTAGAAAGCCCTCCAAATTCCCATGGTTTTGGTAAAAATGAATTAAAGGGTGAAATTAAAGAACAAAAGAAAAATTTAGACAAAATGAACTGAGAAAGAAGAGACAAAAGCAGTGAAAAGAAACAGATACAGGGAAAGTACTGGTCTACTTTATTCTAATAATAGAGTCATCAGAGTATCTGCATGCACTAACACCTAATTTGAGCATCCTGAATTCTGATCCTGATTTCCAGAGATGGCAACTACATATTAAAAAAAAAAAAAAACCACCTTAAATTGCTCATTACTAGAAATAGATTGATTTGCATGAGAAAGGTACAGAGTTAGATTCCCATTTCATTTACGAACATTAAGATCATAGACTGAAATCTCTAAATAAGCCCTAACCCCCAGGTTAACACTTCCTGCTTGGTGGCAGCAACATCATTGCCCCCAGGAACTGGGCTGCATGGAGCAGGCCCAGCAAAAACTGATCAAGGGCTTTGGAGATGAGCATGGGACCCTGCAACTCTGTTCTGTGTTCAAAGACAAGCCGACAGGGAAACATTGGAATGGGAAAAGTCATCACCAGTGAGAGGCTGGAACGTATTTGGGTCGGTCTGAGCACCTGACAACACAAGTCAGTCTTGCAAGCAGCTCAGCAGTCAGCAAGTAAGGACCGTGCAGTGAAAGCACAAGGATCAGTTCACATGGAGCAACATCCAAAGCTGCAGGCATGCTCTACTTTTCTATTTCTTGTTGGCTTTCTCCCTTTCAGCAAAATTTGCTGGCAGGGGTGGTCAGCTGCTTTGCTTCTTCTTATGTATGCGAATTTAGAGTGACCAAAGAAAAGTGAGTTTATCCTAGAAACCAGGTAGGAGTAGTCCAGCATGGTGTACACTGGGGACAAGACATGCTGACTGCAGAATAACAGCCGTCATTTTCAACTCTGTTATGTTTTGCAAGGTTAGGAGGTGTTTTTTTTTGTTGTTGGTTTTTTTTTTTGGGGTGGGGGGGGGCAGAAGGGGGAGAATCGGGGGAATGGACGCTAAATTTAATATAAGCAAATCACTAAGATATTAGAAAAGCAGAAGCTAATTTACCTGCTTCTTTAGAGAATAGCTCGAGGATCTAAGTTATTGTTTTCCCATACTTCCAGCTCAACTCTAAATATTACATTGTCAGAATCATCATCCCCTGAACGCTACATGTGAAAATTCCTAATTAAGCATTTTTGTGCTTTAACACTTTCTCTAGGCACAGTTGCCCAAATAGTTAAGAACCACCTCAATGATCGTCAGACCCATGCTGAAATTTGGCATCTCCCTTTGTTTTGCAGTGGAGAGTGTGTTTTACCCCAGATAGTGGCTTGTGAGCTTCGAGGACAGTCAGCCACTAAGATCTTTCTCATCTGCAAGTACCTAGCACGTTTCCTTGTTTTAAATTACTGCACAGTTACAGCAGCCAAAATGCATTTATTTAACATCAACAACTAAAACCCCGCATCCGACCACCCTGGACTCTTGTAAAGTTCACGAGCAGGACCCACATTTGACACGTCAGCTTGCAGCAGCAGCTCACACTTCATCCCTCTGAAGCGATACGCTTCGAGAGGCAAACCACAGGCTCCTGGCTGCGCTCTCCCACCACCCCAGAGGCTCCTGCCAGCACGTTTCACCAGACAAGTGCACAGGAGAGGGCACGAATCCCCTTCATCAACTCACCATCCTTTTCTAGTCACATTCACTACGCATTGCATTAGAAAATCGTAACGGTGTTAAAATATTTTGGCAGGATTTGTTATGGCCAGATCACTCACTTCCTTTGGGACACACAAAGCCTCCTCTGGCAATGAAACAGCCAAAATGTCAGCAAATCCTATAGAACAAAAAAGGGTCCGTCAATGTAAAGCCTAAATGAATCTCTATTAAAAACAGAAATCAAACAAACAAAAATATGCATAACAAAAAACATGAGCATAAAAAGAAACAGCAGAGAAATATTCACTTTTGATTAACATTTTCTTTTTCCACCCTCCAGAAACTTTTTTAGCAGCATTACAATGTATTCATCACAAGGTGCTATTAGAGCACAAGCTCACTCCGAGTGTTACCAATTCGCGGACAGATTAGAGGGCACATTAATAACATAGTTAATATGAAGTGTTTAGAGCCTTTACGTCTGTGACAAATACGACTCAGCCAAATTTCCTGACCATTGAGGCCACGGAGGAACAATTTGGTAGATTTCATCAACAGCTCTAATTATGTTCCTGTCAAGTCGAGAACAAAGTAATCCATAACTGGGGGGCTGCTCAGAGACAGTGGCACACAAGAGTAATTTATGCCCAAGACACAGGGCCCTTGCTGTAGTTAGTGAGCACAGCGCCTGACTAACAAGTGGGTTCAAAAAGGAATTTATTAGGAAAAACACAGCCCACCGGCTGCGAGTAGCTTGTCAGGTGCAGGCTTATGAGGTGTTACAAGGCAAAGTCTACAGGCAAGCCTCGTCTATGAGACTTCCCACACCCATACTCGTCCCTGCCTCTTTGGGTTTAAAAAGCGGGTTTTCAAGCCCAAAGCATTGCTTAGCAGGGGAGTGGGACCCGAGGACTGGTGAGCACATGGCCATGACCCCGTGCTTCAGAAAATCTGTTCAGTCGTCGGGACACGGGTAGCACCGTGAAGCAGAGCGGATGCCCTTTCGCGATCCTATAAATAATGCGCTAATGAAACACCCAAAGGGATTATTAGTAGCAGTAGCCTAAAATGCCACCATACACAATACGTTTCCTACCACAGCCCAACTATAAAACAGACTGGGGAGGGGTGCAAGTAGGAGAGAAGCCGTCAGTTAATTTTGAGTCATTTTCCACCGTGATCTATATTGGGATGCAACCTCTGTGCTTTCAAGCAGGATAATTTCATATGTGACACTCTTGATGCATTTCACAAAAAGTCTCTTTCACTTGGGACAGGCTACTTTTATAAGTAGTAAGATGTTAGAGAAAACAGTGTTATGCATTGCAAATGTAATTAAGAACAGTATCTATAAACCTTTGGAAAAAATAGCAATAGGAAAAGTTATACTTAAAACATTCTCATGTGACAAAAAACAAATACAGGATGGATTTTAAAGCAACTTTCTGAAGTTAGCTGTGAGCATACACTCTTGTCAGCAGTCTCAGGTTTTTATTTAACAAGACAAAAAACACAGAACTTAAAGAAAAAAAAAAAAAAAAAAAGTAATTTTACATCCCTTTCTTTGATACTGAAGAACCAAGCTTATAAAACCAGTACCAGCAACCAGAAGGGACTGAAGCCCAGGTGAGGAGAGCACTCAAACAAGGCCCACTTTGAAGACTGACCTGCATGGGGGCCTGCAAAGGTTGCTTTCTTTTTCCTAAGTTCCCCACTGGTAAAGTAGGCACCAGCATTTGTAGGGAAGGACACTTGTCCCCACATGCCATATCTTACCAATGTATTTTTGAATTGGCTTCACTAAACTACCTCATAAACAGTGGCACAGAGTGAACGCAGGATGCGGCTGGGGAGCACTACACAAAACCCCTCAAACTCTTCTTTCATGCTTTGCAAAGGAGTCTTATTCAAATTTGATTGAATACATCTGAACTGGTAACTTCTCTGCTCTTAGGTTTAGGGACCTAAATGTCTGCACCTCCTGAGCTGGATGGTATTAGTCTCTTAGGGAGGAAGCACTTCACAGAATTACGATTACTCACACCTTACAACACTTTGCATCCAAGGATAAACAAATAAACAACACTTCACAAACATCGATGGCTTCAACTTCACAGCGAGGTAAAGCAAAAAGGGAAGGACACGATGTTATTCTGCAGATGCAAGAAGAGAAAACTCTAGTAAATCACCCAGAGGGTAACCCAGGAGCCGAGCAATGCTGGACTTCATAATTCCCCGGCTCGTGATTCAGTCACAAGACACGCTTCCTCTCCTGGTGAAATGTCATGCTGCCTCATGCCTCTGCTACAGAACACATTTTAACCAAGTGTAGCAAAAGCATGATGATCCCATTAAGTATCTAACATCTAATACCTTGTGAAAACTAATTTAGTGCTTTATCAAATCTCTAGTTTGTATGTAGAGCGTAAACTGGCTACATTTGCTAATAGGGCAGATTGACCCATCCCATATATTATCAAAACACATCAAAGTCTGCTGGAGGACATAGCCTTAGCTACTTATTATCCTCTGCATTAACTGTCTCACCAGCTACTCCACCAATACATTTCCTTGCAACACATCTGTCACGATTTTGCTGAGAAATCAGCAATTCTGAGCAGTGCAGTGGTCAGAGACAGATAACAGGACTAAACCCATTGTGGCCACTCGAGTTCCCAAACTCCCGTTAACTGGCACAAACAGAAACCTGCCGCGCCAGCACTCCACTGCCGGGCCCCTGAGATTTGCCCTCTTACTTAGATTTGTATTTTTAGAGCTTTCGTCATTCACATGATTTCTTCAAGATTTATTACATACAAGAGAGAAATAAAGCTACATGCCAGCAGCTTCAAATTTACAGGATGATTTTTTTTTTTTTTTTTTAAGCAGAAAAAGGGCATCTTACACAAGAGAACATGTGGCTTAGTAATCAGGAAAGAAAGTGCCAGAATATTACTAATAATAATGTTAGCAATATTAGATCAAATGAGAACATCTTTGTTGGCTTGGATGCTGCGCAGTCGTATTCCTGCCTGTAATATATTTAGGGTATTATTTGTGACACTGTGTAATGCATTGTAAATTTTGAAGCCACACTTCTTAATGGCTGGGAACTAACATAAATGGCAAAGATACTTTTTTTATTTATTTAATTATAATTGCTACTATTCTCTGTTAGGTAGTATTTGCCTTTATCTGGAAATGCTGAGCCATTGTACATGTACTATCTGGCTACCTGAATTACCAATTATTGCCATAACCCAGAAGGTAATACTATAATATTCCTGAAGAAAGCCAAAACATACTCTCCCTTGTAAAGGAAACCAAATCTACTCCACTGAGAAAATTCGTCTTTCACTTTTCATAAGTGACTGTATATAGTTCTAAGACATAAGCACATCCCTAGTCACTGAAATTGACAAAACATTGAATTCTATAGTTTCAATCATTTTATTTTTCTATAGACAGTTTGTCAAGCTGTTTTTTTTTTTCTTTCTTTCTTTTCCCTTATAAATTCTAGCCCTCCATATCTTTAAACCCTAGTATAAACAAGTAAAAGGTATTTTGCCGTGCATGAGGGCTGTTATTAGAAGTTTTCTTGGTGATTTCAGAGCCCATTAATGATGGGCTCATTTCTCATCTAGAGAATATTAAAACCTGCTTACAGTCAAGCTGTGGTTTAGCATCACCAACCCAAGCAGGCCAATATAGAGTCTCCTGCTGGGTAAAACTTCTAACAGGTGAACTTCTGGCTGGGGGAATATATCAAACAGAAAACAAAGAAGTGGCCAGTGAGTTAAAATATAACAATTCTGCTCCTGGATTTAACTGCAAATCTTTGGAGTTTTATCCCCCCACCTTTCTTCTCTCCCCTCTTTTTTTTTTTTTTTTATTCTGTTTTTATTTTGAAATCACAGGAACTACGCAGCCTAGCAAGACTGTAATCACTCAGCAGGAACCTGGCACAAGGACAATACAGCCACCAGCCAGGCAGCGGGAAAATGAAGGAAATCTCTCTCTCCCTCCCCCTATGTTGCTTAAAAGGGGCCCGGCGTGAATGAATCTTCCCGGTAGCCACCAACAATTTCTTATTCCTTCCGAGCAATCATCAATTTCAGCATCAAGTGGTTTAGTGGATCCACAACTGGTAGTGGCAGCCGAGTAAGCCCAGCATGCAAACGTTTTGGCTAATTTAAAACCCTTGTGCTGCCGAATCAAACATGACAAGACAACAGTAAAAAGAGAGGCTATTATCCCAAATGAGAGTCGGCGGATGGCTGAAATTGGCTTGAGTGGCAGAGACAAAAGAGGTGGAAGGAGCAGGGACAACCAGGCATGATAATACCAGATACAGCACTCGCTTTTTCCCCCACCCTCTGTGCATCCACACATATCACTACAAGGAGGAAAAAAGGCAACATTTCCAAGTTCCACAGACAGAAAAAAAATCACATAAAAGGATACAAAATAAATTAGTAGCTGGTAAAACATTTGCCCCATGGGGATGGAGAAACTTAACTTACAAGAGACGTTGCCCCTGCGATAGAAAAGCTAGCACTCTGAACAGTAAAACTGTCATTTCCTACCTGAATTAGTGTCCTGCTGCCCAAAGTTCATTACCGTGAGTTGAGGATCGGAAGCACTGATTTAGGACAGAGTAACCTTAAAACGAGAATAACCTGTGGTGCAGCTACCAGTGAAGGGCTGCTACCTGTGGAGAGCTCACCAAGCGCCCAGATCTCAGAGAGCTGCTAGGGGAGGAAAAGTGGAGGGCAGAGGAATTAATTTTGCAAGGCATTTGGGAGGCCACGAGCAGACTGATGATGTTCAGAGCCGTGAACCCTGGTGATGGCTTGCAGCTCACAGAATGACGACCTGTGGGATCACTGGAGAGCAAGCAAGTTGTCTTTTGCAAGATTAACAATTTAAAAGTGCTGAAATTAATTTTGTTTAATAGCTGTGGGTGCAGACTCCTTACAAAGTAGGTTGCAAGGTCAGCAAGCCTCCTAAAGACTTTTAAAATGCAGCTTTTTATAGGGACAGTAGATTTAGGGTGGCTTAGGGCTTAAAGATCTAAAAAGCAAAAGAAGTGCAAAAGGTCATTTCCTACCACTTCCAAATCTTGGGTGAAGACACATTCTCTATTTCACTTCTCACTCTGCAACATGCATTTACTGGTGCATTCAAAGCTACTTGAAGCAGCATGGGCTTCTTAAGCAGACAAGGTGAAAAAGACAGTAAAATCAAATAAGAGAACCAGACTAACGAGAATGTAGCAGCCTCCTCAGAGTCACACTGGAACGTGTCTACCTGTGTTGCAAAGAGTTGAGGGAAGGAAATTAAAAAAGGAGAGTGAGAGACTGGGAGGAGAAAGGCAAGGGCAGGGAGAGTGCTCACCATCCCGGAGCAGTTCGCCTGTGATTCACATTGCTTCCTTACGTGAGGCCATTACTCTGTAAAATACTGTAATTTTACAGAGTGTGTGAAGGAGCAGCTGGGCTTAATGCTGAAACCCAGATCAGCCACTTAAGACACACTTGCTCGGCTTCACACCCTAATACCCGTGAGCTATTGCAACGTATCAGAATAGACTGACCATAGCTCCATTGTAGGACACTTTTCATCCCACCCTTTTATAATAGCATCCAACAAATGTCATAGGTAGAATTCATAGTGAGTGTAGGTTTGGGAAACGGAAACAGTGCCTCTTCTCTGCACCACTGTATAGGAGGGTCTACAGTCAACATCGCCTGAAGAAATCCTGAAGAAATTTGCACACACACACACACCCCATACAAGAAAACAACTGCCCAATTCGGTATTTATACATATCCACCTGGGGTTCCTCAGGGAACCACGAAACCATATGAGAATCTGATTGCAATGGATACAGCACACAGGTTCATTTCAACGTGCTCACTTCTCTTAAATCCTTTCCCCCCACAGCGTGAGGGAAGCACTGGGTTCACACTGCGAAGGACAAAGCCATTCAGTGGAGGTGCACGCTTCTGACACACAGCACATCATGGGATCACGGGACAGGCAAGTTTCATCTGCTCCTCTGCCAGATCCAGGCAAGCAGAATCGCCTTCAGTGTTCGGGGCAGCCTGTATCAGACAAATGCGCTGTCCTGCGTAATGACACTGAGTTGCTACGGCTCTGCAGGCGGAGGGGGCCATTTCCCTGGCAATGAGGTAACTGCCGGTCATTAGAGAGAACAGAATTAATTCAGCCGCAAGCTCATCTCTGACGGTGGCCGAAGCAAGCGCACCAGCCATTTTTCTCTGCCGGTTCCACAGGGATTTAGAACAAAGAAAGGGGCCCCTGAGAAACACTCAAGACACCACAGGAAAATCATTTTAGATGCATATTAATACTGCCACTGAATGCTGTGTGTTTTCAAGCTGACACATGCTGTCATATGTAGTATTTGTTCCCTTTTTAGTCTCAAAGTTGAATTCATATCCTCACACAGCACTTCAAGAAAACCCCAGTTCACAGTTCAGCAAGGCACTGCTTAAAAGGCAAGCCTGATACAGGTCCTTAGGGCACCTCATCCATCCTGCACTTGGATGGCATTCTCCACCAAGGGACCCCATTAGGAAGGAAGGGCAAACTGAAATCCTAACCCAAAGCAGCCTGAAACAGCACCAGCATACTGGTATAGCAGCGATGGATGAGACTCCATTTGTCTTCAAAGCATGGGAAGCCAATATATCTGCTTCACTGCAAACTCAACTTTACTTTCCAACCTTGTAGTGTACTTAAAGCAAAAACGTAGATCAGCTTTCTGTCTGGGGATAAAGCAGCAGAGAAGTATCACCCAAGGCTCCAATTAAACAGATGGGAAGTGACGCACTTGCAGTGCAACTCTATGCAGCAAAACACCCCAAGATACAGTGTCTGTGTTACAGATCAATTGCCCAGGAAGGCAGAACCACAACCTGCAGCTTTCCTCTCCCCTCCATGTAGCAGAGAAACTCAGAAGCATCTTGTGCTGGTATAAAGTGTGCTGGAAAATGCAGCTGCTATAGGAACACTATCAATGCTGGAGATATCCCAGATCCTACCCTACCTCCAGAAGGTTAGGCCCTTGCAAGCAGGAAGAAACTTTATGTTTGTTCTATGGCCAAAGTAATTACAGGCTTACCTACTTCATATTTCTCCTTTCATAAAAGAGCTTTGTGTTGTTGTTGAATGAACTGAGTATGAGGCTAATGTTTATCTGGAAGTCTCTGAGATAAGTTTCAATCTGATCGAAGGAGCTACAACTTCACTCCCTTCAGGAAAGGTGATTCCTTTTATACCAGGTCTGCATATGGCCAAGTGAACTTCCTTCAACATCGTTTTCTAAAATATTTAAGCTTAGATAGGTGTAATTCCCTCACGAATGATATGTAGGTATACATTTTGGGGTATACTACATTGCATGTTAGTTCACTGAGTATAGTGCTGAAACATGAACTCACATTCTTCATCTGTGGACGCAGTTCCAAGGAGAACAGTCCAAATCTCATTCAAATACTTTCAAGGAGAGGTTCAAATACTGTAACATGAAAAAGGTCTGGTAGAGAAGAACTATTTTTTTTGAAAGCTTGTCACCTGTTTATAGGAATCTCTAGCCAGGGCTCTTATTTATTTTTCATCAGCATCTACTGTTGCAGATGAAATCTTCCTACGCCAGGAACCACACAGGTTCAAAGAGAGAAGACCACCATGACCAATACATAGTATAATTTACAGGGACTAGCCAGGCAGCTGCTAGGGACTGAATATATGTTTCTTCTGCTCCAGCCAGGAGCCTAAACCTAAGGTTATCCTGTCCTAGCATAGCACCATATCACCTCTAGTGCCAATTTGGCAGACTGGAACCGTATATATCTACCTGCCTATTCACTTCATATCAAGAAGAAAGCAGGAGGAAAAAAACAGCAAGGTCAGGTACTTACGTATGAGCAACATACCTCACATGAGGAACAGCTACCTCACGTGGACCCAAACCAACAACAGAAAGCCTTCTCCTGACCAGGGCACAATTGGTTGTTAATAAACAGTCATCCACTCAAAATGCCAAACCAATTCTCTTACCACCTGGGCTCAAAATCACAAAGTACCTCTAACTAAAAGCCGTTTTGTACATATGTGGTTATTCTCCCTGTAAATCCATGGAGAAGATGAACCTAGGTATTCTGCTAATCTACAAAATCTAGTTAGCACTGAGCAAAGGTGGAGTCAGATTCTCTGACACTATAAAGATTCACATCTTCAGTGACTACAAAAGCTGTATGGATGAGGTGTCTAATCAGACTGTCCCAGACCTCCTATTTAAACTCCTTGACTCAAATTTGTCTCATTTTTATCCTACATGTCACACTCTTAATTGGTCCTTGCCCCGCAGAAAAGTGGGAGAAACTCAAGAACCACCCTCTTCACTCCAGTTCTCCTTTGGATTGTACATGTTTCTCGTGAAACAGAAAGCACTGCCTCAGAAGCTTGTTTTTTTCAACTTGTAATGTTTTACAGACCTCTAAAGGTCTTCAAGACCTCCACAGCTCTAGAAGATGACAGTGAAACAAGAAACTCTACTGCTCCCTCACCATTACTGGGCCTTGGCATTTTTTCTGGCCCACAGCGTGGCAGTATTTTTGAATGACTTCTCTGAATGAAGAGCAGGGAGAGGAGAAAGTTGGAAAAACAGAAATGAGAACTTGGCAGGAGGAAAAAAAGAAAAAAGAGGCCTAAATCAGACAGATTTCTGTTTCTGACAATGACACAGTGGAAAAGAGCTTGCTTCTTGCTTTTCCTCTGAAACACAGAAAAAGACAGGTTCTGATAGTGAATGCTACAGCATACTATATGTATCTATATTGCTATACTTGGGATTATTAAGCATCAGTTGCAGGAAAGACATTAAGAACTGACAAGCCATGGCCATGAATCTGAACGTTAACTCTCTTCATTTCACCACCTTTCCTCCTAACAACCAGGAGACCAATACCACAAAAGTTTTCCCAAAACCATGTTAAAAGTCAAATGAATTGGATGCTCACTGCAATGCCCAGAGAACTGGGAAGCTTACTGTGTTTGTCAAAAAACTTTGCTGCAGTCATCTTCGAAGCCCTGTCTGTACCACTGGGACAAACACATTCCATACGAAGAAGTATCAAGAGGGTTTTATGACGCATTACTAGGAAAAATAAATAAATAAATAAATAAATAAAAAATTATACGTCTCATACTTTCCAGTGATAATTTTTTTGAAATAACGCTGCCTCCTATCAGGAGACATCTCCCTTGCTTTCAATAGGATTTTAGGTCTAGCACATGCAGAGGATTTCCATGCCAGCTGTTATTTTAGCACCATTAAAAATAGCGAGTGAATTAATCAAACCATCCTAAACCACAAAAAAAATCAAGGAAACCTGAAGCCCGAGATGAACAGTGCCATACAGACAGAATTAATTTTGTGTCTGTTTTCCCTCAGGTGCAGAGAGTGGTCATTAGGGAACAGTCCAAAGGAGTTGAGGAAACTCATTACTGATGTGGCAAACCAGCATCGAGGGGCACTTTGTTTCTCTTTTCCTTTCACACAGGCACGAAGCAGGAAGAGACTTTTGGGACCCAACCATACCATGGAGTGGGAACGAAGTGCCTCCAGCCCTGCTCCACAAACCATTCCATCAGCACAAGTCTCCGGCAGGTCGGAGACGAACTAACTTTTCCAAGGTATTAAATTAAAAGATGTTGAATTAAGTTAAACGCCCCACATTGAATTGACATTTCCCTTTTTTAATGCAAGCTAAGATTGATGAAAAATACCACTTATCTACATTAAGGGTCAAAATATCCAGCAAAAGAAGCCTCTGGTTCAGCGCGTCAGAGCAAAGTCAGTCTTACATAATCCGAGGACCAGGACGCGGATCACATTCTGATGATCCAATTAATGGTGGGATACTTTGCAATCAGCCAGGAAGCAAGGCCCCTAACAGATTGTGGGGCTGTAACATCAATTTCTTAAGTGCATTTAAAGGATTACAAATGTTAGTCCTGGCTTGAGATTGAAACACCTATTGAGGTGCTCTGAACCACATTACAGTAATTGGGTACCTGAATTAATGCCATTTCTTCTGATGGGTGAGTTGAATACATTGGAATTACGGGTTTCTTTTGCTGTATTTCACTTTCAGCCTTTTTTTTTTTTTTTTTTCCTCTCCTCAGAGCATAAATCTGAGGCAGAATATCTCTTTTTATCTAGTTAGCTTTAATTACAGCCTCAGGCAGAGGCACCCAAGTACTGTCCTAATTTTACCTTCTACTTTGTTTGGGTGGTGTTGTTTTTTTTGTTTGTTTTGTTGTGTTTTGTTTTTTTCCTCCTTATTTTACCACACAATGACATTAAGACAGGAATAAAGTTACTTTTTCTTGAAGCTTTGTTGGGGAATAGGGGGGAAGGCTGTTGAGAAACAGCGAAAGAGAAATCTTTCTTTTCCTTCCCATAGCCCTCTTGCACTATGTAAACCTTTTTATGCATGCACCAGATACCATTTGCAGTGTTTTACACCTCCAGAGAGCTAGAACCAGGGCCGCCTCAATTAGTCTTCTATTCCTTCTGAGGTCAGTTCAAGTAAAGGTCTCAATCATATCAAATTGGCAGGAATGCTAACTACCTGGGTATTTCAGACCATCCAGAGTTCAACTAAAACATGTAGCTGGTTTCAAGCGTACTCCATGAATATAAACCGTACGCATAAAACTGTACGTGTGTGCCAGAGACTACACTTATGTCTAAAATAGCTCGGGGCATAGGGTTGTTTGTAGAGTTATCCAGCCACCACCTCTGTTAGACTGCAGCATGCAGCATAAAGGCTGCACGCGCTTTCCTCTCGTATCATATGAGTTTTGATAATTAGTGTTATAGCAGGGAATTCCATCCAGTTTTGCCCTCAGCCTATGCAGCACTGACATTTCAGCAACCTCGGCAGTGGTTTCTCACTTGCAGCTAACTGGAACAAACACAGCCACGATATAAAGACCAGGCTGTGGAAAAAAAGGGGAGGGAAATGGAGTGTGGTATTCCAGATATTCCAGTGCACTCTGTAAATTTAATTTATCTGGTTACAGCACATCACATTTAGATACTGTTTTAATTACTCAGTTTCTCCAGGTCTATTAATAACTGAAGTTATAACGTACATATACAATGTATTATAAACACACACTTTTTACATTCTGTACATATATACCTCCTTCTAGAGATATTCCAACTTTTGGTCCTACATTCAGGATTCCATAAGAAACTGATTCCACAGTGATTGTGCTTTAATTTTGGGTTTGCTTAAGATAACTGTAAACAGAAAGATACAGGAGCTATTTATCTTCAGTGCTGGTTAAGAGGAAATCACAGCGTATACCTTCAGGGAGCTAAGGAAGCACAATGATTTAACTGGCATATGAAGGAAAGAGACAGCTTCTAATTCAGCAATACAACTTCCTGACTCTCAAGGAAAAGCAGTTCACATGCTTTTGTCAGGTAGCCTTTCACAGTTAACTGTGTATGTTTGTTTATTTTTATTTTCCACTGCATAAAAAACAGTAGATACGGGAGGGATCCCTGGGAACCATTCAGCGGTGCTCCTTGTTTCTCTTGAATGTGTTTCAGTGTTCTTTAATTTCCCTTCCCCACTAACATGGAAAATTCCTAGAGTTTAGAAATAATCTTTGTGAAGCACAACAAAACCTACAAACTAATTCCACATAGGAGGTGATTAATCAGAGGACAGACATAGCTTCATTGTAGGGCCACATGACGATGCATGGTGTAAGGATTTAAGAAAATAAAAGCAACAGTATCTTGCAGATATCAATTCAAATTTCAGAGTAGTTTTTGATTCATTAGATCATGCTCGTTGAAGTGATTTACATACAGATAATGAAAATGCAAGCCCCAAGGACTAGTTAGCTGTTTAGCAGTGTATACATTTCATATAACCGTTTCCATACATCCAGTTTTAAATTCATTAACAAAAATTAATTGCTACCCAGTGGTCTACGTTGCACAGCACGTAGCTGTGATATACTTTCTAAATTACTGCTTTTTATCACTCCTCTAGTGATCTCACAGACAAATTAAAATTTTGCTCTCCTGAAAGAATTGGGTAAAAATTCATAGTAAAGCTCATGTTTATTATAGTTAGTTAGAATTAGCAACTGAGCTTGAGGAAATATTTGTCTAAACTTTTTCCCTATCGCCCTTTGGAAAAGACAGCGTGATGCCCTTAGGACTCTACCGCAGAGACACAACACAGCTCACTAACTTTCTTTTTGGACCTGATCCAGAATGTATTGAAGTCATATGGAGACTTTTCATTGACTTCAGCGTTCTGTACTTCAGGTCTTCCAGCCCTCATTGTCCTGTGTCCCCCCCACACCCCTGCCCCCACACCCTTACTGAGCTTTGCTGTGCGAGCCTTAACTGTGTTGTTATTGTAGCAGCACATTCAGCATGAAGTATTTCCAAATGTGTCTCCCTCTCTCTCTTTTATTTTTAACTCAGCTTAGATAAGGAGAAAAAAAAAAGTTATTTTTCTTAATTAACTAACAGAAATTGGTCTTGGATTTTACAGATGAGTTATAATGATGGGGGGAGGTAAGGTTTGCTTTTTAGTAATAATATGTAATGGATAAAAAAATAATAATAAAAAAATCTTTCCACACTCTTTCCATCGTATTTCACAAATATTTACAGTGTACACCTCAGGTTTGAAATAAGCCAGGGAGAACTAATTCATTGTTTACACTTGGAATCCGAGGTGGCCCAGTCCCATAAGGGCAGTACAATGCACTGTATCTTTCCGTTCTCAGTACTTATCTTAATCTTAATAACTAGCCAGACAACTGACTCCAGAGTCCTGGGCTTATCGACTGGAATTCGTCACATGCACACAAGAGAAGACAAGAAATGCATTATATAACAATGCCATACAAATCATTATCTTTTAATATTTAAAAGTATGTATTCAAAGTCTGATACGGAACCATTTTGGTTGAACTCAATTCCACTGGTTGTTATTAAATTTGATAGCAAATGAACAAAAATACACTTGTAACATATTTATCTGCAAAAGAGTTTATTTGCAACAGATCAAAAGGCTGCTTCTTACTGCATTTTAGTTACTGCTATCAAATGCAATCTGCTTTTTAAACATGCTTTGATATGGGAAGACTATTTTCAAAACAGGTTAATAGGAAATATATATATTTATTTTTTCTAGGTCTCTTAAGTACCGGGAAATGCCCAGAGTGTGAAGAGAAAGTCTATTGCGCCCTCACCGTAGGTCTATGGCATGATTTCTTTGAAGTGAGTTTACTTAAGGAACAGGACAGACATTTTAACTGCGTACACCAGAAACTTAGAACAGCTTTCAAGCTGACATACGTAACCTAAATTTTGGTTTCAGTGTCTCACATATAATGGCATATTTTGCCAAGAGGCAGCGGTTATTCCAAATGTGTGTTATCAAAAGCATCAGAGGTACTCTTTGCTGAAAGAGTTGTCTCATATTAAGGTTTTCATTCTTTCTCTGCACCTCCACAGTAAAAACTGCTCAAGTATATGTGCACCATGGCAAGTGGGAGAGAGAATAATGATTAAGACCCCACACTCCTAAAGCAAGAGGAGAGGAACAAAAATTTTGAACACAGACTCTGTCAGTAATTTCTCCCTCATTGCCTGCAAAATAATAAGAGAGAAGATAGATAATTTACATACAGGCATTCCCAAAACGAATTTGATATGTACTTATACAAAATTAATATGAGTTAACAAATACACTGAAAAAATTCACTGCTCAGACTGCTTCACTCTAACCCAGCCTGTAAAGTATTACTCGTGCTAGGTTTTAATACTTTCTGCAATGGGATTCCTCCAGCATAAGACATTGGGGTAGCATTCAAAAAGACTATTGCTGCTAGTGAGGGTATTTCCCAAATTGCTATTCCACATCAAAAACTTTTGAAGCCTACCCTAGGCCAAACCCTGTACTAAACCACAAACCACAGTAAATCAATTAGTTAATCAATCCCATCAGGCAATCAATTAACATGAACTAAGAAAACCCTGAGCAGACATATTCTTGTGTGAACAAAGGTCACTCACTGGGGCCTTTGTGTGTCTATTCATATTAGTTTAAGTCCAGGTTTAGGAGGAGAAATTTTCCTGTGATAACAGTTCTTTGTATTGATGTGTCAGCATAGACACCTAGTCTCTGTGTCTGGCAGAGATCATCTGTATTTTTACTCACGTAATAATGAGAGGCCACTTCTAGCAGAAGAAATCAGAGATTTGTGTTTCATAGTAGTGAGTGAGGTGAGGCCTCCTTCAGTTCCAGTGAAAGGACTTTTTGCATGAGGATTTGTAACGATACCCAAACAAGAGAGCAAACTGGGCTTTGTCAAGCATACACCTTGAAAACTGCAAATGTGAGAGGAATTTATGACCATCCCCAAGACTTTGGTCAATGTTGCAAAGCCAATTTTTGACTCCATTTGCTAGGTTCAACCTAAGAGTTGGGACAAGCATGTTTTGAACTTCTAGAGAAACACCTGCTCTGTAACACCTGCAATACAACTTCCTTTCTAATCAGAACTATAAAATAATTATAGTAATTAATGCTATTTTATAATCATGTGGTAATTACCATTCAGGGATAATCCACAAGTCAGTGATAAATTCATTGTCAGATTTGCAACATATCTGCAGCCTACTAAGCATGTGAGGTTACTTCCATACATTAACTGGGGACACCGAATTCTTGGGGTGTGGGAAAGAGTCCACACACAAGGTTCGCAAAGCTCAGAGCAAAGTAGAAGCAGAGCCAAACATAGTAGGAAACCAAAATGCTGTGAAAGTGAAATATTGTATGTGGCCCAGCCCTGAAGATGTCTGGGACTACAGGTTTGTTGTGTGAAATTGTATACTGGTACACATGGCACAGCCAAGCCAAACAATTCATAACTAGAACAACCCACTTTCCTTCCTATTCCCACATGCTGTATTGTTTTCCTTGGTTTACCAGGTGAAACTAAAGTAATGTCATAATGCTCATTCACCACCAATATTTATAATTTCGATGTGGTTGTGCTATGATGTTGCTCATCAGAGTAATGCTTCTCACAGACAACTAAACTGTATAGCACCAAGTCTTGTTTACCTCCAAAATCTTCAATGAGTTCAAATCTCCCTTCTGCATCACTCCTCTTCCACTAAACAAACTACGTTTAGTATGAAACACAGTATCAAATAAAAGCTAGCAAGGCTATTCAAATTTTAGTCGAAGTCAGAGAAAGAAAGATGTGCAGAACAGCTGAGAATTGGCCTAACTTGGGATAGGAAAAAAAAAATGCAAAGGTATGAAAATGTATTCAACAGTGCTCTCAGTGCTCAGATCCAGCGGTGACAGGGCTATAAGCAGATGCATTAGTCTGGAAATATATCAAGGTTAGATTAAGCTGCAGAGTTTCCATTTTATTAATGGTCTTCAATCTGACTCCTTAATAAAATGGAAGCCATTTGTAAAATTTTGATCAGAATCCACACTTAGCTTTCAAATGCTTGCAACCTTTGGGTATATTCAGGAACAAATTTCAGAGAGCCTATGCCTAAAACTGAAGGAGAGAAGGGGATGAGAAGGAGAAAATGACTTGAGGTGAATCAGACCTTGAAGTGAATTATTATGTAAACTATGAGTTAGGCTAAACGAAGAAACCATTGGGACAGCATGTTTTTTTTTTTTTGCATAGATCACAGAGATATTATGCTGGACCACTGCAGCATCTGCCACGGTGGTGTAACTAGAAGAGTAAATATCTAAGATGTTAGTATTTAAATATTGTCCTGAATGACATATTGGAGCCACTAGAGCATTGCTTGGGACTGGAAGGCTTGGGCTGTCACCAGGCTTACTATGGAACTTGAATAAGCATTGCAAGTAATGCAATGTTACATCACTATCCACTTGTTCAAGTTTTGTCTGATTTGATGTCATGGAACAAGAGAAAGAATGGTTTTATATAGCAGTTACTGGAAAGGGAAGTGTTGTTGGATAACATAAAAGTGACATGAGAAGGAAGTTCCCAGAAAATCACCCCTCAGTTGTATCTCTCAACCAGACAGTAGCCTCCATGGAAATAAATTAAAATTCATACTTAGAACATAAAAAGAAGCTGAAACTCAGAACTACGTAACAATCGAATTTAATAGCAAACCTGCTGCAAATGTGTATGCTGTGCTGCTGCCCTTCTGGTATCTGAAGTCTGAGAAAGAAATTTTAAAGGAAGTATTAATCATATATGGCAGTTTGTGGATGAACTGACTATAGGCTACACAAAAGTTTCAGAAATGGCTTTGACTAGGCTTTTCTCTGGCAAGTGTCTTGATCCAACGCAAAATGCAAGTACTAAAATCAGAGTACTTGAGTCCTGCTTTTTAGCCTTCAGAGAGGGAGAATCTCATTGCACAGATCTCCAAGCACCATCAGTATATCCAAAAAAAATCCAAGGAGAAAAGTAGAGCATCAACTACACTGATGAACAGTTGCATTATCCGAGGCCATGGCCTTTGTTAGCGGGCAGAAGCTTTTCCTAACACTTGAACCTGATGACGTCTATACTAATAAAGCTTACATCCATAACAAAGCATAAGCACTTCCTCTGGGAAAGACCCAGAGCTATCAGGAAGGACAACATGCTACTGTGACAAATTAAAAGTCTGTTTCTCTCCCTTTGACTTTGATATCTACTTGGATGACATTTGCGGCAGTGATGGGGACAATGTTACAGAAAGAACCTTGATTAGTCTAGCCAGGACAAAGTCACCTATTATCCTAGGAGACAAATTTGGAAATTTTTAATAAAACTAGTCACTGTCACTTTACCTTCCACCTAAGGCTCCCTGTGACCCCAACAGAAAATACAGAACATATTTATTCAGATTAACTGAACTATTTCTATAGGTGATACCTCCATCCGCTCTACATAACATATTTACCTTTATGCTCACTGACTAGCTGATAAACACAACTTAAATGCCAGATAAGTATAAGCAACTTCTCTATTCAGTGTGCCAAATATTTGTTATTTGACCCAGAATGAAATAGGCTGTTTAAGACAAAAAACTACATATAGTTACAGAAACATTGCTGTTCTACAATCTGTACTCCTACAAAACATTTTCCTCATAATCTACATGAGATAGCAATATCACATACATTAGAGTCTTACTGTTATTGCATAACCTTCGGGATTTTGGCAGTACAGAATCATAGAATATCTCTAGTTGGAAGGGACCCTCAAGGATCATTGGATCCAGATCATGGCTCCACACAGGACCACCAGAAAAACACAGTGTATGAGAGTGCTGTTCAAATGCTTCTTGAGGTCCAGCAGTCTCGGTGCCATCACCACTGCCCTGGGGAACCTGTCCCAGTGACCGACCACCTCCTGGGTGCAGACCCTTTCCCTAACCCCCAGCCTGACCCTCCCCTGTCCCAGCTCCATGCCATTCCCTCGGGTCCTGTCGCTGTCCCCAGAGAGCAGAGCTCAGCGCCTGCCCCTCCACTCCCCTCCTGAGGGAGCTGCAGGCCGCCATGAGGCCTCCCCTCAGCCTGCTCTGCCCTGGGCTGAACAAACCAAGGGACCTCAGACGCTCCTCATATGTCTTTCCGTCTTCACCATCTTTGTAGCCCTCCTTTGGATGCTCTCTAATAGCTTTTTAGATTAGAAGACCCTGGACAGCATATATTAAGCTGAGACCTTCTTGAAATTAACGTGCACAGTGAAATCAGATGTATCAAGGTCCTTAAGTCTCTTAGGCCTCTATGCAAATCATTCTACTCTTACTTTTTGAAGTTACATTCAGTAATATGATCGCACACCAGAGTTGACAAATTCAAGTGAAGCTCAAGAGCATGAAACATGAAAAGAAAAATGAAAACCCACCTCTGAAATAAACTAACCAAGTGAGTCAATATCTTGAAGCTTTTCTAGGGGACTGCAGCTAGACATAAACTGAAGGCTTTGTAGTGTCCATCTCATACTGAAATAGACAGTATTCAGCAAGGTGTTAATCCAATGCAACACACAAACTAGCAGTTTATTTAAAACAAAACTTGATCCTTATTGGGAGCTGAAATATTTGAAGCACACACAAGTAAAACTAATTTAACCTTTGAAAAGTTATCTCCGGAGGGAAGAATAGAAATCCCTTTATAAGATTTTTAAGCACTGCAATTATTGACGAGGACTATATTACTTCAGTTTTCTCTGATCAGAAAAAAAAAAGCAAAGCCACAGGAGACATCAGCAGCTGTCAGGCTGTTTTCCAACTGCAATGAGGTAGTTTACAGTGGGCTTGTGCCAGTCTCTTAAGACCCAGTTAAGAAGCCTTTTTAAAATGCCTTAAAAAGCCAACTCATACATTAATCAAGTTGAGCCCTCATCCATACTTACTGCAATACATCAATTACCATGTCTTTTTTTTTTATTTTAATAAATTCCAGTTGACAGCAGACACCTTATTAAGGCTCACTAAAATGATACAATAAGTAAAAGGCTATTAATATTGCTTTTTTTTCCCTGCTGCTATTGTCTTGCCGCACTGGTCTGCAAACAAATTCAGGCTGCATTACAATTAATGCCAATGGAACTCCTTCTAACGACTTCCAGCTTGCTAATTTTTTACGCTAATAATAAAAAAAAGGCATTGCTATGCAAGAACGGCCCCCTTTTATCATGCTCGCATGGCACACTAGAGAGCTCCTGCCATTGTTCACATGAAAGACAATTAAACCCAGGAACATCAAACCCAAAAATGACAATCTGCTAACCAGCACTGGGTATTGCTGAATTCTTTTCTCTATTTTCTGAACTGATAGAAAACAATTCTCCAAAGACATTTCCCTTCCCCCATGCCCACCCTTTGGAAAAAGAAAAAGTTTGAAAAATACCCTCACTGATTTATGCATCTCTGCTCAGAATTTATTAACTGTCTAGGGCTAATTTCACTCTTGCATGTCTATTGCTTCCAGGTTTGAATTCTGGACACATCTCAAGAAATGCAACAATAATATTGTCCACATAGTTTCACATTTAAAAATAAACACTTTTTATTTTTTCCTCCTGGTTTATGCTTTCTGGAACACTGTATAAAATGCCCAAGGCAAGAGGATGAAGCCAGTGTGGTAATAAGTTTTTTTCTCCCAATCTTCTAGGGACAAGTATGGACAGAGAAAGGGGTCATAAGGTTTGTTCAAAATTAAGCACATTCACAATGTTAATTTAGAGTAAAGGTAACTTCTCTTAAAGGTGTTTTTTTCCTGTGCCCTCTGTCAGGCAGCTTAAGACCTAGTTTTACAGCAATATTTTCCGGTTTGCACCCTGGAATATACACACACGCATATTTAACTTTTTTTTTTTTTTTTAATAAACAAACTGTGCTTTCAAACCACTAGTATTTATAGACAGTATTATAGACATGAACAATTGCACTACTTGGTACCTCTGTAATAACTTTCAGAAAAGTGTTTCAAAGCAGTTCACTATTCATTTATTCTCACAAAACCTCTAAGAAGTAGGTGTTGTTATACCTGTTTTAAAGGTATATAAATTAGGTGAAAGAAAGGTTAAATGACATTTCTAAGACCATGATGCATGCGTAGCAGCAATACAACTACAGTCTCAAAAATCCATCTCTCACCATGAAGACACCTCAAAAACTTGGAGGAGTTTTCAGCTCAAAATAACTGTTAAGAATATACTTTAAACGCACCATTATTCAGGATCTTACTTGCCTAACTTCAAGGATGCCCATAAGCCCTACTGGATTTCATTCAACTCTAGCTGTCCTGAATACAGGTACTTAACCTGTGCCTATACATGTCCTAGCAACTTGGGCCCCAGTCCAGTAAGTTTATCCTGCACACCACAGGACATAAGTATTTATTGCAAGAAACCCCAAGAAGTTTAAGCTACAATAAATAACCATTTCATATTCTGAAATATTCATGCTATTAATAAGTCTGTGAGTCTATATATATGTATGTTGCATACATGGTGACAAGAAGTAATTTGTGATTGCTACAGACCTGGTATGAATAATGACTGGCAGAGCTTTGACTGAAGGATGCAAATCTTATGAGAAATTCAAATTAAATTTGGTACAAAATCACAGAATTCTGTACAAATACCAGACCTTTTAAGCATGCAGGGGTAGAAAGAATTTAAGTTTTTAAACAAGAAACTGGGAAATTCCCATCACCCTTTTGTAATACAAAATTATTTCCCACCCTCTTAGGCTGAAGGACATCAGGCCTTTTACCTGTCACTTGAGCAGGCCTAAATATTTCCAGGCTTTTTTTGAAGCCTCTGCTTCAGACCAAAGAAGTTGCAGTAAATTCTACATTTGGGAGAAAAGAACATTTTTGTGTTGTTGTTTAATAGCCACTGAGAGCTGTGGAGTGTTAAGAATATACCCCAGGAAAGATGGATTAGTAGGAAGTGGCCAAAAGAGGCCATAAAATGTGCATTATAAATGCAATTCATCACATAACTGTGCAATTTGTCAAATGGATATTGTACCTTGCATAGTGTCTTTTGGGACAGAAGCAAAAGAAAAAGGCCTGAGAGATAACAGTTCTATTCCTGGCTCTGCTACTGGTTCTCTTTTTGACCTTGGAAAAGGCTTTTTAGCCAAAATATGTAGACCGTTTTCTACTTTTGTTATTGCACATCCAACTGTATTTTGATTAGGCTCATAGTTGCACTTCTAAAATTGCACTGTCCTGAACCCAGAGAACTAGGAGACACCTGACACAGAAATCAGACTTTTCAAAAGTCTGTTAGCCTAGGGGCTGTGTCTATGTGTCTTAAGCATAAAATAGAAAAGATAAGGTAAATATCTTAAAAGAGACACTACAACAATTAACTTGATATTTTCACAGATGTGATTAAATAGAGATAGAAAGGTTTCATCATTCAACTAAAATGGCCCTAAAATAATTGCTACCAAATAATGCAAAGTAGAAACACCTTCTCTTATTGGCGTTGCAACACTATGACTTCATTGCAATCAATACCTGCCAGACGTAACTCAGTCTGCTAAAACATACCTATCATAGCTATGCAGCCTAAACCAGCCGTCCAGAACTGCTCTCTTTATTAGCCAATGGGTTGAAACACCTTCCTAGCCACTAACGAGGGATTCAACTATGTGAATGCTGAACACATGATCCCTGACTGTTAATTCCCAAACAAGAAAGCTCCTTGTGTTGTGACAACACAGGGAGTAAGGCCCGAAGTGCTCCCCAAACTGGGTGCACCTTGGTGACTGTGGGAGCAGGGACACAGAAACCTGCTGGAAGCAGCTGTGCTGTGTTAATGTGTTGGTGTTGAGAAAACCGGTCAACAGTGGTGAACAATTGCTCACAAGAGCTCTCCAGTCCAACTTCAGTAGCTTCACTCGCTGCACCTACTCCCAGAGCAGGAAAAGTTCACATTACCTTGCTCTGCGAAGGCACTAACCTCCTTAATAGCCCAGTTAGACCCATCCCATCTTTTGTCATGCTCCATCCAAACGTGCATTATTTGGGCTACAAGGAACACAATTACTATCATCCACCTTCAAGTTACACTTCTTCTCTGAGATAAAAACTAGGATGTCCCTTCAACTTGGTAGTTGTGGTATCAACAAACACACCTGCATTACCAGCATACAGTAAAAGGTCCTTTTGCATCTTGATGAGACACATGGAGCAGCCTACGATCTGTCTGCCTCAACACTGACGGAGAAACCAAGAAGCAGTGGGTAACTTCCAGAGGTGGGGATGCTGCTTTGTTGATCTGAACCACTGGATGCTTAGTTGGCAACTTGACCAGGTAGATATATTCAGTGCCACTTCCACCTACTCCTTTTTACCTTTCTTTCTTTTTAGTTCCCTCTGTGATAGAGAGTCAAAGACCTTTTTTTTTTTTTTTTTCTCTCCTTTTCCCCCCCCCCCCTGTGATGGAGACTTTGACTCTACAGTGGAGTGCAGACTTTCACTCCATGTGAGCCTGCTGCTTTATGACTGTGATCGCACACAGGGACTGCATATAAACCACTGCCATTCCTCAACACAGCTTGCTAGAATTAAAAAAAAAAAAAAAAAAAAAAAAAAAAAAAAACACCCAAAACACACAAAAAAATACACTAAATTTTTCTAGTTTTGTTTATTTTTCCTCCCCAAAAGACAAAACAAATTAAAAGTAATAAAAACATCCGCTTCTTTTTTGTGTGGTCACACATGTACTGGCTTTGGCTCGTTTAGACACTGCATCTGAGCCAATTTAGATGTGACATCTGAGGCAATTATACAGTTCCCCAAGTCTGCAACAAAAATCAAAGGTAAACATTTTTTCTAGTCACAATACACCAAGTTTGCAGCTCATTTGAGCCCTATATAAAGTGAAAGACAACAACCCTGAACTGAAACTGCTGAAATTGGAACCCAACTCACACACGTTTGATTCATATGATCACAAAAGAAAAATAAAGACAGAAAATGAAGATGTCTGACATCATAGCCAAATTTTAGCATTGCTTAACTAGTGTCAATCAATAATAAACCCACAGAGTTACTCTAAATTAACACAGATGGAAACTGAAAGTAGACAAAACCCACACTGACTGTAATGAAATTGCTTATCGATAGTGCTTCACTTATTGTCCAAATAAAACCAGAGCACATGACCAAATTGTTTCATACCCATTCCCCTCCTTTTAATTACAGCGTAAGAGAAGCAATTGTTATCTCTTCTATCAACTTAGATTTATAATATGGCCCTCTCCTCACACTTAAGACAATATAACCTTACAACAAGGCAGTATTATAGTGCCACGTTCAGTATCCTAGCAACGGTTTAGGGCTTGCATTTGATGTCAAAATAATGGGCCCTGCTTAATCTTCTGTTTTTTTGAAGTAGGGGGTCAAACGCTGAAATCTAGGAGTTCAGAAAAAAAAATACCGAAGAGCATTCTAAAAGTACATGTATAAGGGCACGTGCTTATGTATACATGTACACACATTGATGTGTATGGGTAAATAGATAACTGCCTGTGTACACAAAATAGGTGGTCTAGTTTTTGTCTTTAAGTTGCTTAGACAAAAGCAAAAGCTGAGAAATGGAATGATGTATATCAGTTTCAAGATATCAGAGGCTTTTGACAAATGCTGTCTTCCTCCTGCTTTATCAGTTTGCTGTCTTCTGCAAATTAAAGAGAAAAAAAACACATCTGACTTATGGTCCCACTTTCACCTCATCTAAATTTGGTCCTCTCACTGTATTAAAAGAAAATAAAAAGCTACCTGCCACTAATCTCTTGTGTCTTTCCAATTTTCTTTATAATGGAAGTTGCTTAAAATGTACTACTGATTAAGTGGTCTACATCCCTATGACATTTGCCAAGCTATGAGACAGTTTGAGGCTTATCTGTATTTGACTACTTAAAACATTAACTGTGACGGGGAAAAAAAAGTTTTTGTCTGTACCAAGGATCGATGTGGTAGCCAGCAACAGTGACCAAACAGAAGGATGTTACTTAGCATCTCTACAGCTTTAAAGGCTGAGGAAAAAGTGAAAAACTGACCACCTTGCTATAACCTTCCCCAGGTAACCCAATCCTTGTACATGTTTTTAATTCTTGCTGCTAATGCCTCTTGGAAGAGCGTTAGCCAGGTAGTGTAGCTGAACATCAGCTGTCCCACCAGCAAGAAGTAAATACTGCTTTGTTGAACTAAGATTTCCGAACAAGACTGGTATTCAAACACCACCCTGGGCTGTTTGCTGTTCTTTGCCCCCGAGGCCTTGACAGAACAGAAGAAACAAAGATTGTTTCAAATTGTGCTTCATTTTCTCTATGGATCAGTTTAAAATACACACAGGAGAGGAAAAAAAAAACGGTTGCCCTTTAAAGTTTAAGGCAAACATACAAATCAACGTGGTACTTTGTGCAGCAGTCGCCGTTCTTCCCCCAGCTACGCTAACAGAGCATCAGAAGCCTGCAGTGCCACTGCTTTGCCTTCCCTCGCTTCACCCCACTGATACAACGTCAGGAAAGGCCAGAGAAAACAGCCAGACCCTGCATCGTGCCCCCAAAATCAACAAGCGTCAGCTCTGTTGGACCAGATGAGAACGAAGAAATCGGAGGAGCCACACTTGGGTGCCTGGTACAAAGAGAGATACGCAGTGCGAGAAGAAAAACACTGCTTGTGTGAGAGTAGTTGCTTTTTGTCATCCACAATATTTTACTTCTGGCTGACGACCTGAGCAGCAAGAGCTTGAAAGAATCCTGGCAAGCTCTGTTTATTTATTTAAACCAATTCTTGCAGCCCTCCTTCTCTCCAAATAATGCCGAGGTGAAGAGTTTACAGCAGCACATGGTCTGGAGTTCAGCTGTTCAGCAAGTGGTTCGCCACAGCTACAGAGAAAACCAGCACCGAATCTGGGAGCTTTTTCTGTCTCGGTCTTTAAGAGAACTGTTTACTGTGTGTACACACAGCCACACGCACACACTGCAATTCACCTCTCTGCAATTGTGGCAGTCATTCTATTACTGATATTATTATCCCCTGAAGATGCTTCGTGGACAACTCTATCCCCTGCCAGGCTGTCCCAGTTTTATAAACTGCAAATCTGGTCAGCTTACTCTATTGGGGCGGGGGAGCATGGGGAGGAGAAGCTGTTTGAAAAGGACAGCTGCCACTACAGTGCTGCAGCGATGCAGATACGGCAAGTGAAAGCACAGTGCCCCGCACTGCGGGCAGCTCTTGTCCCCTGTCAGCGCCAGCACCACCAGTGAGGCACTGGAAGCGCTGCCATGCTTTTCACCGGGGAACGAAACGGGGCTCAGCAGCAATCGCTCAGCAAACATAAGGTGGATTGGGAGGTTGTTTCAAGTCCCTCCATGCCCCAACTTTGCTCCTAACCAACACTGTTTCAAGAAATGGTTGTGAATTTTGGCAAGGCTTCAGCTTGTGCTACACAGAACTGGAGACAGGCACAGCTTCATGTGCCTACCTGAACAGAGCTCAACCTACACACATCCCCAAGTAGTTTCTTGAACAGAACAACAGAAGAGATGTAAATGCAAAGCAAAGCTTCAATTAAAGTATTTTTTCTTCTCCAGAGCTACACGGTCCAACACAGCTTAGCAGTAAACAAAACAAGGGGAGTTTAAGATGCATATTCAAAGGGGAGTGCCATAACAAGAACTTTGATCAGATCACCACTGTTGTATGAACATGGGTCTTTGCATACAAAACCATTTATACATGTGTTCAAAGGAAAAGAATAAAAGCAAGTAAGAAGCATCTTGCTCAGGTACTCATTTTTGACACAGGAAAATTCCTTTCATGTTTGCTGGCACAGGAGAGTGGATACTCCCCTTGCTCCATACACCGCAGCAGACTTCAGAATTTGGGAACTGCGTATCTTTTCCATCCTGGTGTCATACAAAATCATTTTATGTTTCCATTTGACAGGCAAAATTAAGGTGAGAGACAGGTAAGGAGAACACTTAAAAAGCACCTGACACCCAAGCAGAAGGAGTGCCAGCCAGCTTCTAAGTGGGTAGTTTGCATAAAACCACCCCAGACACATACCTGCCTCAAGTAATTTGTCCTTGGTCTTTGGTGGTTTTTCACTTCCTTAAATTTGGTTCTATTTTTAATAAATTCATATAAATTTAATTGACCCTGCAACAACAAATCCATTCCAAGTGTTGTTGGTTAGTTGTCATTAGCCACATAGAGCACACTGAAGGGATTCTTCTCTGACTAGATGAACAAAACTCTGTGGGCAGGGTGACACTATTCAAAAGCCAGTGAAAACCAAAATGTTTAAAGATGAAACTACAGAGCAGCAAACTACCAGAATTTCAGAAAAGCTTTTAAAATCAGTCTCAGCTGAGTCACTGTATGGTAGAAACTGTCATTTTGATATATGCTTGCTTTTTGCTTAGAACAAAGGGACAGAAGTCTCTAGTTGCTACTGAGCTACAAACACAACACTTCAGCATCCTTAAAAAATATACATCAGGATGCTGTCAGAGGACCAGCTCCATGAAGTTTACTTTTTATTTCCTCCAGGTAATGTTTATACTCACAAAAAATTAAATTAATTGTATGTTGTGGTCATAGGCAGATTCCACTTCATGCTTCTTGGTTTATTTCCCAGTAATTTTGTCTGTTTTTCAAATCCATGCCCCACCACAAAACGGTCACCAACACCAGCATACAGTCGGTGTGGGACCTAACTGCAGCAACTGATGAAGTAAAATCCAGGCTCATGTTTACAGCTTAGATGATTACAAGAGCAATGAGTAATACAAGTGTGTGCTTTTAATGACAAATCTTTGGCTGTAGTTTATACTCCACCAGGAAACTGAGTTTTCAGGGTATAAAATTTCCTCTTTTGTTATCACCTAAAGATAGCAGAGCACAGCCCTACTGGTGTTCTTATCTATGGCCTTCCACTGACCTGGGGTTTGAATGTCAAACCAGAACACTGGTACCAAGTAACCTTAAGAAATCAAGTATCTGTAGTTAAAATTAGTTAAGTACCATGTTTCAAAAATTATTATCGAAGATAATCTCAGCACAACAGCTAAAGCAAAAGGCTTAGAATTGTGATCATCACTAGCTGCTTCTCTGAAAACGTCTCTGGACCAGATGGGGCTGAAAATTTGAATGCAATTCTTATTAGTCCAGTCTTTCCTCAGAGGTTTCAAGCTTTTTTGTTTTAGTCATGGCTATAAAAGCTATAAGAACACACTTTTTCATTTCATTGGTAGTAAGATGCAGGCAGTGAAGACACACAAGAATTCTTCAGAAAATTTTTAGTTTCTTTAAAAAAAAAAAAAAAAAAAAAAAAAAAAAAAAAAGCTTTGTTCTGCTTCCTGAGATCATAGGTAACTATCTGTGTGTGGTAGTGTGCTCAGCTCCATAACACAGCAACAATCAAGCGTGAATATAGGCTGGGAGAGCAGCCCTATGGAGAAGGGCTTGGGGGTAGTGGTGGATGAAAAGCTCGATGTGAGCCAGCAATGCATGCTCACAGCCCAGAAAACTAACCGCATCCTGTGCCACATAGAAAGAAACATGACCAGCAGGTCGAGAGAGGTGATTCTCCCTCTCTGCTCTCATGAGACCCCGCCTGAAGCACTGCGTTTAGCTCCTGGGCCCCGAGCACCAGAAGGACACAGACCTATTAGAACAAGTCCAGAGGAGGGACACGAAGATGACCAAGGGGCTGGAGCACCCCTCTCATGAAGACAGGCTGACAGAATTGGGGTTGTTCATCCTGGAGAAGAGAAGACTCCAGGAAGACCTTACAGAAGCCTTCTAGTACCTAAAAGGGACCTACAAGAAAGCTGGGCAGGGACTCTTTGTCAGGGAGTGGATTGATAGGACAAGAAGCAATGGCTTTAAACTAAAAGAGGGTAGATTTAGGTTAGATATAAGGAAGAAATTCTTCACTCAGAGGGTAGTGAGGCTGGAACAGGTTGCCCAGAGAAGCTGTGGATGCCCCATCTCTGGAAGTGTTCAAGGTCAGGCTGGATGGGGCTTTTGGCAGCCTGGTGTGGTGGGAGGTGTCCCTGCCCATGGGAGGGGGATTGGAACTGGATGATCTTTAAGGTCCCTTCCAACACAAGCCATTTTATGATTCCATATTTTATGTTGGGTTTGTGAACATTTAAAATGGATTACTGAAAAGGACATTCATGCTGACATTACTTCCTGCTACTATACTCTAGCAGTAGGTACTTATTATAAGCAAGAAGAGGGGGAGAAGCCTATGACAATAATTTGTGACCTTAGGCAAGGGAGCCCAGGTGTCAAAAAGATTTCATAAAAAGTAACGAATAATTTTTGCCAATCTTCTTAAAGGAACATTGGTGTTGCATCAGACATATATATCAGTCTATAAAACATCGGGTAAAGGTGAGCAACAAAAACATTTGTGACCACTGCCTTTCACAAAACCAGTGTGACCATTGACTTTCCTTCATTGTACTCAAACTCCAGAATGCTAATTTTCATTGATGTGTGCATGTACAACTTCTCTAGTGGGGTTAGTTTTAGGATTTACATACAACTATTACATTTTGTAAATGTTTAACAATGCAAATACTCAGCATCTGCCATTCCAAGTGTTTTCTGTCAGTAAAAGGTTTTAAAAGATTTTAATCTCAATATGCTGAAATGCTGAGCCTAATATTCTCGCATTTATGCCAGCACGAATACAATAGAATAGTTCATTTGGAAGGGACCTTCAAAGATCATCTAGTCCAACTGCCTGACCACAACAGGGCTAACCTGTTTTAACCTAAAAGTTAAAGCATAATAATGAGGACACTATCCAAAAGCCTTTTTCTAGAAGAAAGTCAAGAGAGCTAAACTAGAGGGGGAAAAAAAGGTGCAAAATCAGAATTAGATTCTGATATTCATATTTTAATTAACACAGAAATTAGACTTGGAATGCACTACAGTAATAGTCAAGTAAAATGCTGTGGCTTTGTAAAATTAATGTTTATAAAATAAACTGAACATAGTTAAGGTTAATAATGTTGACTTTGTTTCTTTAAACTGTAACGAGTTGCCTACCCATTCTTAGCAGCTGTTTTACTGCTTACTTGTTCTTGACATAATGTAGCACTGAACTTATTTAGTCATTCCTCAAGTGGGTAAAAAGTAATCAAGCAGTTGTACATAACTGGGCATTTTGGTTACTTATCTCAATGGAGATTGTAGGAGATACATCTCTGAGAACAACGCATTCTTATCACTTAGCCTGGTTAACCCTAATACACATGCTCTGATCTGCCAAGTTCAAATATGAAGTGTCAGCTGATAAATAAGAGGTGTACTCCTCTTGCTAGGGCTGATAAATAGCTCCTGAGGTGAACCTTTACTCAAGTGATGGATCAACTGGAGGAAGTTCACCATCTATTGGATCTGGGTTACCATTCATTAGACATGTCTTGCTGCTTATCTGCAAACTCTCTGCAGGACAAGACTTCATTTAACATGTAGGCAGAACAACTAATTAGCAGCTTTTTTCCTCCGACTAATACAGTTCCCTTCTAGTTGCTCCATAAAGAAGATTCAGTGGAACACCTCTGAGAAAGCAGAGGAATTCCAGGTAGTTATGGTGACGGATTTCATTGTGAATGAGGATCAATGTCCCATACTACTTTGAATAGTAATTTCTTAATTCTTATTCAAATCCGGCCAGCAAGATAATATAACTTGAACTGAATTGGCCATGTGATCCTGATGGCATCCCATTAATGGGCTGTTCACTTAATTTATGTAATTTTAAAAAATTAAATAGTCATATTTTAAATCCCTACTGCAGTCCTTCAGATTGGAAGTACATGTTTAAAAGTTATAGTATCTTTATAAATCAGTATGTCTGCACTTAGTTTGTTGACTGAACTTTCCTAAAGTTTTAATTCATCTTCCCTCCTCTTTCTCTCTCTCTCCTGCCTATGGGAACATTATGAAATCCCAGCACAGAGCTGTTTCATACCCATTACTGTCCATGTTCTGTGCCACAGAACAAAAAAAAAAAAAAAAAAAAAAAAAGCCTACACCCATAAATTCTTATTTGAGCTGGCAAATAAACTAAGGTTTTCTATTTGTACAGGGAGAGCATAAAAATCCAGTTATAGGGCCACTTCCACTGATGGTTGAAAGTCAAATTCTGTCTGTAAGCAAAATGAACATGAGGGCAGTTATTAATAACAAAAGCTTACAGGCCAAATCCTGCAAGATGCTGAGCCTCCTCCAAAAAGCCAAGAGGAACCCAAGGCGACCCGCACCTCCTGGAGGCATTCAACACCATTAGCAGCTGTGGCCTGACAGGCTCGTTGCAAACACTCAGTCCTGTCCCAAGAGCACAGTTGCCCTGAGCAGCCCCAGAACACCCAGCCAGGAGAGGGCATACCACTGGGAAAAGAAACGCCCCATCTATCTAGGACTATTTATAAAGCTTGCACTAAACGTTTACAGCCAAGACCTAACTTGGCAAGGTGTCAAGGACCACACTGAAAAAAAACCCGTACCCTCATTAAGAAAATGCATGAAGCACCAATTTCTATTTTTGGCTGCAGTTGTAAGCATCACCAGGGTTACAGCTGCTTTATTGTGGTTTCTCAAAAATTTCCTTGATAAAAAAGGACAACAGAATTAGCTGAGCCTTTTGGAAATAGCCGCACAGTCCAGCTGTAAAACAATGTCAAGTAGTTGGCAAAAAAACAAAACAAAACCCAGTAACGCAACAGTAGCCACATGCCTACTAACAGTGGCACATTCGCCCTCTGAAGTTCTTTATTTGGAACAGGGAGAGGGAGGGGCAGGACGGGGGAGGCTTGAGAAAATGAAGTCATATAAAGTCACTGCCCAAAACCACACAGAAACACTTTGGTGACGGGCACATTATGATAACCATTGTCTGCTACTGAGATCTGCTGGTGCAGCGTGCACATACGTGCTGCATGCACGTACATATAACGGAGGCAGAAGGGAAGAGTTCAGTGCTCTTTTCTTTCACAGGAAAAGGCATTAGTGAATGGCGTATTAGGAGTAAAGTCTGAAAGAAAAAAACAAACTAATAAGACCTTCAGAAAAATTAGTCTCTCTTATTTTATGCCAACAATTTACAGTCTGTGTCACTTGCTAGGAGAAAGCATCTAAGGTATAGACTTTGTAACACCCAGTCCTCTTGACTAAGTGCACCTGCAATTTTTTGTATTACCTGTCTTTGAGAGCAAAACTCACAAAAGAAGGGGAAGAAAACCTATGTCACTCACGGAGAAAGCGAAGTAAGGTAGCTCGCTATAGACTGCATACTAATACTGTGCATTGGGAGCCAATATCTGTTTAGCTTCTGAGTAAATTCCTGAGTAGAAATTGACCAGTCCTTAAGAAGTCAAACTGTCTCATAGATGTACTAAGAAAGGTTATCACTGTGTACAATGACAATAATGAACGCCAGAACTATTTCACCCAGGACCCTTCCCATCCCTGCCTGCTTAGCTCAGCTGTTAGACTAAACACCATGCCACGAGGGGTGGGCAACACCTTCTGAGATAGAAAGGGTAACAAAGTCAAGATCAAACCAAGTTAGCTACTATGCCCCGGCAGTCTAAATGTTGAATAATAAAAATCTTCTCTGAGACCCATGTGGTTACTTAACATCTGTATAAAAAAAAACACACACAGAAACCGTGGTTCCATTTGTCATGTATGAATAGAGAAAACAGGGCACTCAGCTGGAACCCAGAAGACATGAATTACAGGTAATATTTTCAAAATTGTCTAAGGTCTGGATAATTAAATCAACTCAGGCATAGCTCACTCAACATTGTGGTGCCTGGGTTTCTTTGAAACATGAGTTCAAGGTCAATGTTGAACAATGCCTGAAGATCCTTAAAATCCCATATTTTAAGAAATAAAATCCCATTCTGAGCGATGGTGAATATCTCTGAACACCAACAATGTCAAACTTAGGCACGTAGGTATATTTGCTCTATAGTCTCTGCTATCAGTGATGAAAGATGAGCATTTCCTGGGGACCATGTGAAACCCATTAGGTTGCCCTCTTGGAGAAGCCTGTTTCAGTACATAACCTATGCAGAGAGGCTAGAATATTCAGCCCCACAAATCTCTGCTTTTCACGACAAGTACGCTTCTGAAAGCGCCCATGATGATTCCCCTCAGAGCCTAAGAACTCAGCTGAGGTGCAGGAGACTTATCTGAGTATTTCAGTGAGCCCACAGCCAAGCTCTTAAGAGCTAAGGCACACCATCTCCTGATTTATGCTATTTGGTCAGCAGCAATCTTAAGAAAATTTTAGCCTTTCACTGATTTTGCATGTTTGGCACACCACTTCATCCCACACATCCAATGTCCTTTCTTGTTGGTCTCATCTTTTCAGATTAGACGTCCCCCAGTCTGGATACTGGGTGGGATCTATTTACGTCCTCCCTTGCAGAAGTCATCTTGTGCTTGCCTGTTTCTACTGGATGTTAGCTCTCTCAATGAATTGGCTTGGAATAAGAATGCAATAGCACACCCCGTCTGCCATTGTCACAGAGCTCGGTGTGGCTGACTGGGAGGTTTTAATTTTGCTCAGTTAAGAAATGTAGTATTTGTACACACACAAGCATGTACAAAAGATCACATCTATCTTTGGATTCTGCAGAAGCGTTCTCCATGGATTTCCTAGTAAACAAGTTAACTCTTTCCCCAGAAAGAACACCCAGCATCCCGAACATCAAGTGAGTGAATGGAAAGCCAGAAATAGAGCACTGTAGATCAATAGATTTGACTGAGAAAGTGTTTGCATTCTCAGGGGTAGAGATCATTGTGTTTCTAAGTGGATCAGAGATATGATCCTTGGCCACTGTGAATGGAATGGAAACTGGATGCCATCAGCGGGAGATACAAGTGCTGATGCGGTGAGGTAATGTGGTAAGGAATAGAAGAGTGGAAGGAATGCAGTGCCGCTGCCCTGAGGAATCTTAAAATAAGCTCAATCTGGTATTCAAATGTTGGGGAGGGGGGAGGAGGCGAAAGGGAGGGCAGTGAAGCAAATTTAAAAAGCACAGCATTTTTACAAGGCACCAGAGGAAAGCTGTCACTTGCAACTTTTGTGGACAATCAGCTTGTGTCACATTTAATATTTGGAGTCTACACTCCCAATGTTTCCCTGGGAACATAGCAGGTAGGTGACTGCCAACCTCTTGCCAGCTCTGGGGTCAGGATGCCAGCCCCTCACGCTGAGAGACCTCCAGTGGAGATGGTTCAGATGCATGTGCAGGCCAGACAGCCAGGGGAGGTTGGGCTGGGACATCTGACCACCAGTCCAGCCACACGCAGAAGGTCGCCATGTGTGAGGCACACCCTTGAGTCATCCCTTCGGAGCACTGCCTTGCTGCACTATCTATCAGGTAGCTCATGACCAGCAACTCACTACCAACCTGCCCCTGACCTTGCCAGATCCCCAACCCTGAGAAGGGTTGTGAAATAACCTCTCTACGGCTGAGAAATAATCCATCATTTCCACTGAAATGCAAACTAAGTCCAGCCCCAAGAGGATGATACTTTTACAAGTAAATCTCAAAAGAAAGGTTAAGTTTCTCTATAGCATCTGTACAGATAATATCAGGAGCTATGTCTGCTTTGAATGGTATCAGTTGTAAATTTTGCTTTTGTCTATGATAAGTGAGGTTAGCCTGAAAATTAATAAGTCTGAGATGTAGCTGCTTTTGTGGTGTTCTTCTGGCATTTATTGCCTCCTCTCTGAAGTCAAGACACTACTCCTTGGTTTATTCAAAGAAGGTAGTTGCCTTTCCTTTCTTCCACGTGAAAAGACAATACAGCTCTGATGCACAATGGTTATTAACCTTTCACAATAATTTCTATTATTGTCAGGAACGCAGAGAACAAAGAACAACTCCAAGGCTTCCTCAGGGTTACATTTCACGGGCAAGAGGCAGGAACCGAGAACAAAATATTCACATTGCTGCCTTTATTTTGAAACAGTGGACTATAATGCTTCCAATTATGACTATCCTAATTTTCTTCTATTCAAAATTGCAGAGCATTCCTTAACCATTGTGTGAATTATAAATGCCATAGCCATAGGATAGTCAGAACCCACAGGTAGGCAGTGAGACTCCATCCAGTAAATGCACACACCACAGCTGCATAGCTGCTGCCTGCTGTCCCAGCAAAGAAGTTACGGACTGGAACCTCTTTTGAAGATGGGATTTGACCAGAGCACCAAAAGGCAGATTTTATTATTGATGGTTATTTGGTACCTATTCCAAGGGCTAACCAAAGATACTGAATTAAGCTTTACCACTTTGCAACTATTATATTAATATTTCAAAGGAAAAAAAAAAAAAAAAAGAAAAAGAAAACCTTATGAGGCATGATGCTCAGTGAGCGATATCTGCTTGGCACACAGCAGATTGGGTCATGTCAAGGAGATGGTGATGCGCCATCCTTACAGCCAACCCCAAATTCTCCATATCAGCACTTCTAAATTCTGCTGCTGTTCTACCAACCACAGGCACTGGGCAAGCAGGAGATGCAGAGGTGAGGCAAAGCTCTGTCGCGTCATCTCCTTGCATCACACGCCTCTCGGCAGGAGCACAGAGAGGGAGGGTGCGGGTTGAGAATTAAATAAAAACAAAACTAAGGAAAATCTCATTCTTGCTCCCAAAGGATTTTTTATTTTTTTTTGGGAGGGGGAAGGGGGGTTGTGGGGGTGGAGCTTGCCAGGACTTTTCAGTCAGATGATAGCACCCCCCTGCATTGTTCAAGCACTGTCAAGGGGCATTATACTCAGAAGACAACCCAGCCCTTGAACTCCCCGGGTACTGGTTTTAAATACCTCTGATAAGATCCAACTGCATCCTATCTGAGTATGCCTCAAACATCTAGCTTCACATTTGGTTATGTCTACAAAAACACCAGCTAGGAAGAAAGATAATGAAGAATGATTTTAGTCTTTTATTTGAGCAAAAGTTAAACATATGGATCCTGGCACCAGAAGTATGGAATCTGTGATAAAACATATGGATATCCATATGGGGGAAGGAAAAAAAAAAAAGGAAAAAAAGGCTTCTTGGCCAGAAATTCTGCACTTGCATTTTTATCCTGTATGCATGGTGCAGCCCCTACCCTCTGCAGCACAATGCTGCCTGCCGATGGATTAGGATGTTATAAATTCACATGCAAATTTCACAAAATGCTCTACTGTTATCAACTTTATTAGATTTACGAATACAGTCCTGCTTATATTTTTTTATTCTCTTAATCCCTTTCATCACTTAATAGCTCAGAAAGTAATGGATTTCGGTAAAAAGGAGAGGCTTATTACAATCAATCCTGTTGCTCTATCTCTGCTCGACGCTCGACTAATGAAACTTATTTTTCTTCGGGACCTCTACAGGAAATCCTTTCCTAAGGAAAAAAATAACGTTTAATATGCTGCTGACTTGTAATACCACAACTGTATTATTCCTCTCCTTTGGGTGTCCATCCAGAGGTTTGCAAAAGCTATTAATCATACTTTATTCACCAAATTCTAGCCTGTAGTGAAACAAGAAGCCACTGAAGCTCATTTAATACAATATGCCAACTTACAGTTCAAATGACCAAGGCGTTCATGTTAACTTTCAGTTCTGACTATTCAAGGAGTCCTTTTTAAGGATTGAGAGTAACAAGGCCAGAAAGTGCATCTGGCATCTGTATCATAAGGTTTTTATTTTAAATAGTCCCTCAGCTGAGGATTACAAAATGCTCTATCACTCAAGTCAGACTTCCGTAAGATCTCATTTAGAATATGCCACCTTCATAAGGGTTTTTAAAACTTATTTAATTCCTTCAACATCTTTTGAATGAAGAGGCAGAGGGGAAAAAAAAAAACAAAAAACACTCCACTTTCACATTTACTATTAAATGATTTGGAAGCATCCAGAAGTTTACTGATTTACCTAAACCTGCAATACTCCAGTCACCCATCACCTCCACACCGTGGTCCTGCACACAGCACCTGGCTCCTTTGCTTGCTCTTCCCTCCAGCACCACTGGAGTCCCTTTGATCCCCTGAGAGTTTTATTTTTCACCATCTCCCAGCAAACGTCCATAGGAGAGCAAAATATGAATTAAATGAATGCAAGCAGGGTCATATAACTACTGACCTACCAAAAAAAAGAGACAGACAAAGCAAGATATGGACTGCCCCAGACAATATTTCTTACAGTTCAAGAGAATGCAAGGAAATGTTTATCATCTTTTTATTTATTTTATTAATGTTCATATTTGCTCTTTCATTTTGCTTCTGACCAGGACTAGAAATGGAAATATCATGAGAAAAGTTAAAAATATCATAGGCATCTTTATAGAAACAGGAGATGCTGGATGTATCCTGGGAACAAGCAGCAAAATTCCATTTCCATTTTCCAACTGGATCAAGTCTGCAGCACAATACAGTTTTAGCCTTTCCTACAGTCAGTTTACAATACCACAGGATGTTCTACATTTCTGTCTCTGTTCTGAGGCCAATTCCAGGACCAGCCAGAAAAGCCAAATAACACAACCAACCAAGCAATACCGAACTGGGAATCCTTCCTGATCCAGACTGGTTATTTATGGCCTTAACAGAAACGACTTTACTCATGGGTAAAGGATGCTTTTTGTTATTAAATATGAAAAAAAAAAAAAAAAACAGAGTTAGGAAGGTGATGGCTTCGTGTATGGATACATAACTACTGTAAAGCTTCATCCTACAGATATCTCACATGGTTAATTTTATTCACATGAGCAGTTTGCTTACATGAATAAAGTTACTCATGTGCAGAACTGCTTGCAAGACTGAGCCCTACATTCGTTAAATTAATGGTGGAAATACCATATATATATAAAATATATAATTGATGAACAAGTGAATTAGGATTCTGCTCAAAAGTAGGTAAAAAAGGATTATCACTCAGGCAAGCTCTCTCTCCAGTGACTGTTCCTGATTGATAGATTTGTATAAGGCTGAGTTTCTGATTAGTTCTGAGATATGAATGCTTCAAAATGTAGGAATAAAAAAGACTTTCTGAAAATGAAATGCAATACCCAATTCAATTAAAAGAAAATGCTACGATCTGGAATTGAACCAAGACTTTGGGATAATGTTATTTATTCTGTGCCAAGTTTAGTAGATGTTTTCCAAAATGCCAGTTTACTTGGGTTTTATGGAAAAATTGACCTTTTCACCCAGAACAGAGGCTGCTAATTTCATTAAAGTTGTTAGAGATTTTCTCGGAGTGCATCCATGCCAATTCTAGTATTTCATCCCTCTATTTTCATCTATATTCCACTTGCATGGAAGCAGCCTGACAAAGCTATAACTGTGGTGTTTTCTCTCTGCTCTTGCTGTACCCTCTCTGCCAACGCATTTCATTATTCAGCCTGCGAGAACATTGCGGAGACCTGGAGAAGCAAGTGCTGCCCATTCAAAGCATCCTCTTACCTAAGGGCCAGTGGCTGTAAGCCCCTGGGTCAGGTAATCTGCACCGTTAGCATCCCAGAAGAGCCTGAATCAACTCGGCTGACACAAGATGAGCCAAGCCTGTCAATTCATATGGCAGCTTGAGCTCATCATCTGTATTTACATAGTTCCTCAATCAAACTGCTGTGCTCTGTAAACTACGTTTATTACCCTTCGTACAGGCCGATACGGTTTTACAGTTTGCTCTCCTTACAGTAGAAGCAGCTAGAGATCTACGCTTGATAGCTATTTTCTGCCTTAACTCTGCCTTTTAAGAAGGAGGGAGCAGTTATTACTTGCCAAACCAGCACATGTTCACAGAGAGAGTGCGGTCAAGTGGTCAGGAGCAGAGCTGATGTTAATTAGCAATGAAATGAGGAATGAACCAGCATTAGCCCTGAGACTAATCAATGGGAAAATCACTCCAAGCAGGCAGCTTAATGAAGTACTATACAGCTGTTTATTTTTAGTCTGTTTTAGCCTGACAACAAAATCCTTATTAATTAAACAACAAAATTTCTTTCTAAAATGTACTTCCTTTTAGAGCCTTGCTATAGCTCTGACTTTTTATTATTATTATTGCATTTGTCTACACCTTTCCCTAGCAATTATAGGCCTGATTAGAAAAATTAAGGCAGGTCAAGAAAGCTTGTACCTATCACTGGCACATGTTTGTCATTCACTGCAATCTCCCACCTTGCAGATGGCCCATCCAGGGCCCTTAGCACTGCTTAACCTGAAGTCTGGGTGTGACTTGATGCCTTGGGTAAGGCATCCCAGCCCTAGGGTGCCCCTGCCACCACCCCACTGGGGAACTGCTCCCAACAGGAAGGATGAGCCCTGTGATGAGGCAGCTGTGTGTGATCTGGGGGAGGCGCTTCGGTACTTCCACTGCCGCAGAGCTTCTCCAGGGATCTGGATGAGAGCACCAGAGCAGGGTGCCTGATTCTGAAAACCCAAGCTTTGCTCTTGGTAGGATGTACAAACTGGACACAACAGAAGACCGCAAGTTAATCAGATACCACCTGCCAAATCATTTCCTAACCAGGACATTTGAGGACAATGAGCTAGTGGCCAGCCTGTCACCTTCTCTTTTGGGCATCCACATACTGCACAGGACACTTTGAGGTGAGCCCACAAGCCTCCCACCACCCCTCTCCCTACCCCCATGGCACAAACACCACCCGTCCTGCCGTTTTGCCACACAAACCACATCCTGGCTCTCTCACCAGGATGAGAGTTCAGGGCTGGATGGCCTCCCTGACCAGAGACCCCAGAGCCAGGACATGTTCCTGTGCCTTGTGGGCTATCCCCTGCATCTCCCTCTCATCTCAGCTCACTGCCAGGCCCGTCTTCTGCACAAACCCCAGCATTTTCTGACAGAGACAGGTGTAACACAATCATCCTCCTGAGTCTGAACGTGGTGCAGATAAAAAGCTGCTACAACAGGCTGAGGAAAAAGCTTAGGACCCTTGCCCCCACAACACCACACCACCATGATACAATCTTAATTTAACTAGTGGAAAAATCACCCGTTTGGTTTAAAATATTGCAACACTGAAAACCAATTAATTTGAGGCTTTGGTAACTTCCTTTTGAAAACGAAGTTTTTTCTACGCTTTCCAGCAGAATAAGCAGATGTAAAATGGCATTTACTTAACAGTAAAATTAGTTAGGATTTTGACTTGACGTTAAAAGCAGGTGCTTGAACAGCAGCAGTAGAAAATTTGGAGATGCAGGCAGTACCCTCAGAAGAAATGTGAGGCAACCCTTTCCTTTGAAAGGAGCGGGTAAAAGGTCAACCAATACCTGCTTTTATAGAAAGGTTTATCTAATCTAAAAGCCAAAATCAACAACAACAAAAAAATGCCTCAGTGTATTAGACAATTCGCTGTTTGGTCAAAGTCCTTTCAGAGACTAACAGAAGCTTAATTCAGGGAGAGGAGTTTCTTCATCTTTCCAGTATAATCAATAAGACACCTCTGAAACAGTGTTGAAAGAGAAAAGGGAAAAGACCATCCTATGCAGGTATGTTCCAAGCTAAATACACAACTTCACGGATTTTCTCATCCATTTTTGTGCTTGTAAGTTGCACAAAGCAACACAGTGTGATCCTTTAAGCGAGCACTACTACCCTGTACCCAGAAAGAGCACCACAAGCCAGGAGAATGGCTCTTACCCAGGAAAAGAACTCTTCAAACCGTTATCAGCCCCTCTATGACAGAGAGGATTTTCTAAGTCAAATTCACCTCCTCAAGATGGAGACATTACAGTAAATGTATTCATTAGATTTCAAGTGACAAGCCTTAATTAAAGCGTACTGCATTTGCAAAATGAGAACCAAAACTGAAGACACTCAAATACAGTAAATATCTTTTGCACTGAGCAGAGCAAGGCAGACACTGGTTTTCATTTAATACCCACAATGCAAGAAATACTCAAATTTGAACATTGGAGGTATATTTCAATAACATTGTTAGAAGATATTCAACCCAGCATGATATGGGGATCACACATACTGTAACAGATTCAGACACAGACGTGTCTGCTTTCTTAAACATGAATTAAGTTTCCTGTAGACTCTATTGTATATATAGAAAGCAAGTTTTACCAGTTTTTCTTCTTCAGTCATTAACTCTGCAATCCACTGAAATAAATATTGTTAATGCTTTACACTTCAATAAGTCCATTCATGCAAAGATCACAACATTTCACAAGCTTCAGTTAAACAGACAGCCTTGTGGGAGAGAGAAGGGATATAAAGTAATTGACCAGCTACCATGAGGCAGAGGTAGATCATATCTGTTTAATAGTACACAGTTTCATTCTAAAAAAAACACTCATGAAAACTTTAGTCTTCTTACAGAGGGATGAGCTGATTAAAAATATCCACTACTCTTACAGTTGATTACAATTTACAATCATTTGCAAGGAAAGCGAAGGGGATTATAAAAAAAGGCACCTACTTGCAAGACTGGACTCCATCCAACTGCAAAGTTTGATTTTCAGAGGTTTTTTTTTTTGTTTTTTTTTAAAGCAACTGTGAAACAATTATTTCTTAAAAAGTGCAGACCTGAAAAACAACATTACCAGTCAGGTAATCCCCTTTATAGTCAGATTTGATAGCTCATGGAAATCTAAACAAAGGCACAATGCTGTGCAACCACAACAGCTGGGTTGGAAATTGCTGCAGATTGTTAGGAGGAGCTGCAAACTAGAGATAGGCAATGAAAAGGTTAGAAATGATAGCTTTAAAAAAAAAAAAAAAAAAGACAAATTACTCCAAAGACCATATTCTTTAAATCGTTGAAGCAAAACATGTTTATTTGATTTGTTTGTATGCTTATTACAAAAATGCTACTTTGGGATTCTAGGAACCCAGTCTGTCAATTTTTCAGCTTCTGCACTTTCATGGTTGCTTAGAGCTGTTTAATGCAAATACACTTCCAATAAGAGATTTCATGCCCCTAAATTACACCCAGTTAAGGGCGAATGAAAATGTAAGGTAAATAACTATAATCAGCCATATTATCTTTCTCTTGGCACCTCTCACTTTACAGGCATATTTAAAGGCATCTCTGGGGTCCTATCCTTTTTAACAAGCGGCAGCGTATTTCCTGGAATATTACTTACGATGCTATGCTGTGAACATTACACAGGTTAAAATGTTACCTAGAGACCTAGAAAGAATTGCATCTGTTGCAGAGCCATGCTTGTTGCCATGTTTAGGAACATCTGAGAAGACAGAAGAAAATTTTCAACTATGGGTTGAAAAAGAGACCAAGAACACTGAAGCTGAGCTTTCACATCTGATCCTGTGATCCTCAGTGTTGGGGTGCAGCAATTCAAGGCATAAAAAGTGAGACTACAGACTTCTGGTATTCACTGAGGGTGCCCTGGAAATCATCTGGGATACCAGGAAAAAATAAAAGTTAAAGGAACTTCAAAACGTTTCACTCCCCCTGTTATTTTTAAGCTAATAAAACCATACCAGACAGGGGATCTGAATATAGTTATTAAGAACCTCACAGTCCCTTGCCACCTCCATGAAAAAGTAATAATCAATAATGAAACCACTCGTTTGGCAAGAAGAATACAGAGGATCGGGAATCTTGAGAAGGAAATACATCCTCAAGTCTTTCAACACATTTTAATTATTTTGAGCAAGCTCAAGCATAAGGTAGTTGTTTTGCTTTGTTTTTACAGGAAGATGACCTTAGGCTTCTACAAATAACTAGTCTTCTGCTTCAACTAGAAGTGACCTAGCACTGAGTTTAACCAGAGGAACTCCGAGACAATAAATTCCTTCAAACTTAGGTCTGTTTAGCTTGTCTCTCACACACATCCTAATTGCTGCCATGCCTCTATTTACCAACTTTTCATTATTGAAGCTATTTTTACGTCATTAGTTTGCAGATCTACTTATGCCGAGGTTCCGTATTCTCTTAGGGAGCAGCTTCTCTTCAAGTCACGCTGCATGCAGTCATTTGTCTTTTGTGAAGCAGCTCACAAAGTTCTGGACCAATTTATCCCTCTCTACAGCACCAGCACAAGGTCTCACTCGAAAACTTAAGTGATCCTTGTTTACGTATGTTGTGCTAGACACTGCATAGTGATGAATTTCTTCCCAGATGGTTAAAGAAAGTGTGGAAAAAAGTAGCAGCATGGGAAACAGATGGACGGACCCTTCTCTGTGCTCTGCTACCGACACGCAAGGTAACCTTTGGAAAGCTGCAAGTTACCTGAGCCTTGGTTCTCCCTTCATAACTGGTTATGGTAACGACTTCACAGGGTGAAGTCCAGTTTTCATAACACTCAGATGAAAAGTGCTGAAGAGGAACAAACTAGTATAAATAAAGGCCTGCCTTGGTTAGGGTGCATCAGGCTGCTAAATACATCAATCCCTAGGATGGGTTTTTCAGCAGTACCATCACGTTTATGCTATTGCAGTGAAGTGATGCAATAACCTCCTTGATATTTCACCAGATCAGGAGTACCATATACACCTGCTGAATTACTGTGAAACACACAGTCAGACTGAAGGACAGAAATGGTTGATTTCTGCATTCTCTTACAGGTTCAGTATGAAAGACGTTAATTTATTAGTTATAAACAATAGCTATGTTTTCCAAGGAGTACAGATTTGGAACAAAAAAACATTTCTGAAGATCAGTACAGTTTTTGGGCAGGCAAACACATCCGGACCTACTTTTCCTACTTGCTCCCAGTAGCTGCTGGCTGCCAAGCACCTCCTCTCATCTATGTGGCTCTGCAGACACGGCTCCCAGAAAGCCGTCACCTTCCGATGCTGGGTTCAGACGTCCAGCAGGCTCCTGACGCAGCACTGCCTCACAAAAACATCATCACACCACATCACAGGATGGGAAATACAGGTCCCAGGAGTGACACCAAGCATAGTATGTCTTAAGCGTCATTTAACCCAGGAAGTTCAAATAAAACCCCAATCCTCCAACACCACAAAAAAGGAAAAAGCCGACAAAAAAAAGCCTGTTCCTTTCCCTTATTTTTTTTTTCTTTTTATGTACAATCATATTAGGTGCAACTGTAAATGTGACTTTCAGATATCTGGGTTGCTGTTATGTGCTTACCTAAACCTCATCTCAGCACCTGACAGAAGGAAGACGTACACATGACTTTTTCTTTTTCAATCAGAAGACATTAAACACCCAAACTCTCTCATAAAAGATCTGAGGCATAAGCTACACAACATCCGTGCAAGTAATGTTTTTTTTTTCCCCCACTTAATCCAGACCTTAATGATCAAGAGATATCAGAAAAGTGTCAAAAGAGATAAACCAAGTTATCCCTAATAATGCATCTACATCTCCTAGCCAGTAGCAGCTGATCTGCAAGCTTCATTCCTGCACCAGGGATATACAAAGACCTCAAAACTTAAATGTCAATACAACGTGCTTGTTGATTCACTGGGAGAAGTCAGTCATTGTGTACTGAGTTTCTGCTACAGCTAGCAACACTTTAAGGTTCCCAGGATAAACTCTGTAAATAAAGGTGTTGCAAGACAAAATGCAGTAATCTCTTTTTGTGCTCCAACATACTTTCCTTTGTTTTCTAGAGGTATAACAGCCTATACCCCACTGAAATTAGGAGTTTTAGGGAGCAGCAGGCACAATGCGGGGATGCCGTCATGCTGAGGATCAAACTATATCACCTACACCTTGTTTCTTCCCTCAGCCCCTCAACAAAGGGAGCAATGAGAGCAGCAGCATTTTGTTTCGATGCCAGCAGAGCCACCTACTGTAAGCAGAGATCCACCATAGTGGTGATAGGGAAGGCAAGAACAGCGTTAAATGCTCGTTCAGTGCTTGAGACGAGACATATGACTGGAAGGTTGTGGGGATGTCCACACAGGCATTTCAGACCATCCCACCAGGAAATCCTCCCTGGAGCACAGGCTAACTTCACACTGGCTGCAGAGCACCAGATTTCAACAGGTTTCACATTGACAGAACCTCAAGAACCCCCAAATCACCAAACAAAGAACCAACTTATTGCTGCACAGCAGTCCATGACCCTGCTGGAAGATCTGGGGGGGCTGGTGGGAAGGTGTTTAACAGCGCTGTTGCAAAGCACTCCATTGTACTGAAGGTTGCAAAGCCATTCGTCACAGGTTTCATCACAGGACTTAAATAAAAATACTCAAGCAAGGTCTAACCACAAAGCAACTGAAAGATAAACAACTGGGACTTCAAATGGGATTTAAGACTGCCTGGCAGCCAGTGGCACAATGCTCACAGACTCCTCACACACACCTACACGCTGCAGGAAACAGATTAGCCCGAGCACTACTGGCTCTGTGGCCAGGGACACCAAATGAGTGTGGGCTGCATGGCAGAGGTGTAAATATCTAGAAAGAGGCCAACTTTTGCCAGAAGGGAATGATGTCTTCTCATTATCTAGAGATAATGGGGATTGTCTTTCATGGACACCAATTGCTATTTCAAAGAAGAAACCTCGAGAAAACATTTGTGTTGCAGGCAAAAGGGTTACTGTAGGTGCAGATCTTTACATAAACCATAACTACCAACTCTCTGGAGGATGGGCCCTACTGTAACCACCAACTCTGTTTTAGATGAGTTCAGCCATCAGCTGTTCCTCAGACATCACTTGATCAGAAAAAGGCACCCAGCCATCTCGCTGGCCAGCACTACAGCCCTAGACAGGGAAGGGCACAAGAGAAGTCATCTGTGTATTGCAGCAATTTGGCACTTGCTTCAACATTGCATTTTCATTTTATTTAATGTCTGTGAGTCTGTGAATAACTACAGAAAAACTAAGCCATATTTTTTGGTATCTTCCAAGTTAGATGCCTAGGAATAGGGGTGCTCCTTCAGTGCTTGGTGGATGTAACCTTAGCCAAATCTTAACCATTGATAAATGGTTCTTTCTTTCTCCATCTGACACTGTATAGCCCAGAGATAGTGTCAGAATAGGAAAAAAACACAACACATCTATACAATGCTTACACATGTTATAGCCTTTAGACACAATTCTTCAAGCAGTTCTGTGTCCTGGTAGAAACAGGGTTTAAGCTATCCCAATACAAAGAGCTACAGAATCCTCATTTGTCTGATTTTCTGTTCTGTCTCTCTCCCAGACTTGTTCAGTTTGGTAGCCTTTAAAAACAAACAGCTTATTTTCACTATAACTTTTTTTTTTTCCCCATTCCCCAATTAGTTTTCAACTCCAGGTCACAAACTACAGTAAACTCAATGTGGAAATTTGATGTTGCAAAATACTTTTACAGTCTTTTTTTTTTAATGACTTACAATTCATTGAGGAATAATCAGTTATGAAATCTTAAAAGCTGTGGGTTTTGCCAAAACATATGACACTTAACAAACAACTGCCACTGTTCCTTTAAAGAGGAGCAGGGCAGCAGAGGATAAAGTCTGACACGGGCAGTAATAAAGTCAGTGCACATCCTCCCTGGCTCCCTTTTGGGGCAGAGAGGCCTCAGCTCCTCGCTAATCAGAATTTGTCATTCAATGAATTTTGCATCTTTAAATTGCCAGGCACACACGGGAGGGGTGGGGGAAGCCTGTGCACACACCAAAGCGCGAGCTTTTCCCGCCTGCTCCCAGGGCTCGGACACTAAAGCTGATAAGCACAAGCCGCAGGCTGGAAGTGCACTCTGGTATCAGCATGCAAACTAGCATTCGAGCCTCCGACTCTGCTTTTTTAATTCCCACATCCAATAGTGCCACTACACAGATTGATAAAGGAAGGAGGGGACCTATGGGCTTTATGCTTCTTCACGGCATTCTTTGCAGACACGGAGCGTGGAAGTTTCCCCTACTTTGTTCCTCATTTTGTTTTCTTAAAAATGTACCTTTAAGCACATTTTCTTCCTGTGCTTGAGGGGCTTCCTCTGTACTTGTTTAGAAATGCTCTGACCTTCAGATGAGAGACTTCGTGACCCCACCAGGGCTGATACTCCTCTCTCCTGATTCTACACTCAACTACCACTAGATGGATGCTGCTCTACCAGAAACAGGATCTTTCACATAAGGAATAGTTTGAAGTCCCTTGGGTCTTATCTGGTCACCACCTAGATTATTTATACATATATGCACATATACACAAAAGGCACTGTGAAATGTTTTTTTGGTTAGTTGGTCTTTTTGAAGACGTATCCCAGGATTCCTGGCCACAATTAATTCCCTTCACAGAGCAGTTTTTAAGGACGTGAGAGTGCTGCTGTGGAGTGCATAACAAGGTGCTCCTTTTGCCAAAACAATCTTTGCACAATCAGCATCTCACTTATTGCTTTTCAACATGCTTTGAAATCTTCCAAGTAAGGAAAATGTGACATACCACAGACATCTCTGTGAGATATATAAGTGCAAGAACAACCAAAGTGCTAGACTTCAGAACACAGCCACACGGTCCGGGTACAGACCTCTTACTGTGATTTGAATCCTGGAAGTTGCATCATAATGGCACGTTTTGTCCTTGTTTTAAAATAAACTTGTAAGAAAGGAAGTTCAGAGAAGTCAGGTAAGTCACAAACCTAATACACAAATTTAAGTTTTCTGTGTTATAAATAGGAAAGTTTTTAAAAATTGTTCAAGAAATACCTGCAGTCAGAGGATTCTCTAGTTATTTTCATGTAGACTCAGTTTGAAGATACAAATGCTGATGTTAAAATACAATGGCAACTTAAAACCAGTTCCTACAAACAGGTTTGCTTTGAAAGCATAAATCACTATTACAGTGAAGGGTTCTCCCCACATCATAACAGCTATAAAAACAGTAGAAATAAATGCTCCACAAAGGTGGAAGAGAGATGTTTCTGAAATCCCTTGGAGAAGACTCCTATTTTAATGTCATTTATGCGGTCCCAGAACTTTAACAATCTGCACATTTAAACTTGCCTGGGTATTTTTGCTTAACATTGACATGCTGATGAAGTGATCTCCAAGCCGGACAAATAGATAAAAACCAGAAAACTCACCCGTTAAATCTTTTTTCCCCAGAAGATTCTTTTCAATGAAGTCAAAAGGAAGCAGCAGGCTTTAAAATCCAAAATATTTCATGCATCTAAAAATAGTAACACAGAGGTGACTAATGAGCACTGCTCACAGGAAGTTTTAAGAAGAGATAGAGCTAAACCAGCGTGGCCCTGTGCTCATGTGGACCAATTTCTGCGAGACCAGCACACCCGCAGCCCCATACCACCAGGCAGACCAGCCTGCTGCAGGTCTCGGTGCTGGCTGTGTGTATTGGCAGCAATGCCAGATAGAGACTTTGAAGGGAAATTTTTCCCATAAACCCAAGTGGTTTTGGATTCCCACTCAGTTCTGATCTGCACTAACAGCTGTGATCCCCATCAGTCACTTCACCCCAAAGCCCCAAAATTGACTTGAAAACCTAAGTGACCCCCTGCATCTGCTAACAATTATCAGGGTAAAGATTTTTCATACAACTGGTTTGTAGATACAGAATCACTACATGGCTAGTGTACACTTACAGATCCTGAGACTGCATCAGCAGATCAGCTAATTGTGTTAATTAGCTATTTGCATGCGCAATTACCTGATTTGTACAAGCAGTCAAGGTGATCGTACATGTAAATTAGGCATGGATTTGCACAATTTACTCATCTGAAAAACTGCTATTCTACTTATTTTTAAGCACCAGAGATCAACAGCTACAGAAGAGTCAGCTGAGTTAGTGTCCTTATGTTTCATCATTTACCAAATTTTACACATGCTCCTTTTACCTTTGTACACCACCATGGGCAAGCATGCCTGCGTGCATGTTCACACAAACCTGCATAAAGACTCACACTAGCTACTATTAAATAAAGCCATACACAAATAGCGACCTGCATCCCAATACAGACAGCAATATGTGTCTTGTCCCCTAAAGGTCCCATCTATCCCCCCTCCCCCCCCACTTATCTCTCTTCAGTGCTTGGAACTGCTGAGCTTAACAAAGTAAAGTTGGTTTTACTTATCACAACAAGCTCAGGAAGCTCTACAAGGAGCAGAAAACCAAACAACTGCGATGCAAATACTCAACCTGGTGCCCTGAAGACCGCTTAATGTTTAAAACCCCACTGCTGCCATACTGACTGGCTGGCAAGGGGTTTTCAAACACAAATGGGTCATCTACATTTAATGTGAAGTTGTACCACAGCCTGCCAAACAAATGGATGGTTCTGTCATCATGGGGCTGTTCAGGGATCCCAGCCTGCAGCATACAGCTGCTATGAAATGCAAGTTCTCTGAATACCAAACACCTTTATCCTCCCTTCCCAAGGTAACACCATTAGCTGCAGCAAGATTCAGGATAGTACAACATGGACAGCAAGAGATCAATGAACGAGCAGTTGAAGGCCATCTCAAATGTAAGTACATCTCCACCTGCTTGAAGTGGCAAGGTAATCAAAAATGTTCAGTTCTGCAGGGAGAAAAAAACACTAGTTCAGCCAAGATGATGAAGGCCAATACTACACATTCACATCATTAAAAAAAAGAGTTGACAAAGCAGTCAAGTAGAAGGTCTCCTGAAGTACCATGAGTTTTAAGGTCCCAGCAGCTACGGCCATTTATGGAACTTCATCAGGATGAGGAGAAACACCACTTGTGTTAGAGATGACAGAAGTAACCCAAATGACTAGACTCTACAACAGTGCCAGTTTGGGGACTGGGCATTATTACTTAGCTAGTCATCAAACCCTTCTACAAAGAGGGGGTCAGCCTCTGCTTCTGGCCCTCAGCACACACTACTGCAAGGATTGTTATGCTGTTGTCCACAGCTTCTTTCCTTCTTAACTAGAGTATGCTCCCCCGGCCCTCAGGCAAAAATCTCTGCTTTAGATGAGTACAACCCAGCTCCTCCCACCTCATCTCCTTTCTCCTCACTAGTCCTCACTGAAGCAAAAGACACTTCCAGTCAGTGGTCCTGACCCCGAGACACAGCTGTCACGGCTTCCTGTTGAAAGGGTTTGTGTAGCATCACAATTGCAAAATTTTAAAAATAAATTACTTCTCAGATTTTCATCAGCACACTGAGCAGTGGTAGCACATGCCACCCAGTAGGGACCCCTGGAGGAACATCAGAGCTTTGCTGAATAAGTTCTGGTGCAGCTGCTGTTGCCTAATGGCAGCTAAAAGCACAGGGCCAGCGCTACAGCATTGCAACCAAGTGCCCTGACTCATCCACCTTTGCTGGAAAAGTTAGATGTGTTCTCCCATGGTGAATATTTATGCAACATTTGGCTTTAAGGATGGTACCAACTCAAGACCACACTAGAACCTTCTTCTGAATCTGCCCTATAAAGTACAAAAGCTACTTTGCAGGAGCTCGTTTTTCTTTTGTTACCTTAAGCAAAGGAGGCATATTCATTGTTCGTTCACTGAGAAATTCAGAGTACTATAAATACATTCAAAATAGGAATCAAGTTGCAATTCTACAGCCAAATACAAATCAGCCCCTTCAAGACCTGGAGAATACAGAAGCAGCCCCAGCGTTCCTCTCCAGCACCCCTCCCTGAGCGCATGTGTTTGAATGTGTTTATGTGGGAAGGCTCAGGTCAGTCCTGTGCTGTAGGAGCATCTCCTGCAGCTGGAACATCCTAAGCAGGTAGCGCTCCATGTTGTAAACTGCTCATGCAGCAGGACTGAGAAAAAGGCATCTCCTGGTCACCGGCTGTTACTGACTACAGGAAAATGAAAATACAGCATCTCCGCACCTGTTCACCTGATGGTGAAGGAAGGAAAAGCCATTACCGAGTGACAGGAGACGAAAAACCAAAATCCACTTCAGCAACTCATCCCAGCACTGGTGATTAATCTCACACTCCCACAGCCTGATGCACATTAACCAGATAATTAATAATTTCTTTAGGGACTCCAGCTCGGCAACTGTTTTATCAACCTGCACAGCATTAGGAGAGAGATGCTGCATTTGTGATCAAACTGCTGGAACTATGGAAATGTTCTACAGGAACTGTAAAAGCTTCAGAGCAATCTGTGAGCCTGGTTTTTACAAGTAACTGTAGCATATGTGCAGAAATCAAGGCTGCTCCTTTGTCAGTGCAATCACCAGGCTCAAAATCTGAGTGAGATCAGCATAATAAGAATAATTAACAGCAATGCTCGACTCCCATCCAACCCCCACCTTTCCCCAACAGAAGTGCTATTCAGTATTTTTTAATACATAGTATGTTACTGCATCAGGCAAAATATCAAATTACACTCTTCTGCTATCCTTGGTATGGAGAGCAAGTCAGATAACATGTATCTTAACACTAAATGTTAAATATTAAAAAAATGTGTCATATGATATCCAAATTCTGTGAGCCAAAGGCTTTCAATTAATTTGCTGAAGAACAGGACATCACTAAGTATTGCTCTTACTAGCAACTTTATGCCATCTTCAGTGCATTCACGCTCCTTGTTCAAGGGCAAGAGTCATACAGGATCAGAAACACAAAACTAAAGTGCTGGCACCCAATTTAAAAATGGACTGCTGAGAAAAATCATGGTAGAGTATTCTCTCAGATATTAAACTCTCCAGTGTTTTAGATGCATGTCAGTATTAGGTGATTAAGAATGACTGATAATTAATAAATCACACCCATGGAGAGTGACTGGGTATTATTCCTCTCATCCTCTGGAAATAAGAATTAGATTCACATTTCTGCTTAAATAAGATTATCTGTCCAAAAGAACAAAATCATGCAAATGCTACTGGCAAAAAGCTACTGCTTTTTGTCAATACGCTTCACAAGAATAAGCTATTTGGGCTGCTTTTCTGAAAATACCTGTACAGTGATAACTTTAAGGAAACCGAGGCACAATCACACAGTTGCCTGGATGAAGCCTCCCCATCACAAGTACAGTGGGTTCCTAAATGATGTCTCAGCTGGCCCTTTCATCACACAACTATTCTTTTGGCTATGGCTCAGCAGAGTATCTGCCTTTAAGAGATATTCTACTCTTAATACTCCAAACCTGGAAAGGCGCCCATGCAGAGCTCCAGCAAAAGCACCTCTGCCCATGCAAGTGCAACAGGACTGGGTACGTATCTCCAGAGTGATGTTTTCTCTAAGTCTTTCCTAAGACTAGGCTAGTAATAAAGAACATATTTCTATTTAGTACATAGCATTGCTTAATGTGTATTTTCCTATGATGTTAACTGAAAGACATAATATCTCAATTTTATTTTTTTATCATCTACTCTAGTATTTATATGACTCTTCTCACCATATTATTTGAGCCCCTTCATTTTCATAGTGTCAGTTACCATTATTCCATTAAATTAAATCCTTTTACAAGCATCTTTCTATAAACATGCACTAGAGATAACATAGCCACATGGTGAGGATTCACAGACTACAGTAAGCAGATTACACCTGTCTTGATTTTCACTGTAGCTGTCGGCAGAGTATATTCTCCCATCAAACTGCACACAGATCTCCTCATTAAAGCTACAGGGGAGAATAATTACAGAACAGTATATCGCAGTTTACCAATTGGTCTTGCATACATAATGGTCCATGAAAGAAAAATTGCATCCTTTAACAGCTGGGAAAATCTTTAAATTGTTATTATTATTATTATAAAATAGCCAACAGTTTAAACTATCCAATAACTTGCCTCCTGTATGCAAAGTAGACGTACAGGTGATCGGGGCCAAAAAGGTCTTATACTCCCAGTCCATAAATATAATTATTTCTCCCTTTGTAAACACTCCATTCCACAACCTTCTGTTCTACAGTAAAACCCTCTCCTTGTGAGAAATTATGCTGATTGCAGAGGATGCCTTGAAAGCAAATGGGTGGTTTTCTGGATCTGCTAATCCTTCATGCTGAGTGTTAAGCATCCCGTTCCCCCACATCCTCATTCCTTGGTGGGGGACTGGTGAACCTGTCAGGTCCCCCCCCATCCTTCTCTCACCAGCTGGGGAAGAGGGGTTGCCATGGCAGACTGATCTCTACCCACACATCCATTTTTCTTCCAGCCTTTGTTTGGCACTGCCAGCAGGCCTCCTTGCTGGCTGACACAAAAGGTGCTCCCTATCCCACCCTGACAAGGCTGCTGGGAGGATGACAAGCCTACAGGCACTCTGTGCTGTGGAGGAAGCAGCCTCTGGTGTTTCTGTTCCTGGCCATTTGCACCCCAGGGCTGAGGCATCCGTGATATATTGAACAGAGAGTCAATATATCCTGTGAAACTTGGGCAAACTGAGCTTTCACCCACCTAGATAGTCAGACAGCTGACCTGCACCTTCATGTTAGTGGATAAAAGGCAAACCCACTTCAACCTGGATGCTGTTTGAATTCCAATAACCTAACATTTAAGAGTCTCTGTTCCACTCAGCATCCAAACCCAGTCCTTTCTGGGCACCCACTACTCATTACCAAATTTTGTTCCTCATCCAACAGAGGACAAAAGGGAAGAAGCACAGACATTGAAAAATCCAAGCTCTTTAGATGAAACAAAGTTAGCTTTGCTAGACGAGGAACAAAGCCTCTTGATAATGTACTTGGGCCCAGCAGGACTTCCCCACGTGCTTTTCTGCTCTGCTAAACCAGGAACCAAGAGCCAAGGGATTTCAGCAACAAGAGACGTGCTCCTGGGTTGGTCCCACATGTTCTGGTTCTGCCAAAGCATTTCCACACAGTGAAGTCAACTCTGAAAGAGACTCTTCTGTACAAGTAGCCCATCAGCCATTTTTTTCCAGTTCCAAAGGAACTCTGCACAAGCCACCTTAGCACACAGAGGGACACTTCCCATGTAAACAGGCTTAATCGCTACCACCATAAAAATCACTGACGGACAGGACAGCCCCACCTATGAAAGGTCCTCCAGTAGAAACAGCACAGACTCAGCAGCAACCCTCCCAGCACACTGCCTGTGCACATGCAGACACACCTGATCTACCACCCACCCACAGCAGCACAGGGAACAGGGCCTGTTCAGACAGGCAGCCCACGGCCAGGCTGGGCACCATGATGGAGACCAAGATGTTGGGGTTTCTCTTTGACAACTTCCCACTGGGGAGGAGAGTCAGTATTGCACACTCATGGGTTAACCAGTTGAAAACTGAAAGAGTTGACCCAGTCTGACCTCCCCTGCAAACACTGATCATCAACTTTCACCTCTTTAAACACTGCTTTGAGCTCAGCAAGGCCATTTTCAACCAGCAGCTCCTTGGCAAGGCTGGGGTGAGACATGGGCCCAAGGGTGTTTTATTCAAGCCTTTAGTCTGAGATGAGCCCAGCTGCTCCTTTTTTGACCCCCCAGCATGGGCTCACAGGAGACAAGGCCAAGATAGCTTTGCCATTGATAGCCACAGTAGCAGTGCTCAGCCCCTCAGGAAAAGCTTGCTTGACTGCACTGGTTCTGGCCCAAAATATCTGCTTAAGTTCATGCAGCTCATATGCAAGATTATAAACACCTCACAGAAACTGTGTTTTTTTAAAGGATCAATTATTAGAGCTCTGTGAAATCTTTTCCTTCCACTACTGTCCCCTGCCATTACTGGCTGTACATATTCAAGTCATCCATTCAAAGGTACTCAGTAACAAGACAATTCTTAATTTTATTACCAGAATACATCTCGCAATGCATTATTATTATTTATTTATTTATTTTTACAATAACTGTGTTTAGTGCACTGTTTTTACAGATTATTATTTTAGTTCTACTTTCCATATTCTTCCTAGGGAAGAAAAAAAAAGTCCATTTGGCAAATGGAGAGAACAGCTACAAGCCTACAACTAAAAATATACAGTATTGGCTAGGACTTGACAAGTTTGGAATCTTGCTTTCCTGGATGGAAACGGATGGGTGAAGTGTACCACCTGACACAAATACCCACCACAGGAAAAGACATCGAAGAGAAGGAAAGAAAAATAAAATCCTGTCAGCTGAGGGGAGAAACCTGTCACAGGTATTTCAATAGATCAGGACTGACTATGTAACAGAGGAGAAGCCCTGATCAAGTCATATGCCCTTTACTACAGAAGATCAGATCAAAAGGTTTCAAAGAGAAGCAATGGTGACAGTTTCTTCATTTGTATGCAATGTGACATGCCAGATCCAAACTGTTGGCTACTTTTTGAACTATTTGTCAGGGGACAGAAATGATTATTTTCTTTTATATCTTACTTTTAAGAACTTTTAGCCATTTGGGGGTTCTCCCCCCCACCCTTCCATGTCCCATTGCCCTCTTTTTTATTTTTCAGCCAGGATTCGAGCATTCACCTTTGATGTAATATTTTTGCTGCACATCAGAATAGCTAGACCAAGCTTCAGAAAGGCAATTGAACACAGAGAATGAAAAGAATGACATCACTTCAAACATGAACTTTTAATAAAATTATCCTTAAGAAACCTCCCTTGTGATTTTTTTTTAAACTCTTTCCATGTGTCTGCAATAATTCAAATTATTGCCAGGCTCATGGTTGTAGTTTGCTCTTAACAATCAACTACAGACAAGCACAAGTATTTCTCCCCATTTCTCACTGCTTCCATCAAGAAGTATTAAATATAATATGGATAGTGACTGTGTAAGATCACACGCTGTTTACTTAGCCAATGGGCTGTATAACAATCATATTCATGTGGTAAATAAAGTGGGGGACTTCTGACTAGCTCAGATTCTCCATGGCCAAGACCTGACCAGTTTCATACCAGAATTCCCTGCTGGTGTCCAAAATCCACATCCACGGATTGTATTTGTTAGTAGACTTACTCCAAAACACGCCGTTCTTTCAAAAAAGTACCAGAGCCACTGCCAAAACACTAAGGAAGGGCACTCAGTATTCATGAGCCAGTGATATGTTTAAAGTAACAACACTCTCCCAGAAGCACTGTGGAACACGGAGAACCTGCAGTAGCTGTAGCCATACAAGTCTCTGACACAAAGTCAGACATACATGGAAAAAAAAAAAAACACATATTGAAGTTTCCTGGGTGAAGGAGAAGGTAGTCAAACCAGAGAAAGGCAATATAACACTCATTTCTAGCCCTGGTAGATCCCAATGGATCAGATCTTACAGTTATATAAGTTGTTTTCAAACATGAAAAACTATATACGTATTATAAATCCTTCAAACTCTTATATAAAATTTTTGTGAACCCTGGAATAATGCTAATAAAGAGTGCTAAATTTAAGAGTGTAAGACTGTAAGCCCCCTTCAATACAGTGGAAAAAAGTATCTCTTCCAATAGTATTTTTTTGAGTCAGACCAAGTGTTTTTGAAGTAAATTGTTTGGAAATACATGTTTTATGTGTATGACTCTATTGAGAGTTTGCAGAAGTTTTTATAAACTGCAGCAGTAAACAGGTTTAGAGTCACTTAGAAAGTCTTAAAAAGCATATGACAATACCTTCAGTGCATAAAGCTGCTGTCAGGAGCTCCTACCAATGAAGTTACTGTCCATATCATCACATGCTCTTTGACCATGAAGCCCAGGCCTTCCTCCCTTCTGCAGAACTACAATTCCCCTTGCTGACAAGAACAGTTGAGCAGCAAAGAGGAGTAAAGCTGCCCCTTCTCATTAGGTTCACCAGCTCCTTGTCTGCCCCAGTCACTGCAGCTGCAGTCCATCTGCATCTCTTCCTCCAAGGCAAACCGTAGTGCAAAGGAGAATGAGCATACCCAGAGTTTTTCTGTGAACTTACTGAACCCCCTTGTTTTATCTTTTCCGCTGTTGAGCGCCATGAAACCCCAAACTGGCACGAGGCACTCTAACACTGGTGCGAACCAGCACTTGCTTCTCACATCTGTGCTAATATGAAGAGCACTGCACCAGTGAGCACATTAAGAAGTGATTCCACTCATTAAATTCCAAGTCAGAATATCAAAAACAGACATCAACAGGTAAAACACCAGGACAAATCCCTCTGCTGGATGAACAAACACATGCTTATAATTTCACATGAGTTGCGAGAGCCTGAAGAGCTTTCCTGCACCTTGCCCATAGGCTGGGTGATGAGTTTTCATTTTAATATGCACAGCCCCACAACAAGCTTCCACAGAAATCTCACAAACTACACATATAATTTGTGTTGCACCCCCTGCCATCGTGTCAGGTGCCTTCTGAGGATAATCCTGGTACACCCCAAATACAAGAACAAAGCTCAAGAAAAAACATAAATCAAAAATGCAAAACCAAACCAAGCAGTAAGGATTATTGTGATCTGAAGGTACATATGTTCATATGGGATTTGAAGCCAGAAGAACAAGGTGAGGAGATCCTGAAAACATAGTATCACACAGTCCTATCATCATCCAACTTCTGACAATGCATATAAATAGAAAAGTTACTCTTCTTAGGCTCTCTCAACAGCCCATGGCAACAAAGCCGCTTTTCCAACAGCGCTCAAGAGTCAAAGCCTAGCTAAGGTAGCACCCTGAAGCAGCCACTGACCTGTATCAGGCACTTGACAGGTATAAATCACTCTTCTCACATGTTCAGGTGGCAGCCCAGGCTTGAACAGCCTGAAACGGATGCAGGTTCACATGAACGCACAGTTCTGTAGGTAGTAATAATCCAGCCACTTACTACAACTGTCTCTGTTGCACAAACAACAACTTCCAAAGACAGAAAGATAGCCTTCCAGGTACTTTAATTGCTTCAGCTGCTTGGGATCAACTCAAAACACATGAATCAACACCTCCAGGCTTTTAAAGTACGTGTTAAAACCCAGGTGAAACTCAACCCCTTTCCCCTGGTGCTAAGCAAATCAGTAATTTATTCCTCTGTAGGATGCAGCAGCCATGGTGCTAGGTGGATTTGGGGCTGCCAAAGAAAAGCTGACTGGTAACAGTGATGACCATACCTGGAAAGAACTGGAAATATGGATGTGCACCTATGGGAACAAGGGGGGATCTACACAGCTCCTCTGCACCCTCTGCTAATTTGTGGTGAGGCCGGGGTTCTCCCCAGTGCAGGTGTCAATCACCAGGAAATGGAACAATTAGTGCTCAGTACCCTCCTTCCCCTCCACACAGTGCAACACCTTAGTCATCAAATAGCCCTATTGTGCTGCTCAATACTTTCTATCAGAGTAGGAATATGAGAGTATGTCCAAAGATAGCAATGAACACACCAGGTAATTATTTTTAAGCTTGCTAATCACAATCAATAGTTTCTTAGCAAAACTGATGAGCTGGAGTTGGCTCCTATTTTTAACCAATAAGATATGCAGTCAAGACTTGAATTACACCATTGGGCAATTCTCCAAACTCCTAATGACTTCCAGCCAACAGAGTGATGGGGCCTTGGTAGGTCTTGCTCCCTTCCTGAGCAGGGTATCACAGCTTTTTTTCATAGATTGTAAAGTCAGGAGTATATTGTAACCACTGCACGACTTCACCCAAAACACTGAACAAGAATTTAACTCCATGCATCAGAAAAGAGTTATAAAATTCTAAATCGCCTGAGGATGTTTACTTGATTAATTTGAAGGGTTTTAGCTGTCATAGAAGAGAGAAACTCTTTGCAGAGCAGTGCCATGTGCCTTCCAGGGGTGTACAATTAGGGACAGATGAATAAAAGTTGAAGGCTCATTAGAAAGCTCAGCCCCCCTCCCTGTTTTGCTAGGATTTTTCCCTAAAGTAATCATTCTTGTGTTTTGCACTCCCTCAGTTTTTTTATTTTTCAAAAGATCTGACTTCCCGTGTTCCTGATGGGAAACTTCTTCGTTCCTTGCCCCTCTCATGAAGGTGTTTTTCCCCCATACAGTACAGCCTAAAATTGTTGCCAACATTCATTGCTACAGAAATAATCCCCTCTATGAAGAGAAAACATGCTTTCATTTGTTTTGTTTCTTCTATCCACTGATTAAAAGCAACAGTTAGTACAAAGGAGTAGTACAATGCCATCAGCAGTAATTGTTGCCTCTCACAACAGACGTGAATGGGATGAGGAAACACACCCACCCTTTATTACAGGGAAAATACCAGGGATAAAAGATGTCAGCAGGGGCAAGTCATTCTTTGTACCAGCTTACAAACGCTAAGGTAGGAGAGACCAGCACTGGTCCTCCATTCATTAACTGGATGGAATTACAGTGGTTAGGAGGTTGCATAATTACACAAGCAATTAACACACCCTTCATTTTCCTGTTGCAATCCCTCTAGTTTCAAACATTTTAAACTTTGTTCCTGTGGTCCGCCACTGGGTGAAAATGGCTGAACACTGAGGGTCTCAGCGAGGTGCTTGGTGGCATTGGCAGCCCTGGATGTGGGGCCACAGGTCAGCGAGATGAGATGAGCAGCTCCGTGCCACTGCCTTGCTGACACCAGGTACCGTGATCGGTCCTCTTGCATGACCCACGCTCTCTGCGCTGGAAGAAATGACACTGCTGTGCATGACACAGGTTTTTGAAGTCTCCCTCAAACATTATATGCAGTGTCACTGTTTATTAAAGATAACTAATGCCCTAAGTCTTTATTTACTTCTGTTTATTGCTATTTTAGCAAGAGTCACCAGAGAGCAGCTATGCTTCTGGTCCACCAGGGTTCTTTAATCACTGTTAGTAGGTAAAATCATGTGTGACAACTAATCCAAAAAGCAGATTATATTTATTTTGGCTACAGTGGCTTGCAATTCGTTAAAATCAACAAAGCCTTTTCATTAGCCCCCTGCTGATGTCCTAAAAACAGACATTTTGAGGGTCTCAAAGCACAGAGCTACACATGTGCAGCAAAGCCCAGACTGACAGACTTACCGTTGCCATACTTACCATAAAATCTTATTAAAAACAACAGCAAACTTCTTATTTTCTTTCATAAGACGGTTTAATTTATGATCCCAAATTCCAAAATCACAATCTTAGAGGCAGGTCTTTTTAAATTTAGAAAAGTATAAGTGAATTGACAACACAATTAGCAGTGAAATACTTGCACAGGGTTTTGTGTTTTTAAAAAAAAGAGAGAGAAAAAAAAAAAAAGAGCTGTTGTAACACTTTAAGGAGTGAGATTAGAGATTCAGCAAGTCTAAATATTAGCCTACATGCTTGCTGAGCCCCCTGCATTCTGGAGCCACATTTGAATAATTGAATTTCTAGTTAACGGTGTGATCTTGCAAGTCTTATTCCCAGTGATTTCATGATCTCTAGCCATAATCTCCTGACGACAATGCCTCAGACCTGCCATCAAGAAAACGCATGCTAAAAATGTCAGTGTGTCCAGATGAAGTTATGAGATGTCCCATCTCGTCACTGACCCCTCTGCTCTTCAAACACTGCGGGGAAGTTCACAACCCAGAATCAACCTTCCCATAGCCACCAAGGGCCACCATTCATATGGAATGAATGCATTAGAAGTCCAGGAAAGTGATTTAAAAAAAAGAAAAAAAAAAAAGGGAAGGAAGGAAGGAAGGAAGAAAGGAAGGAAGGAAGGAAGGAAGGAAGGAAGGAAGGAAGGAAGGAAGGAAGGAAGGAAGGAAGGAAAAGAAAGAAAGAAAGAAAGAAAGAAAGAAAGAAAGAAAGAAAGAAAGAAAGAAAGAAAGAAAGAAAGAAAGAAAGAAAAACACTGATTTACATCAACCAACCTTTTTATCTCTCAACGAGTTGCCTAAGTAACACACACATTTTTGCTCACTGCCCTCTCACGCTCATGACTTAAACAATACTGTTGTGGCTGTGAAGAGAGACACTCCTGACTTGCATCCAACCATGCATACATGCAGACAGACATATTTATTTCCCATCCATCTTACAGCTGGATTTGGATGTGGATCTGCTTTGCAAATTTTCATGTCTACCGCTGAAGTGGAACCTCTTGTTTGTCCCCCAAGCACAATCTTGAACATTGTCAAGGCTGATTATTAGACATCACTTCACACAAGGCTTTTCCAAATACACATTGCTCCAGCAGTTTAAAGGGAAGCCAAAAGCAGTCCTTCAGTGAGACGACGGGTCTTAAACTTGCCGACCAGCACCCCACCAGGCAGCCCCTGAGACAGGAGGGTCAGTTCATCTACTGCAGGGCCGTAGTCCAGCAGCCCTCCGGCCTGGTTCAGCCCCTCCAAGTTCACACCGTGAGCAAAACAGCTGTCTGTTAAAGCAGATAATAAAATCCAGCCTGGGAGGAAAACCAGGATACAAAGCTTTTCTCCAATGTCTAATCAGAGTTTTGTCCACGGGGAAAACTGAGCCCCATCTGATATACAAGTTATCATTTTGGCTCTCCATAATTAAAACTATTGTTGCCATGGCGATACAAAGGCTGTTGAAAATATACGCAAGACTAATGTCATGTTTCTTTGTTGATACAATTTGTCGTCCCAGTCTGGTTTGTGCCAGGATGGAATAAAATGTGACTCGGGCAAATAGTTGACTTTATGAAGTTTGGTATTTAGGAGTCAGATGCCGCACGTGCTATGCTGCAAGACCATTTTCTCAGGCTCTCTAACATGACCACTAACCCTCTCACAGTCAATAGCAGTTTTAAAGATAATTTCAAAGAGAATAGTTCAGATCCTGCACTGCTAAATTTCTTAAAGCACCGTAAAGAAAGAAAGAAAGAAACAAACAAAAAAATATAGAGAGAACGATAAAGAATAATAACTGATCAGAAGGATTAACATATGTGAAAGGAAAAGTTGGTATGAAATTAAAATGCAAAAAAAATGATTATACATTCAATACCATGAACACATGAACACTCGCAGTCTGGTTGGCAGTTATTTATTCATTTGAAACTGTGATCTCTACTGAGCATGTTATAATCAAACAGGAATTCCAGGTCACCCAGTGACCTCTGAATAGCAACAAGTAATCTGCTATTTAGGAGATATCATAAAGCGTATGTCTTTCTCTATGAATACACACCTACATATGGAAAACACATATAGACAGACATGCCAACATGTATTTTTCAAAGGCTAGGACAATGATTTTGGGAGTTTCATGACTTGTAGTCGAGTCTTTTCTTTCTCACTCAGGAGCAAAAGAATCTACCCACACACAACACTTAGAGGTGCAACTGCTAATTTTTTCATAACATGGATAGTCATATGTGAATATATGCAGCAACAAAAAGGTGAGTTGCAAAGACTCAGTTTAAGTAAAAATCCTATTTATGCCAATGTCCATTGACATCAGCCAGAGTTTTGATTGACTGAAAATCTCAGCATCAGAAACAGAAGCCTGGAATAAAGTCAATGGACACAATGAAGTGGACGACCAAGGCAAAAAGCAGATGACACACAGTCACTAACCACTTCAGCAACAGATTATTTAGAGCAGCAATGCTGCCTACCGGGATCTGCACTGCAAACTAGGAAACATCGTTCGGTAGGGACCATTTAATAAGAAAAAAATCTTCATTAATTTAATATCTTCAAAAATCTTTTGAACATTGTATACACTTAGTTTTTTATTTCTGCCCAGAAAGTAAACAGTTATTTTTGGTTTTAGCAAGTGGTTAAAATACCAGTTTAAAAAGAGCCTGAAAAAAACACACAATCAGGAAGAGGCAAAAACATGGAAAACACATACTACATTTAAAGCCAGGGGCACTATGAAAGATGTACAGGCTCAGCATAATGTTTCTCGTGGGATGCCCTTCAAAACAGAAAGGTAGATGTCAAGGAAGGCAGAGAGGACTTTATTGCCTGAGGTGCTCTCACAAGGGTGAACAGGAAACAAAATTCAGAATGCGGTCACAACATCTAAAGCCAGGTACAGAAAAAGGGCCGAAGATGCCATAGTATAAAGAATTTGCTGGTTACTATGACTGGAAAACGGTCACTGTGTCATACATGACACAATGCCGCCCCTTTAGCTTTGTACCTTGATACATGGGGAACTCAATACATGTGAATGGAAAACATGTGAATAGCTTCACCAGCCTGCTAGTGGACTTTGCAATAGTAACAAGAAAGCGAGACAGAACCGAAAGGTTCATCATGATCCACATGAACATGGGTATATGTGTAAAGTGAAGTTTTCAGCCCACCCTCCCTAATAACATGTGATACTATGAGATGAAAGACAGAAAATAAATATTACTGTGTTTGTAATAAATATTACATCATGTTTGGTAGGCTCATAGCAAAAGTCTATCTTTCATATTTCCATATCAGACTGATTTTGGGAAGAGAAGCTATGCCAGCCTATTTTTCTCCTCTACTTGGGAGAATTGTTAAGGACAATCAGGAAATAAATACAATTTCCGTACCACAACTGTTTCTAAGCTAAGCAAAATCCTTCACCTCAGTGTGAGAACAGTATAAACCCATGCATAAGGGAAGAGAAAGAGAGATGACACTGCAGCCCTTAAGAACATGGTTGATGACAGAAATTTGAGTGGAGGAACACAAAGAACCACATCTTCTGTGAAGGAACGCTTTGCATATGGGCCAAACCAAAAAAGACAGCTGTGGACTTAAAGGAGGGCACATAGCAGGGAGGGGTGAGATCCAGGAGAGGACTACAGCTGTGAAAAGCATTTTGACCAACAGCTTCAAAGAATGCTCAAAACCAGCAAGCACTTCTTATTTCACCTGGATTTGCATGGCTGTAGTGCTGCTGTGAAGCAGAATACATTTTATTATAAAAATCCCAGCATGAAGTTTGTGTTCAAGTCCTCCAGCTGCCATGTGGCCCCTGAAGGATAAATTATAGACCCCAGGACCAGTGACAGAAGAACTCTGGGAGCATCAGGGTCAAGCCAGTAGACAGAGTAGGGGGTGAGGGACAAGAAAGTTCATCAATTGGGCCCAAAGAGTTGTGGTGAATGGAGCCAAGTCCAGTTGGAGGCCAGTCACTAGTGGCGTCCCCCAGGGCTCGGTGCTGGGGCCGGTCCTCTTTAACATCTTCATCAATGATCTGGATGACGGCATTGAGTGCACCCTCAGTAAGTTTGCAGATGACACCAAGCTAGGTGCGTGTGTCGATCTGCTCGAGGGTAGGAAGGCTCTGCAGGAGGATCTGGATAGGCTGCACCGATGGGCTGAGGTCAACTGTATGAAGTTCAACAAGGCCAAGTGCCGGGTCCTGCACCTGGGGAGCAATAACCCCAAGCAGAACTACAGGCTGGGAGAAGAATGGTTGGAGAGCTGCCAGGCAGAGAAGGACCTGGGAGTGATGGTGGACAGTCGGCTGAATATGAGCCAGCAGTGTGCTCTGGTGGCCAAGAAGGCCAACGGCATCCTGGCTTGTATCAGAAACAGTGTGACCAGCAGGGCTAGGGAGGTGATCGTCCCCCTGTACTCGGCTCTGGTGAGGCCGCACCTCGAGTACTGTGTTCAGTTTTGGGCCCCTCGCTACAAGAAGGACATTGAGGTGCTTGAGCGGGTCCAAAGAAGGGCGACGAAGCTGGTGAGGGGCCTGGAGAGCAAGTCCTACGAGGAGCGGCTGAAGGAGCTGGGCTTGTTCAGCCTAGAGAAGAGGAGGCTCAGGGGTGACCTTATTGCTCTGTATAAGTACATTAAAGGAGGCTGTAGCGAGGTGGGGGTTGGCCTGTTCTCCCATGTGCCTGGTGACAGGACGAGGGGGAATGGGCTAAAGTTACGCCAGGGGAGTTTTAGGTTAGATGTTAGGAAGAGTTTCTTTACTGAAAGGGTTGTGAGGCATTGGAACGGGCTGCCCAGGGAGGTGGTGGAGTCACCATCCCTGGAAGTCTTCAAAAGACGTTTAGATGTAGAGCTTAGGGATATGGTTTAGTGGGGACTGTTAGGGTTAGGTTAGAGGTTGGACTCGATGATCTTGAGGTCTCTTCCAACCTAGAAAATTCTGTGATTCTGTGTAATGGTATCTAGGGAGAGGGACCAGGAAGATCTGTTTTGGAGAAATACCACAAAAAGAGTCTTTGCTCAGAGATCTCCAAAAGAAATCTGTGCAGTTCCCTGGGGAACAGATCCAACACCAAAATCCCAACAGGACAGTCCAGGAGAAACCTCATAAGCAGAGAGTGCCCATGGTCATGACAGTGTAGGTATATATATCACAGCAATAGAAAGAAAGAAAGAAAGAAAGAAAGAAAGAAAGAAAGAAAGAAAGAAAGAAAGAAAGAAAGAAAGAAAGAAAGAAAGAAAGAAAGAAAGAAAGAAAGAAAGAAAGAAAGAAAGAAAGAAAGAAAGAAAGAAAGAAAGAAAGAAAGAAAGAAAGAAAGAAAGAAAGAAAGAAAGAAAGAAAGAGAAAGAAAGAAAGAAAGAAAGAAAGAAAGAAAGAAAGAAAGAAAGAAAGAAAGAAAGAAAGAAAGAAAGAAAGAAAGAAAGAAAGAAAGAAATCTAATGCTTTACTTCACACTGTTCTCCCCATAAGAAAGAAGAGGGAAAGAAAAAAAAAGGACATGTTGCTTAATATACTCCTGGAAGGAGCTTGGATACTCTGGTCATTAGCACATGATAAAACTCTAAAAAAAAACCATGAGACAATGAAAAAGAATGGCAGGAAAAACTAATGGGACAGAAGAAGAACAATAAACTGACAGATGGGAGGTCCCAGCTCAAGAAGAATTTGAAGGAATGGCGAGATGTATTCTTGGAAGAGGAAGGGTACATCAGGTAGCTGACATATTGAGTTTCCAGGAAAGAGGGTAGAGTATTAATGACAGTGCAGCTGACGGTTTCAGCAGCTACCAACAAAATGATTTGCCCTTCTTTTTCAGCCGAAGAGGTGACAGTGTGGATATGGCAGCTGATTTACATACATCATCATAACTTCCATAGGAATATCAGATTTCTTTATAAGGACTTGTAGTACCAGCTTTGCAGGTCAGTGTCAATGTCTAACTGAGCCGCTGGAGACAAAGGGGAAGATTCAGAGAGGCACCGAGGTGCCTAAAACAGGGCTTAACCTGAATTTAATTGCCTAATTAAAAAAAAGAGATTCCCAAATCCCCTGCTTCAGAAACTGTAAATGCATCAGAGCTAACATTTAAGACCGTGAAGACCACCAGAATAAATTCCTTCTGCCCAGGCAGCCGCGTGCACTGCTCTAACCTGCGCTGTGATCCTGACACAGGTCCCTAAATGCCACCTGTGTCGTGGAGGGGCCCAGTCCCACAGGTGAGCTTGGACTGCTCCTAACACACAAGAGTGGTGCCCTTGTCTTTCATCCCTGCTTTTTGCCTGTGACTCTCTAATATAAAATACGCAACTTCTGCGATAACAGCATGCTGGCTTCTGTGTAAGGCACCTGTCCCTAGCTATTGCAAACGGCCAGCTGACTGCATAGGCCAATGTTATTTCTTTGAATCATCCCACATTGAAAAAGTATGTAAAAAAATCCCTATTTTTTTTAAGGGATTATAACACTCTAAACTGGAAATACATAAGCTGCACAAAGTCACAGCTGAATATTGTCACAAAATACAGTATCGGTTTATTGGTACAACACTGAAGGTTATTAAGCACCTTTATTTTGCCGAGTAATTTGTCATGCCATTAGGCTACGCCACCTAAATGCATGGGTGAGGGGATAAGGGAGAATACTAGCAAAAAAAATCTTCAGTCATCTGATAAAGTTATGATGGAATTACAGCATGATTTCCCTGGCTGACGCTAGCATTCAAAATGCAAAACCATTCACAGGACTGGGCCCTAATTGTACACAAATCCTTGTCCAGTAGGAGAAACAAAGAACAGTCACCAACAAAGCTGCAGAATACCAGGTTTCCAACTATAACCCAGGCTGAGCAATATATCAAAGCTTTAGAGCACATAAAACATTTGATGGACCAGCATGGTGTTTGATAGTATTTCCAGTCTGTTCTCATCATGTTCTCATCATTTGCAGATGTCTCGTATACTTTTGACATCCTCTGTGGCATGCAGATTTCGCTACAACAAAAAATCAGGTTGTGGATTTTTACCAGTAACAAGCTGATGTTGCTCAGAGCAGCATTAAAATGCTATCATGCTGTTAGATTAAGTAACCTATTTTCTCTGTTGTACAGGTTGTACTTTAGTTTTGCCCTTGCACCTACCAAATTACTGTTTCTTGCAAGATCTCCCTTTGAAGGCAGCTTGCCAGTCTCTATGCCAATGCTATTTTCACCAAATGAAAGAGGAGTTTGTAAATGAGTTCAGTGAAAATGGGATCTAGTTCTCTTTGCGAGATTTTTGCTTGTTTCAAAAATAAGAAAACAAAACAGAAAAGCAGCATGGCAAAATAGGAAATTGAATTTCTTTTTTACTTTTAAGCAGAACTCCCCCCTCCCTTGGGGTGACTCACGAGATATTGGTGCATGTATTAATATGAAACAGGTTTTATATAGTAGGTAGCTCCGGTATGAAGCCCACAGATGTACACAGGCCTAAAACAGCTGACATAACAACAACTGATGCATTTAACACAATTTTCTCCCTTTGACTCCTCCATTTTTTAAGCTTCCTTTGAAAATCTCCATCCCCTCACCTCTCCCTCAGCCGACCATCAAATTTTTGGCATCTCTATCTGTAGGTATTTAAAGGGACCTCTTATTGTCTTTGATGGAGACAATAAAACCAGAAACAAGCAGGTACAATAAGAATCTGAATGCAGGCATTCAGATACTCTAGGGCACTTCTAGGACATTAAATATAAATACTAAATAGGCTGAAGAAATAAATAAATTTAAAAAAAATGTCAAAAGAGACCAAACTACAAGAAACCAGTCGCATCGATTTGCTGATTGGTTTGCCAGTGAGCGATTAGTCAGAAAGACATGAATTAGTCAGTCCAGCCCTGCCTCCCATGAATAAAATGTGGGGAGGACACTCTTTCCCACCCTCAGTGACAGATGATATCTGTTTTCTCCTGCGAGTTTGAATTTAAGAGCCACTGAAGCTCAGCAAGAGTATATTCTGGCTCAAATGAGCTGAAAATTGCATTCAATTTGAATTTCAAAACCGGAGAAGGGGGAATGGGGGGAGCAGGAGGAGGGAGGGAGCTCACCAGGACCCATCCAGCCCCTTCCCTCTTTCCCCCCTGTCTTGCTGCCGTGAGGCCGACTGCAGAGTGCGGACCCAGGGCGTGATGCAAAGGAAAGAGCCTTGCTGGACAGCAGCCCAGGCCAGGTTTAAAAATAAACATTTCGCTGTCAGGATCAAAGCAAACTCTGCTTTTATGTATATTACAAGCTATATGTTCAGAAGAAAAAGATTCTTCTGGTTACTCGAGGAGAGAGAGGCGGAAGGTAGGGCTAGCAAGAGGGGGGGTCCTAGCTTTCCCACTCAAATACCCTTGATAAGATGGTCTGATCCCAAAGTACGTGCTGTCCCCTTTAACATGTGCGTGTGCTGAACGTATATGCTGAGCTTTTGTGAACATAAGGTTCATTTAGGGTTACGTTTTTTAGCGTTGGTAACTTTTAATTTACGTCTTCGTGGGTGAAGAGATTATTTCCCCTTCCCTTTGTGCTTTAAATTTACAGTTATATCTGATGACAGTGAAAGAAATGGAGTTACGCCTGCAACCCAAATATATCCTGTAATTTGATGGCATGAGAGCAGTTGGTCTCTTTAGTGCAACTGATAATGTCCAATATTCAATACAATGATGATAACATACCAAATCAAGAGATTCTTCAGTAAATTTCCTACCGACTTCAGCGTGCAATTTGACCCAAGGGTTTGGAGTAGTAATAAAATAATTACAATTAATCATGAGTAATAATTAATAACTTAAGGATTAAAATGTGTCCATTTATACTTTCAGGATCAGCATTTTCTGTGTACCCTGGAGAGGCTTTTAACTTCCTTTCCTAAATAGAATGCTTGCAGTAGCACTTTATAACCAGAGAGTCCAGCCATCAGAGGAACTGAGTGTATTTTGTGGCGTGCAATTTGTTATATGGCATTATATCCATGGAAAAAGGGGTCCTGTTATATCCAATAACATACCCATATCCTGCGATGCTGCTTATATTTCAAATCCCAATGATGTCACTGTAAGCTTTTCCCCCTTTTTTATAACAAAGTGCTTTTTCACTGATAAATAAGTAAGTTGCCAGCTTTACACATGTATGTGATATGAGTCGGGATCCAACCCCCAAAGAAAAAAAAGTAAGGTCAATTTTCCTGGCCATTGCATTTAATAAAAGCTCCCAGGCAACAGAGTTAAGCACACACTAATAGATACACCTTAGTGTGCCATGCCTTCAGCAAGTCTTTGGTTTCCCTCTACGGAGAAAGACTGCATTAACACACAAAGTGAACCAGTGTCCTGCTTTTAAGCTTCTCCCGTCATCAAATTAATTTTTTACCTGATCTTTTTACAGACAGTTTGAACAACCTCTAAATTCCACTTGCAAACTTGGCAACACACACAGGGAAGCTTCCAAAAAACACAGTCACGTGCACAAAAATGCGGATGTGGTTATCCTTGTGTGTGCACAGTCCCCTACACACAACATGCAGCTGCCTGCTTGTCTTGCATTCACAATCACTTGAAAGACCTCTTACACATGTGAGACACTGGCCAGATTAACTATTCAGTGTTCAGGGCACTTTCTAAACACCCAAATATGCATTTACACACCTTACTCTGGCTGGCATTTTTGATAGTATTGCTTCAAGTTTCATTCCTGTATTGCCTTCTTGCTGTCTAGATTATAAGGCCTCAAAACAGGGAACTCATTTCTCCTTCCTGCCTTCTTAAATGCCATGATTTTCCTAGTACAGACCCCACAGGTTGGTTTCTGGATGGGAGGAGAAGAAATGCACAGACCCGGCTCCATCCCTCCATTTCTCAAAGCAAGCTTTCTTTGAAAATCAGATTATCTGCCATTACAGTGCTTACTCTACTGAAGACAATATTCACTTTACAGGAGGTTAAAGAGGAAAACAAATACGCAAAATGCAAGGCACACTCCTGACAGATCCATCCTCACCCTGCAGCCTGTCCTTCTAGATCTCCAGCTCCTCCTACCACACAAAGGAGTGAGTATTAGCTCAATGACGGCATCACACTCACTAGCTACACAGCTTCCAGACCAGAGCCAAACCACGTTCAGCCGGCTCCGGTCCATCTGCACTTACTCATGTGGACATGCCCCTGATGGTGCTTTGCTCTCCCAGCTGGAAAGTCCCGGCCTGATCCCGCTATGGCTGTAGGCGCTCAAACTGCTCCGCGGCCTGAGAGCCCTTAGCGGGCAGAGAGGAGCGCCGCGAAAGCGTGGGTAACACAAGCATGGCATTAGAGGAAATACTTGACAATTTCTCCAATGTACTGGACACTAGAGTAGTTCAGCTGAATGGCATTCATGCCCACGTAATGCTGCAAGGTCAAGAAGACCTTATGCTACTTAATAGGTGAGCGCTGGTTTCAGGCCTTAATTTTTTTTAATTGAGACAAACTGTAGTGTTTGTCTGTTTGGGGAAAAAAAAATCCCCCCCCCCTTTTTTTTTTTCCTACAGCCATCAGCCCCTTTTATATTTGAGCATTATGTACCTGTGTGACACTGTGTAAGTAACACTACAAAATGTCCATATATCTTACAGAGAATGACTAAAATCTATTAAAACTTCACACACAAGCCACCTTCCACTAACATTTCTTTAGTCCCTTACCTTGCTGCTATCAAAACTGTGTAGCCATGAAGTCAAGTGGACTACAAATCAGAATACGGCAAACCTTGCTACATGCAAACTCCTCCACTGTTTCACCTTTTGCAGTACTTTGCACCAAAAACATTCTCACTGTGGCAATACTTGCTGTAAAGACAGCAGAAAAAAGATCGCTCTGCCTCAAATGTGTCTCCACAGCTAGTTAAAAAAGAAGAAAAAGGTCAAAAAATTATTTCTGGGTTTTGTTGTTGTAGACTACTGAGGCTTTGAATAACCTAAGGGGCAAGTTATAAACAGCGTGTCTTTAAAAAAAGAGACATGGCAGAGCTTCAGCAAATCTGTGCTCTCCAGTGAAATTACTTTTCCATGGCAAACGTATTGGTGTAAGAGGTGGCACTGCAAAGGCAGCAAGCAACCAACCTGATAGAAACCACTGTTTCACAGGTACTCTGAGCAGACCACATCCCCTAGGAAAGTGGAGAAAGCATGTACATGGGTGTCCCCAGTGCCTTGCTTGGTACTGGTTTCCACCACAGACTGCTGAAGTCTACCCTGGCTGTCGCTACAGCATAATACTGACAATGATTTATTAAGAGCTCTTAGCTGCACCAGACAGTTTACAATTAACAACTTTGCCTTTTCTTAAATACAAATAAATACATAAATGAAATCAGAGCTGCTAAGTGCTAGGTGTACCCAAAGCCTCAATGACATCACCGGCAACTGCCAGTCACCCAGACGGCAAAAATAAATAAGGGATGGGGCTGGGGGCAGGGGGGAGGCAGGGTATTTACTCAATCAGTACCTATTTTTGAATTTCCTTCAAGCTGGCTTGGACCAAGAGCCATCAATTATTTAAAAGAAGTAACATGATGCTTCCTTTGTTGAGGCAAATCTGCAAGCAGACCCCAAGAGAGAATAAAAAATGAATTAGGCAGAATTTATTAGTGTGCTTGAAGAAAACAGATTCAGCTATCAGAGCTGACTGTGGTTTTAAAAATAGTGTGTTTCTGCCCATGAACAATAGTTTCTCTCTTTCTCCTTTACCCCACTAGATCCTCAATAATCCCACTTCTTCCCTTTCTTTACGTTTTTCCTTTTTTTTTTTTTGAAAGAGGGCATAATGCTGAAAGAGGCATCAATCATTCCTTAAACTTCTTCCTTCTTTTCTGACTTGACTTGATGTATTGTCTTCATTTAAATTACAAATATACTAATCTAAAACACTGTTTACCAAGCAGCATATTAAATGAAAGATGCAAGAAATTGCATCACTCACATTTTAAAAATGACTTTAGACTCAGGGACACATAAAAACAGCAAGACAGGATGATCTGCTGTGGCTGCTACATTTCAATCCAGGCAAACGAGATTTGGTAACTGGGGTTTTCTGCTACTTCAGTCACTGCTCCAGTCAAACTAGCAGGGCCAAAACCAGTATAAAAACTCTCCCTTGGTGGGCAACCAGCTGGAGTTCCTACCATGCTGGGAAGGGACATGGTGAAATCAGTGGCTCCATCCCTGATGTGCACCTCAAGAGACAGACAGAAAGTGCAGGGGTCTGAGGGAGGGCCCGGGACACGTTAGAGGCTGCTGCCCAGAAAGAAAGCACTCTGGGGCTGATTTCAACCGAGATTACTGCACTAGTCTGCAGAAACTACATAGGGAGGGGAGGCCAGGCAGAACATAAAATGCACTGCATTGATCCAAAGGTTTCCTCCTGCACCACCCGCCCCAGGAAAACAGTGCATTTAGATCGTGTCTCAGGTGACCTTTTGTGGCGTCCAGCAGCAGGAAAGGGCAAGATGCTGCTGTACGACAACACAGAGCTGGCTCGTGTGTGAGTGGCACAACGGTGATGGTGCCCTCCTCAGGGCAGGAGAGCCCTGGTTGTCACCGCTCAGTGGAGACAAGCATCAGAAATCACACCTTAGTAAGGCTCCTTCTCCCCCTCTTCCAGCCCCCAAACAGAGCACGCAACAAAATAAAGGTCATCGCTTATTAGTTCTTCTGGTGGGTCTTGATTAAAGGTGTAGTCAGTTCAAAAGCCAGATAAGTTTGATAAGGACTCTTACCATGTCCTCAAAAAGCATTTTTTCTCTCTTATTTATTTATTTATTTTATTTATTTATTTATTTATTTATTTTATAAAGGGGGACATTATTTTACAGCATAAGCCTGGAAAAAAATATAAACCACTGGAAACAGAGACTGTTACCAGCTGGGTGTGCTTGCATTTCCTTGGATTAGCTCTGAGAAGGGAAGTTTTTGCCTACAGATGCTGAATGCCCCAAGACAAGCTGACCACCTGAATCCTGGGTCCCACATAACCCTTTTACACTTGGTAATATATAGAGAAAGAAAACACTAAGAAGCATTTAAACCACTCCGTACAGCAATTTTACATTATTTTTTAAAGAAAGGATTTATATTTGGTTTTGGGGCAGAACACTAACCTCACCTTAGCAAGCCTGGTGCTGGCAGTAGCACCACAGCAGTCCCCTGTCCTCTTTTCTTACATTGCATCACACACAAGCCTTTGCCCACAAAGAAATGGCTCCTTGCAACAGCCTGATCCTGCCAGTGCCCTGAATGACACCGCAGCCCTCTGAACAAACCAGAGTGCTGCAGGACCTACTCTAAATGGCATCTTTCAAGCTGCTCTCTAAAAATAATAACAACCTTCTATTCCAGCAACTCAGGTTCACAGGTATCCTCTACCTTCTGATCTCACAGATGCACCTCTGTGGGCCTGTTGCTAACCAAAACATGATTATATCATAATCTAAATCTAAATCATAATCTAAATCATAAATTTAAAAGTGTTCATGAATTTGTTTTTGAATAAAGGTATTAAAGGTTCCATCGAGTTTCACAGTATTCTACTTTCATACGTCTGCTCTATTTTTTAACTCCCGCACCAGACGAGTCTCTTAACGAAAGAAAAAAAAAAAAAAAGAACTGAAAAGACATAAGTCAAGTGAATGTGAAAGGGAAGCTGACACTGCAAGGTGCCAAGACAACATCATTCCTCTTCTCTTCTCTTCCTCATCTCTTCGTCTCTGGATGGTAATCACAAGATCCCGAATGCCAAACTTTGGAAAATATCCTTGCAGAGGTAGCATCTGCTCCCTTGGCATACTTCTTGAGCAGTTGTATTGGCAGCTTTAGATTTGTCCAAGTCTATCATATGACAAGACTGCAGATGGGTTGCCTTGGATGCTTTGTCTTCCTGGATGCCATTTTCCTTTTACGAGCGTTTTATTCTAAGAAAACATATGTACAAATCTGTATGGGGAAGGTTATATGTACACATGATTTCACACCAGTGTGGGGCTTTGCCTAGCCTTTATCTAGATTTTTTACTATCATTTAGTTTGGATTCCTGCAAGGGCCCTGACTTTTACTGAAGTCAGTATGTGGCATCGAGCAGATTAGGCCCTTACTGTGTGGATCTGCATTTCAACCAGCTATTCTTCCACAAGCTATAACTTTTCCCATCTGTGTTGATCTTTCTTTGCAAATTAACACCTGAGTCCTCAGAATATTAGACATGGAGGAAAGCTGCTCATTTTGAGCTAACTTCTGTTCTCACTGAAATCAATGGGAGTTTTGCCATTTGTCCATTATACAAACAAATAAATATCATAGCAATGACACAGTTACTGTATGTGGTGGGACAGATCTTTTCCTCTTGCTTTCTTAGCTTTATGTTCTCTCCTTATCTCACATACAATAAATATACATGCATTTTTAATTGTAAAGAGAAGTAGTGTTCCAATGGAAAGAAAAGGACCATAAGAAAAAAAATAGAAAAAGAAAAAAAAAAAAAAAAAGAGAAGAAATCTAATTAAACTGGGGAATACGGAGCAAAACAAAAATAATAAACTCAAAATGATCTGAAAAGCATATTCCTAACCCTTCTGGAAGATCTTTGTCTTGTGAGAGTATTTACTAGAATGTTTCATGAATACACTATGAAATGGTTTTAAAAGGTATTTTAAATGAAATGTGAAACAGAAAAGCAATGGTCTAAAACCAGTTCCTTCTCAGAGCATGTTTTAATACACTAATCTGTTATTTCCTGGACAGATAAACGCACAGAACTACAAAAATACAAGCTCCCTTTCAATTCATTGTTACATAGTGTTCCAATAAAGCATAAAGTATACTGACTGGTGTCTGAAAATAGACCATCCACTACCCTATAATCACCTGTTTGGGGAAAAGCCCGAGAAAGCCACAACTTATGTTAGGCAACAGACATCAAACATGCGCTCTGGTGGACCAAAGTGAGAAGTTATTTTCAGGATATGAAGCAGTGAACTGGAGTCCCAGGTATCAACAGCTAGAAACTATGAAAAATCACAAGAACTGATCTCCCCACTGTTGTTTTCACCCAGACTGCAGAAAGAGAACATTTGCTCTAATCTCTCCTTACAATGTCAGCTGCCAAACACTCAATAGATATTTTGCAAGGAACCAGGGTTGATAAAACTGAGTAGTTATTTACCATTACCTTAAAACTTCTCAAAAACCCTTTAAAGTTTCTGGCAAAAGAAAGGGGAATGAGACAGTGAACTGGTTATGGTTCAGTGAGACCTTTGGGATTTGGGCACAACCACAGTATTGAAAAAAATAAATCTGCTCCTAGCCCTTATCTCACAGCCAGTTCCTGAGCTCTGTGCTGGGTTACTCATGCCCACCTTCGCTATCCTGCACACATACAGCATCTCCTCTGAATCACCCCCACTGTTCCTCAGCTGAAAATACACTTCTGTCAGGAGGTTAAATGTCAAGTTCAAGAACTTTTGGAGGTCCATAAAGAGGGGATCCTCTGATCCTACTTAGTCTTGAAGGGGTCTACATTTCTCACATCAATGTGGGACATTCAGATTCTTTAATTCTACCTCATCCCTAGTGAATAAATACACTAAAGACCTAAATTTAAGAAAAGCATATAGTACCCTTTGACACATACTAAATAGAGTACGAGGGTACAATTTGGCTCACATAGATGAATGGCTCCAAATTCAGTTAAAGGTGACAGGATACTCTTTTAAAAGGGAATATTATAGCATGATAGTAATTATCCAAATGAGGGCATTTATCTTTGTACTCTTCACTGTAGCATTCCTGTATCATAAACATAGATGAACACATAACAAAAATATGCTTCCATGACAAAACATATATATATGTACACATGCTCCTCATGTACACAAACAGTCATATCCAACTTTGACAAAATACATGTAGTTGGTACTTTTGGGGACCTCTCATGATGTCAACAGTAATCAGCAATACATAATGCTTATGTAAAGGAAGCAATCATATTAAATTAGAAATGAGGAAAACAAGGTAGGAGATAAATTCGTCCATACGTGAACAGCAATTTTCTAGAAGTGCTGAGAATAAAACCTAGAACTACAAACCACAAAACATCATCCTTGCTATACTCAGCATATAAACAAAAATTACATTAACCCTTTTATGCCACAAGTTTCAAGTAGAAATGCCAGCATAAAAGGCTGAAAGAACAACTCATTTTGCAGTTCAGCCGGTAATTTTTTTTTAGAAATCACATGTTGGACAGGTTGTTACACACAACCCTCAGACATCTTTCCTAGCATTCAAGTGCACAGTGTCTTCTCTTGAGAATGGAGCTCAAGACCCTTGAGAACTAAAAAGAATCGGATTTGTGTTTCTGATATACTGAGTGCTTTGAGCTACTATGTAAAATGAGGCATGATCAATCACAATTTTTTTTTTTAAAGATCTAAGCTGTCAGATGTTCTGAACTAAAGGTGTGGAAAATTTGGATGAACTTTGTTAATACTTTCAGAATAGTCAAAACCAGCTTTTGATGATGTGACTATCCCTCCTTGCTCATCTTTTCCTTTGAACAATATAGAGGAAGTTACACATATAACAGCCTACCACGTGTCTTGCAGGAGGAGAGAAGAAGCTATAGTATGACTCCATATAGCAGACCCTTCAATTAAGGGAGGGCTTGGGAAGTCAAGAGTCCTAGCTGCTCTTCCAGATGTTTCACAGATGTAATAAGACCTCTAAAAAATTTGAACGAGGAAAAAAAAAGAAAAAGGAAAGATGTATAATTCAATAGGAGATGTTATTTTCCAAACTCTTGAAAAGCAAACTTTAAAAAGAGATCTGATACTAAACTGTACCTTGAATAGCTTAAATTCTCATTTGTAGTAGTGAGAATGCAGAAGACTCCAAAAAGCCAGCCAAGGAACAAAGTCAAAGCCCATCATCAATGATCAGTCCCAAACAACAATGTGCATTATGCTTGTTGTTTGATGTTTTGATGCATAAGGTTACCATTATTAAAAATAATAACTACACGCACGCAATAATTCATGCAAATGTTGTTGTTTTTTTTTTAAATTGCGATATTTGGGAATGACACTAAGTATTTAAATACTCTTTAGCACAAAGGACAAGGGAACCTCAACACTGAGAATGATGAAATATTATTTGTACTCCCTGGAATGCATACACTGTCAGCTCCTTGCATTTTCATTTAGCATCAGGAACAGCTTTCCAGGGACTTAGATGCTGCTGAAAGTGTCAATATCAATGTTACTATTTATAGCACTATAAACTACATTTTGAGTTATATTGGTAAATTTAAGCTTAGGTAGCACTTCTGGCATTAATACCTTAATACAGAAATATTGCTATAAATGTAGTTTACAGTTTGGAACATAAACACAAATTCAGTGTTACTAATAAATCACCTTCTGGATTGCATGGAAACACACTGCCAGAGTGTATTTTATGCAATACACAACGGAGCAAAATGCAATGATATAGATGTATTTAAATTTCCCATTTTTACACTGTCACTCAAAAACTTTTCTTTTTTTTTTTTTTTTCTGGCTTATCGATCTCACTAGCTTGCGATAGCATTTCAGCTGCTTCGCTGTGCCATTTTTAGCTTTTGCTTCTTTTTTTAAAAGCTAAATCAGGGCTCAAATGATTCAATCAATTCAGCTTTTTCAATTAGAAAAGAAAGTTAGAAGAAAACCCTAGGACATGATAAACTACAAAATTTTCTCTCTTTTTATTGTTATTTTTTCCTAATATCAATAGTGTTCATTTACACAGTAAGATCCCTGTGGTATACAGTTATAATTTCATCCATAGGAAGATGACTCCATTAATTTCTACCAGAAGGCACTGTGTGATTTCACCAAAGACCATTCATCAGGAAGCAAGACGCACGGATAGGCAGTAACTGCACGTACCTTCACAGTTATGAACTTTGGCAACACCCTGCAGCAGCTCTCCAATTGCAGCGCAGAAAGGTAAAAAATACTTGACCTTTTGCAACAGAGCATGAGACAGAAGATGTCTGAGATGTTTTTGAGATGTGGCAAAGAAGTCTTTCACAGTCCCAGATGAAGACTGATGTCCACTATTTGAAGAGACTGAGTCTTTAAAGGGGTACTTCAACAAAACCCAAATGTTGCTCCATTGCAAATCAGTATCAGCAGGAATGAATGAGGCACTGCAGGTGAGATTCAAGTACAGATGAGATTCAAAAAATGAGAAGGCTGAGGGGGCACCTCATCGCAATCTACATCCTCGTGAGGGGGAGTGGAGAGGCAGGTGACCTATTCTCTGTAAACACCAGTGACAGGACCCGCGGGAATGGTGTTAAGCTGAGGCTGGGGAAGTTTAGGCTGGACATCAGGAAGAGGTTCTTCACCTAGAGGGTGGTTGCACACTGGAACAGGCTCCCTAGGGACATAGTCACTGCACCAAGCCTGTCTGAATTTAAAAAGCAACTGGACTGTGTACTTAGTCACATGGCCTAAACTTCTGGGTAGACCTGTGCGGTGCCAGGAGTTGGACTTGATGATCCATCCTTATGGGTCCCTTCCAACTCAGGATATTCTGTGATTCTATGACCTGAATCTTACCTTGGTGTATAGACTGCATCTGTGAAAAAAAATCTGAACATCAGGCCTTCCTTCAGTCCATTTGTCAATGTCCTGGAACTACCTCTGCATTCTGCATTAATAAAATCCTTCAATAAAAATAATTGCAACAAGACCCAGCATGATGGATTTCTTCCTCATCTATCTCAAGGAGCATCCTTCTACAGGGGGTCAGAGTTAGGTGCTCTTTTTGTTACTTGTATTTCCCCAGGAATTTTGCATTCATTTGGCACAACTATTGGATGCCAGACACCTCCTTTTTAAGTATGGCAAACTCTTAACAGAGCAAGGGTGGTAGAGACTGTATTTGCCTGTATAATCAGTTGCACCAAGGATATCGGAATGAATTCCAAATTCTCACATCCTTTCCTGGTACCTACTTTAAGTAGCCGCTTGGCTTTTCATTAGGTAGTTTTTGTTACTCTGGGGGAAAAGAAAGCATTCTTCCTTTGGGTCAGATAACCTCGGATAGCTAATGAGAGAAAAGAGCAATGAATACCATGGATTTGAGACTACCAGCTTCTGCTTAATTACAGGCTCCTCTTCAAGTTTAACTCCAGTTGTTAATTTGATCAATCATCACATAGATCATAGGATCATATTTAACCAAACTTAGCTACACGTTTTGTTTTGCTTTCACTGTAGAGATACCCTGTGCTTGATTTTAGCCATCTATAAAGTAGGTATAAAAGCACATGTAAGTTCAAGGGAAATGTTTTGCAATGATTAATTTACTCACGCAAGAAGAGTATTTGGAGAACTTAATAGGAGTTATTAAAACATGGTTTAAAACATGTTCTTTTAAATGTGATTTTTTTAATACCTTTTTCTTCCTTTTCTTCAGATTTAAGCTACACACATACATTTTATTTATTTATTTATTTATTTATTTTAGTTCATAATAGGCTGTCACTGCTAAAACAACCAGTAAAAGGTAACCAGTAGACCTAAATATTTGGGTGATTCCCTGGCTATTTAATCAAAACTATTCTGGGGTACTTCACTAGGGTTTTAATGGCAATGCCATCAAGCAATTAATCAGAAAACCTGCAGACACTGGAAATGTTGTCCTAAAATGCTTGTATCTTGCACACACACGATCCTTCTGCTGGCATGCTAAGAGGAAGCGCAGACTGTTGTGTTCTGTCTGTGGCTATGAGGAAGCTCAATGTACATTGTTTAGAAACTGGAGGATCCCTTAACTAATTGCCAATATTGCAAAGGACTGCACAGAGGGTAAGCACACCCAGCCATGATTTAATGTAAATATGCAGGTGATGAATGAGCAGTGTGGTCATGGTCATGGATCTTAGAGTGGTTGTGAACCTTGCCATCACATTTTCCTTTCTGTGAAGGGGCCGGTGGGGATACAGTGATCTTTTCAGTACTACAGAGACTTATTTTTAGTGCTAGCAGTAAGATTTTTGTTAACCTCATTACTGCTATTTCTGTTATTGTAGTAGTAATGAGTGATGGAGACGAAGGTAGGCAGATGGGAGTAAGGCAGAGTGCAAGCCCTATTTTAATTGATCAAAAGGAAAAATATGGAAAAAATCATTTCTGAACTAATTTGGAGTATCTTGTATGTGCATATTTTAGTTATTAGAAACTCATTTGGCTCCTTAATACAGCTTCAGAGTGACACAAACACAAAAATAAAGCAAAGTCTTTAGAAACAGGATAAGGCACTTAGGGTTTGCATCCCCTTAATCCCAGAAATAAATGGGTCTCGCAATTACTTCTCACAATGCCAAGGTTTCACATTTCCCATTCTTAGTGCAGGTATGAGCTTTTATTATTATAAACATATATTTTAAGAACAATAAGAAAGTGATGAATTGGCCACTTGCAGTTTTCTTGACAGCAAGGTGCAATGGTAGCTACGGTGACCAGGGGATGTCCTGGTTCCTCTTTGCAGAAAGGTATTCAGTGCACGTAATAATTATTCATCCATCTCGTTCACACTAAAGGCAATGGCAATGCAATTTTAGCCTGATAATCAAGACCATATGACAAAAACCAAGGCCATTAGGGACCAATTTCAAGTATTCTCTGCAAGACAATGATTTTCCAACTGCACTTACATATGCTGAATAGTTACTTCTGCACGACCGCACCTGCTCTCATTTATGTAACCCTCCATCCTCTCCCCTTTTTCTACCCCTTTTCTTGTAATGCAAAGAAGGAAAGTTTCAAAGGGTTGCTGGATTCTTCCTAGAAACAGATTTGATTTATTTATATTTCTGGCTGGCCACATGCTGTGAGCAAATAAGAGTCTGGCAAATGTAAAAGTTAGTTTGTGCTAATGTCGGATCAAATTCTACCCTCACCAGACTTCATGGGGCTGCATTAATGTAAACGAAAGCAGAATTTGGCCCAACGTTTTCATTCTCTTCCTATACACATTCATATTAAATGAATATTTGGGACAGTCTCTTCCTTCTTCTTCATACACACACATAATTCTGTCCCAGCTATGTTCTAATCTCAGTTACACTGGTGACTTCCTTGGAGTTTTTTTCTGGCTTGATGCTAGTGCTGCATGTCTGAATGAGATGCAGTAGGTCTATTTGTTTCAGCAAAGCAGGCAGGATGTGGCCCTTAATCTCTGGGTCAAGTCTGCTCTGCTGTAATAATTCTGTCCCTTAATTACTTTCTGCTTATTTCTGACTGTACCATTTCAGTATCAGTGACATAATAATGTTGCCTTTGAAAAGACTGTAGTGTCACTGTAAATCAGAGTCCCATAAGGTTAAAGGCTTCAGTTGCCAGAGGGGAAAAAATGCCAAAATTATTTTAAAATTATACAGACTATAACTCAAAGATTCTAGCATCTTTTAATTTAAATGCTCCTAAGGAAATGAATACATCTTCAAGCTTTTTCAGATATAACTCAAATATTAAAAGCAATAATAAGCTCTCTATTAATGATGTAACAACCTTTTCTGGCAGAAAAATAGAACCTATAAAATTAGCGAGTAAGAAGTAAAAAAGCCAAGACCGTATCAGGAAATGACCCTATAATAACATATCCTCAATCCTAGTCCTGTAAACCTTTTTTTGCATGAATTATCCTGTCTCACATAAGAAGTGCTAAGGACTTCAATGGGCAATTCTTACAAGTGAAAATTATTCATGAATTTGAATAAGAGTATAAGATCAGCTTGTAGTCTTCTCTGTCAGTGATCAATCTACTTACTACAAACACCCCCTTCAGAGTTAAAAATAAATAATAATAACAACAAAAGAATCTTAGGCAAACTGAAATACATTTGGATTTCTCAGAGAGAAGATTTGGCCTACCAATTCATTACTAAAATGAGAAGAAATATTCCTGGATCACGTCCTTGCTCATATTTATTGCTGTATATTATATGCTGTAATTTTAGTTGTATCTTATAATAATTTAGGACATCAGGAAGATCAATGCAGCTGCACCCTAGTATTGAATTAATCTTGCGGTACTGTTGGTATCTTCTCAAACCCACAGTACGGAATCCAAAGTAGAAGAATCTTGGCTTGCTAGAAACAGCCCTAATTTTTGACAATGACTATTTCAATTTTGTTGGCTGTTGGCATGTCCTTCTTTTGTGCCCATCATATATATATGATATATAATTATATTATATATATATTACCCAGATATATACATAATTATATGTATATATATATTACATATATATATGTATAATATTACCCAGGTACAGGGTCTTCATCATACTTGCTCATGATAGCTTATAAAAGAAAATTGAAAAGAAGGAATATTATTGCTATTTTTTACCCACTGTATGAGTCCCCACAGACACAGTAAAACCAGTCATGTCTAAAAGAACCAAAAACCAGAACATCCTGAAGTTGGTTGAGAACTGTTTTTCCAAATTTCAGTGGTCTTACCAAATGCCTAGAAACCCTCCACCACCTGATTTTCAGCTGCGGCTTCAACATGAAATTTCTGTAGGTGGCATTTTTGCAGTATGTTTCACAGACATAATTTTCTCCCTACCAGCAAATACCAATATTGCTTAAACTTCATTTAAATGTCTTAATTCAATTGAACCCAGAGGTCATTGACACCTCAGTAATTTCTATTTAAAACCATTCAGCCAAAAATAAACAAACAAAAACAAAACTGGAGCAGAATCTCCTCTGGAGATTATCCTCATTTTAAAAGAAATTACCCTGTCTGACTTTTTGTAAGATAATTATTGCAATTGTTTTGCCTAATGAATATTGTTTGAGTATTATAATGCCACGCTATGCATCTTGAATAAGGAACAATTAACAGAGCTTTGTTCTTTTGACATCCCAGGACACATCTGAAAGGAAAGCCTGGCCCTGAAGATTTGTTTCTCTGGCTAAACAACACACTGAACATGGCAGAGGTAGGACTCAAAGACACTACTGTGAACAAGAAACAAAACAGGGATGTATTGTTAGTAGAGATCTTAGGGACGAATCTGATCATTTCATTCCCTAACCACTCCTATGAATCTAAAATGTACTGGAAAATGAAAGCTTTTGCTTCCAAAGCATTTGGGGCTTGATCAGAGAACACGAGTTTTACATATGTCATTCCACAGCCTTCAGTGGGATTACTCTTGGTTTCTATCAGTGTAAGCAAGAGGAGATCAATTTGCTGATATTTCAGTTTTCATTGAGGTAACAAAATTGATCTTTATCAGTTTTCATACAGACTGCTGGGGCAGGATTCTAATTTCAATTACACCGACATCAACGTGAAGCAATGTCCTTGTCTTGTACTTAAGAATGCGCCTTTAACAAATGGGAAGATTTTACCTTATTCTTCCTATATTTCCATCCTTCAAAACTTCTCTCCTGTGTATGGCCAGAGATAACCTTTAACTTAGTTAATAAAAAGGATATTTGAGGAATTGAGAGCAATTGCTCAGAGTCACCTATGTACAGCTCTCCATGAACCTGGTACTAAGGGAGGATTTGAACACTGAGAGGTAAACAATCAGCTCTATAAGAAAAGACAGGAATGAAAGAATGTTCCTAAATCACAGGAAACACCATATATTTATGGTGTTTCCCTAAGTCACAGGCTGTAACACAGCCCTGGAAAAGATGTGTCAAGTCAGTGCAGGAGACTGAACCAACCCAGGGATCACTCCAAGCATACCCACATCTGATCATCAGGAAGTGATTGGTGACTTGCTGAATCAAGGAGATCAGACCAATTCCATGAAAATCAAAGTAACACCTTTCCCCTGAGATCACCAACCTCTGAGGCCTCTGAGGTCCATTACAGCTAAGGACCAGAGTATCCTTCAATTACTCTAAAACTGAGGCATATGGCTGGGGACACCATGGCATTTTCCAATGGGAACAGTTATCTTCAGGCATCCTAAACTGGCAGGTAGAAGATCTCAACCAGCAGAAAAGTCAGGCCTCTAAAGCAGTTCCTCACAAATATCCCTGGGTGGCTGTCCATTAACTATATCAAGAATAACACAGTCTTTGGTGAACACGTGGCCACGAGCACATCTCACCTTCATAGAACTTATGAGAAAATGACCCCAGTACCTTTCAGTTTTATTTTTTCAAGCCTAGAAAATAATAGAAAACTAAGCTTGTCAGTGTGTCACCATTTTCCAGCTCTGCATTTGTGAAAGAAACAACATTGGCAGGGAAATAATACAAAAATGTATCACACACACAGGCTGCAGGAAGATATAATGTTATTTTACATATTTGATATAGAGCCTAAATTAAGCTGCAGAAAAGGGGCCATGAATCTTCAAAGCCTCATTATCAAGCCTCCCTGAACCTCAAATACAGGAAAATACATTTCATAAACAAAGACCCAATAGGATTTTAATAGTACAATAAATTTCACTGACGCTCACCACTAATCACATTTCAAAATATATTTTTAAAAACAAAGTTCATTCAACACAAAACCAGATTTAGAAAAGTAGCATAAGCATATGTTATACCTATTTCGCTTATTGTAGCCCATTTTTGACTGAATTTTTCCAAACATCACATTTAATATGGTTGGCTATAATTTCACAGCACTGAACAAAAACACACTCCCTTGCCCCTCTTTTCCTTTCTCAGGACATGGGTGCATACTATAACTCTATTAATGAACACAAATGCTTTTTTTCACACTAAGCTGAGACAACAAAAGAGATCAAGTCCTCACTCCCACCACTACACAACAAAATTATCTCCGTGATCTTCCTTGGTATTGTCCCTCTTCTCAGCAGCAGCCAGGTGCTGCCTTTCACTCCTGATTGCAATTCACTCACTGTCCACATCTCAGAAAATCAGTGCTCATTTCCTCTTTCATGCATCTCCTAATAGAGAAAAGTTTTATACAGTTTTAAACAGAGAACAGCAATCATGGAAGAAGCTTAAAATATTTTTTTTTTCATGTTTCAAACAATCCTAGTGATGGTGAACTCACAAGGTGTTTCTAGGTTCTGCGGAGTGGTATTTTTTTTGTTGAGCTTTCTTTATTTTCTTTTGATGTAACCGAAACTGCTTGCAGGTGAAAGATTGCCAACCAGCCATGAACGATGGAGTGCTTTGGAAAGAAACTAAAAACATAGGCAGCACTCAATTTTTGCCATATGCATGGTAACCCCAAACCAATGAGCCTTAACTCAGATAACTTCAAAGCCTAGCAATGTAGTTAGGTGATTAAACAAAGCCTCAGCTGGATCTAGTTAAAGGTACCTTTTCACTGCAGTTCTTCTATCTGCTTGAATTGTTATACTGGCATCTGCCATCAGAGCATCTAAGTGCTGTCAAAACTGGAATAAGCTCACCAGCTCATCTGACTAAACCCATCGAGGGCCTTCAGACAGTAATACCATTATTGACCTGGGTTGAATTCAAATGTGTTTGGAGTGCTTGATATTTATCCAAATTATGCCCATTGAAAAATCCCTGGCAGAATACAGATAACATCAGATTAAAATGTATCATTATAATTACTTCAAAGAGATGTCTAGTATAGAAATAATTAGGTTAATAAATATTTTTTAATTAAATTATGATTTTTAAATTGTGTTAAAACTACAACTTGCATCTATGGGCATTGCAACAAAACTATGAATCCTAAGAATTCAGGGCCTGAATATGAATATTTGCATTAATCTAATACAGTTATTATACCATTAACTTCAGTGATGTAATTCGAAATTTACACAAGCATAACTAGGGCTGCATCCAAGAATCAGCAGATCAATACAAATCTTTCCATGTGCTGCAGTAGGCATGATAAGGCCCTGAGAAAAGGACTGGACTCCTAGTTCTGTCCCACCTAATAAGGCTTCTCCTAGCTTGACCTTTATTTCCCTAAAATAACATTCCTGCTAATAACTTTCATTCACCTAAGAGTGAATACAAAAATATGGGTACAAAAGCAAGCAGGCATGAGAGGAAAAAAAAAAAAAAAAAAAAAGTAGGCATAAATTCTAACTGCTTTTAGTCAGAAATATCCAAAGAACTTGAGAAAATCTCCTGAACTTTTTTACCACTTCTGTGTTTCACTGAGACTACATAATAAATCAGCCGTGTAATGCAGACCGGGAAAAAGCAAAAGTAAACAAACAAAAGAATTGATGCCAGTAGTACTGGCTCGGATGTTTTAAATGCCACACTCCTTGCTGATCAATTGAATATTCTTTCTGTTAATGTAAAAAAAAATACGAATGTGTTTTAAATACCAGACTGCGTAAGACTGTAATTTACATTTATAATCCTCTTTTCTTTAAACAGTTTGACACCTTGAACATAAAACTATGTTTTACAGATGCTCTCCTCTTTTAATTGAAATCACATCTCAGGTCGAGATCACCACTTTCCTTCTGCTTCTCTAACCTCTTCTTGCCCGAAGGCCTGTAACTTGTGAATTATTTAACAATCATATTTGCTGCTGAAAATTGATTTCTGAGAGAATCCATATTGATTGAGATATGTGAGACTAATGAGTTTGAGGTTAAGGTGTTTAGGTATCATTATCTCTGATAGTCCTGAACTAGAATCTTCATATTTTTGTGTCTCTCTGTCAATATATAGTTTTATTTTATATCTCTGCTTCAAGCCATGCCTAGGTATTAAAATAAAGAGCTACGATGAATAAACATTTTACATGTTGTCTGACGAGTCTATAGTAGTCTCCCAAACATCCTTCTCCTGTGGAATGCCATGGGAGACTGGAGACACAAGCAAAGCTTGGCCAAACTTTCATTTTAGCCAGCAGCAAAAATAACTAGCCAGTATGAATGGATGACCCTCACCCTCACTTGAGCAAAAACAGTGCATGTAGGTTGAAGACCTTTCTCAGTGTGTGAGACTTTATAGTCATTAGCTCAGGCCTCAAGCTCTTGACCAGGTTCCATGGGATAGAGCAAAGCATACGGTGCCTGGCTTGGAGCCTCATGTCAACACGCACTGCCTGCACACCGCTGGGGACGACGGTCTCCTGCCTGTGCAGAATGGCAGAAGAAACCCCTTCATTTCTCCACCTCCTGGGATTCAAGGGGTGGATGGTGAGCCCCTGTTGTGGGTCTGCCTTTCAGCATGCTGCTCATCCTTCTCCGCAGCTTGTTTTAATGCTGAGGAAATTGTGGGATGTATGCGCAGCACCATAGGAGCCTTACTGTTAGCCTCCAGTCATCTCGTTGGCCTTGCACAATGAAAATCAGTTCCTCAGGGCACTTCCTCTGTGGAGAAGAGGTATATTTTAACTGTCTTATTCCCACAGCTAAATGGAAAATAACGATGACCTATAGAAACAAAGAATTTCCATGACTTGCAACTATACATAAGATACATAAGAATCTGACCTCAAATGCAGCATCTCCTAAAAGCAGACTTCAGACAGTTTGGAGACCTCTAAATTAATGTCTGTCTTGTTTTTTCCCTTAAATAAGGGAAAAATTAAATTGCCATAGTGTTGACTCGTGTCTTTATGATGACTCTTTGGTGGGTGCCCAGACTGTTCCCATTCAGCTCACAAAGGCCTTAAGGTATCTCATGCAAAAGACACTGAAAATCAACTTTGGTAAGTTAACGCAGTGCCATTGACTCATGTAGCCCACACATCTGTATTTCTGTTCTATGTCTAAACACATAAGTGCAGAAAGGACCTCAAAAAGCTGCACTATGAATCTATCAGGTTTGGAAGTGACATGATTGACATGGCATGCCCTGTTGCCGCTCACAGCTCTTTGAGTGTACGCTGCCATACTGGACTCAAAGACTTGATTCAAGGCTTTATATTCTTGCAAACCACTCTTCTTCATCACTGTAATGACTCCTTCTCTTTTAAAAATCCAAAGCAAACAACAACAACAAAACCCTCAGGAGTACTTGACCTTGGAGTTAGACCCCTTTTTGGGGGGTAGTTTTGAAATCAGCTGTATGTATGTTTTAAAAATGGAAAAGGGTATTTTTGGTCAATGATCTATTTTTATTTCTGCTCTGCTGTTTCTCATGAAGCCTGATGACAATGATCTGTCCTTCAAACTAGTTTATATTTTCTGAATTAGCATTTTCAATTTCTTTCTCTAGGTGAAGTCTACCACAGTTTTGTTTATTTTTGTAGGTGAGGGCCTTATTAGAGGGAGCAAAACACTTTCTATGTTAGTTTTGCTTGTCTTTTTAAAAGCAGAGAAATTCAACACACATTTTTAAAGGTTCATTTTTTAAAAAATAATACCTAAAAGTTAAAATAAGACCTATGAACTGCATTACAGTATTTAAGACACGTGTTTAAACTGTTGACTACATCCATTTTCGTTAACAAATTTATTTTATGTCACTCTTAATCAGTAGAGGTATATTTTTGTTACTATTATTGATTTTGCAGCCATGCCAGTTAATGCTATTATCTTGGATAGTACATTCTGAACAGTTACCCTTACAGACATTTTAAATAAAAACAAACATCAATTGGGAACTCAAAATGAAATCAGATCACTTTATGAACCTGAAAGAACAACCTTCATACTATGCTACAGAGTCTTCTTTGAATGACCTATCTTTTTACCCAACTTTGATGATACGTAGGATAAACTTGACAAACTACAGGAGAAGAGGACATTTTTTTTCAAAAACTAACCGGGAGTTCTCATGATAGATAATAGTTAAAGACTCTCAGATATTATGATGGGAAACATGATCTAAACTTGAAGATGTGTATACAGACTTCAACTATATCAAGATAAATCAGCTATTTCAGGCCTAAAGTCAACCATTTTTTGCTAATCAAGATGAAACAATAGATAGATTCTCAGACTGAACTTTTACTTACCAGAGAGATGTTGAATAACTGATATCATAGTAAGTCAGACTTGTGGAAACTCAGGACTATGTAGGATCACATTTTTCTGGAGGGTAGGTATAGTAGCAGTTACCTACCTGCACTTTGATGCTGTGCCATAAATCCCTACTCTTCCAGTCCCTCCAAACTGCTTTGTTCTGAACACAGACAGCCTCTCACAACAAGGTGCTCTGCAATTTTCTGATGATAGAAAACATTGAGGCAGCTGGAAAGCCCAACAGTTTCCAGCTCAATCCCCACGACTTGAAGACCATAAGACCAGAGAATAAAACTATCAGTACATCAAAACATCAGTAAAGGAAATTTTGATACTAGGTTAGATAGTTTTCAAAGGACTAGAAAATATCCATACTGTATTTGTTACTCTGGACACTCAGAAACTTTACAAGCACAAACGATGCCCTTTGAAGACCTCTGCTTTGACAGGTCAGCACCCCCAAAACAATATAATTTTAAGGTACTTGAGGCTCTAGATTTGAGAAGACTGTTAATTATGGGCTCATTTAGCAAGCTCACACACATGCCTTAACAGAAAAAGAATTTATCTCATCTCAATAAGGACTGCAAGGAGTAATGGTAATGCTGTGGGTGAATCTGCTAGCTACCCAGACTAATATTTATCTCAAGGAAATTTGGGCATTGCCCTTAAAGAGGGGGCCGAGCTCAAATTAACTTTTGTTTCTTCATTATTATTTCTTCTTTTTGATCAAAAAGGAAAAAAAAAATCCCAGTTATTTGTTTCAGCCTTAATCAAGAACATGAGATTTTTGTTTTTTAAATTAGCTTCTTTTAAATTTTATATTTTTAAATTAGCTTCTGGTCTTCCAATCTCTCTTTTTTTTTTTTTTTCGTTATACGAGTTTAATCATGGCAGAACACCATGGAGCAGATCACAGTTCAGTATTTTAGATTTAATAGTTTTGTGTTTATATATACATACACATGTATGTATGTATGTGTGTGTGTGTGTTCAGAACATTAAGTATTTTCTTCTCCAGAGCTAAAGCAAATCCACAAATGAATTCAGGGGCATGTAAGATAGCCACACTCTCATAAAGGGTATAAAGAGTAGTCCTTTGTCCTCAGGTCAGAATGAAGGTAATGTCCCGTATTATAACACAAGGAACAAAGAATGGCTATTTTCTCACTGCTCACTTCACAGTAGTATGAGGCTAATTAATAGATGGGAAAGTGAAAGCAGACACTGTTATTTGTGGAGCTAATTAAGATATGTGGCAGAAAAAACATGCGGACAGGCAATTTCTTGATTTTAAAGGTTTGTATAGCTAGACAGTTTTATTAGTCAACATTATGGGTTTTTTTTAGTCTTCAGCTACATGGTTGTGAGATATGGACTCCACAATTAATCTTTCAAAGACTGATTTTGATTTATCTCAGAGGGAGGTTGGGGAAAAAAAGCAAATGTGTATTTTGTATTTTTTATTTTTAAACAGCTTGTTCCCTTTATTTCCTGGTTACAAAATAAGTGCATTGATTTGATCTTTTAAACATGCTTCCATATCCTCTCCATTTTATCTATTACTGAAGGAGGTGGGGAAGTGAATCTAAATGTCCATTCCATTTAATTCCCCACAGATTTAAAATGCAAGGAAATTCTCACAACGAAAAAGCTTTGGTCTAAAAGACTTGTTCATCAGCACATAGGAAGTCTGTGGCAGGAGCCAAGAATAGCACCCAGTTCTTCCAAGCACCTGTCCACTGCGCTAATCAATGAGCATGACTGCAACAAAACTTACTTACCCTGAAAGACTGGGGTCTGAGGAGACTTTCCTTGATGTTATGATTGAAAGTTCCCAGATACCATTTTCCCACCTCAGCATCACTCAGTTCAGTGTCTTTCTTTTGTTAAATTGAAATGGTCAGTTTTCAAAGAGAAAGCCTAGCAGATTTTAGTAAAAAAATAAGAAACAAATAAAAAAACTGTGGGGGATGGGATGCAGGAGAGGGCATATTCCACATAAGAGCAATGTTGACACTTTAATGAATTTTGAAGCTAGTAACTACCACAAATTTTGTTCAAGAGGTGAAAACTTGGTGACATAGACTGTTCAAAACCTAGCAAAATACTGTTTGAACCCTTTATTTAGAAAAAAAAAAAAAAAAAAGAATTCATGAACCTCTTACATAGCTCAGTCTGTACATCTTCTGTCCAGGTGACACTGTATTTCATGACCTGTCCAATGTAAATCCTGATGTATATTAACATCAGGATTTTATTTTTGTATATTAACATATACATCAGGGCTTTTTGTTAGTACCTGTACAATACACATCTCTGCTCACCTGGTACCACCTAAGTCCATGCTGGGGAAGGACAGGAAACTCTGCTGAAGGGACTCATGATAATTTTCCAGCAATGGCTGGAAGCAGAAGACAAACCTCCAGCCTGTTACTTCAGTTCAGGCCCTGAGGTACCACCCTGCTCATTTTCACACTCACACAGACATCAGCCTACCTATGCTACTGCCAGTAAGCACTCCCACCTTCCTCTTCCTCATGTAAAGACACAACTGAACCCGCCAGCTGGTTCCACCAAGACCACAACAATTCTGTCCCTCATTACCAGCACGTGCCTAATTGCAGCTATGGGTCAGGTTTGTGCGTCACAACCTTTGTCATAGCCTACCAAAAACATTCCCTGCGTTGCCTGGCATGCTCTTTCCCTGCAGAGATGGATGGGTTTGGGCACAGGCATGCAAAGTAAAGGAGGGAGGCAATATTGGTAGCGGATGTTAAATAAACAATTTCTTCTTACAGCAAACTCTGGCACCTGTTCTCACCATGTCACGGCCTGTGATGACTTACTGTCTACCAAGCATGACCAAGCGATTAGTGGAGCTGTGTCGCTGTATCTCAACAGTAATGGGGGCTCTCTTTCCATTTGCCTTCTATTGAACTCTAAGCGCTCCATTGGCCTGTGCATTTTCAGCTTGATGAATTCATTATTCCCCATCTTTTTTTCTTTTTTTTTTTTTTTTCCTTTCTCAGAGGTTTCCCAACAAAAAAACAAGCAACTGTTTTTTGGTTTTTTTTTGTTTTTTTTTCCCTTTTTTTTTTTTTTTGAAAGAGAATCTTTTTTTTCTCTCTTTCTAGGGAGATGTCAGAAAGTCTAGCAGTGACTCATCTGTTTCAAACAGCATTTCAGTATACATTTGGATCTATGTATATTAGATAGCAAACAATCATGACACTTGGCTTATTTATTTATTTATGTGGAAGAGAAAACATGCAGTTGTCTAACATCCTTCAACTAATGATATTGGGAAAATGCATTTTTGAATTCAGAAGCAAGGAAAGCATTCAATTCATATTCCCCAGCAAACAAATGACACCACATAAATAAAATACAAAACTATTCAACTATCATTAAAAATGTGACAGTCATCCAAAGTAGGAAATTCAACAATGTGGCTATTGCATTTTGTCTTTAAATATTTACATGGCATGGAAATAGGATTAGGCTACCCAACGTCTGACTTTTCCTGGATATATTCTCTTTCCCTCCTCAAAATTGTGCCTAGTCAAGCAGAAGGGACTTTGGCCATTTGTCTGGCACTTCTAGATGTCCAGAGGCCATTTTAGAGCACAATAGGTTCAATACGCTCAAGATAGTTATAAATCCCATAAAGAAGGAAAGGCACATTGCATATGCACCAAAGCATAAATTGTTTTTAAGAGGAATAAGTTTAGGAATGCTTCTGTGCTCAAGTAGTCAGAGCAGCTAAGCTACAGCTGAGCCTGGCACCTAGTCCTAGTTCTGTGACAGGTTTTACCTTTGTGCCTCCATTTTCTCCATAAAACAAGGACAACATTTTTCCTTCTTCAAATAAAGCCATCACTATCTCTTTGTACTGTAGAAGAGCCTACAAAAAGCCACTTCGACAGGGTCCCACTACAATAGGTGCTGTACAAACACAGAACCACATGCAATTATTATGTGGGAGTGGCATGTTATTAATAATACATTAGGACATTTTGAAACTATTCAAGAGAAGAGTTATTTAAAAATTCTTATTAATTTCCTCCATTTAAAAAAAGAATGAAATTTGAACAAATAGGCAAGGAAGCCATTTCCAGAATGCCCAAACATCTTTCTGGCTCTGTGAATACAAAAATGCCATGTTGGTTGCTCTCAGGGTAATGGACAAGTAACCAGCAATATCATGTTTTTTTGTGTGTTTTTTTTTTTTTAACTGACTCTGCCACTAACTTTAACCCTTTTCAAATCAGTTAATTTCACTGGGGTTCTGCTTATTTACCACTTAAGTGAATATGGTATATCATAGATACATAAAGCAGGTTAATTAAAGAAGACCCAGCCTAGACAGATTTTAACTGTGCTTGAGAGCACGAGTGTTTATTACACTTGATAGACTTTGGAAGTGGGGGGAAATTATAATTTATTATTTATGTGAAAATTTGACATTATTGTTAACATATATTCCCCCAGAGCCTCAGATGGACATATTTTGGAAAAATCAAATCAATAAGTGATTTAATATCTGTCAAGTGCTTTGGGATCTTCACTTGAAACGCGTGTTAGAAGAGCAGTATCTTACTCTTGACTCCTTAATGTGCAACCATGCCTTCTATTAATACCAGAACCCTTTGGAACCATTATAGTTTATCAGCTAAATACATATTTTGGCACATTAACTAATTTTTGATTACCCAATTAGACTTTAACAGCTCCATCTATCATGTAAATTTTTCTTAATGTGCAGATTATGGACCCAATAGAACTTAATGGAGCTCCTTACAGTGTTCTGAGTCGATGCAGCTGGCACATGGACACTAAGGAAAGTATTTTCCTCCAAAGCAAGAATTACACACCTATCTTCCCATGTTGCTAATGGGTGTTATGGCCTAAGAAGTCCCTGGGCACCGAGACAACACCAGAGGCCCAAATGTTATCCAATTTATGCCATTTTATATGTTGGCTCTCATACACCTCCACTTCTGCCGCTCCACATCAAAAGCACATCTGCTGCAGTCAGTTGAGTCATAACTGCATAAACGGAAACCCAGGACCATTCAATCTATACCTACCCCGTAGTAAGCCATGCTAGCCATGATCAGGTTAACCAGTGGATGGCCAGAGCTGTGAGAAGCTGCTTGAGAAGTCTGCTTCCCAGCAGTGATGCTCAGCGTGCAGAGGTGTGCTGGAGACAGTGCCTCCACACCACGTGCCAGCAGGCACGTTCTCTCTCACCCCACCATCTCCCAGAAGACATCATGTGGGCTGAACTCAGCACTGAGTCAGGACTTTTCCTCTCCCTCTTACACGAGTACTTCGCCATTCATTTTGTGAAATCTTCTCCAGGACACTGTCCCAGCTAACATCCCACTCCCCATGCTCTTTGCCATTACTTGGCTATGGGATAGAAGGAACTCCTTGCTTCCTTATGGAAACATGGACACTTGAAAGCTGCTGCAAGGAAAAGATTACTCAGATCACTGGGACAACTGCTGTGGCATAGATAGCCAGAACAAATCAGCTGGCAGAGAGAAAAAAACATTTAAGTAGCAAATCTGCACCCCATAGCCCAGAGGCTTAATGCATGGTACGGGTTTAATGCTAACCATGTTTGGCACAAGAATGAATGCAGAACCTTTGCTCAGAATCAGCAAATAATTAACTGTTAGAATGGAAATGCAGAACTACGGCATACATTCTGCTGAGCTGGCTGTATGCCTGGATCTGCCAAAACCTCCAGCTACGTGTGGAGCAAACAGCGGGGCTCAGCTGAGAGCGGATCAGACTGCTGCCATTGGAAGTGAGGCAGACTAGCACCAAAGAAAAATAAAAAAAGGATGACTCCACACACACGAGTAAATGTTTTCCATGTTAAAATAAACAATTATAAAGTTATCTAATGTACCGCTGATTAATTGAGTTATGTTCTGTAACTCATTTCTCTCGGCCTCGACACTGGAACTATTCGAGCTGCTCCCAGTTAGTTTCACTTTCTCTCCTTCTTCCACACAGACTGCAAGCACAACAGGGCAACACTCATATCATGGAAATATTTCTACTAGCACTCATTTTCCATGAGAAATTCCTTTTTTATTGTTTCTGATTTTAAACCTTATTTGTTTCCTTATAATACTCTTTTAACAAAGCGTGATTGTGCCTCTCAGGGAACTCAGATTTCTATTTTCTGCCTGTGGTCCCAGCCCATTGGTGCGTTCGTTATTTTCCATCGCACCAGCCCTCACTGATGCCTTCCTCCATGTAGCACTCACTGCAGGCGCCAAGCAAGCGCTCAGCTGGTCGCTGCCCTGAGCTCCTCCAGCTGATCCCTCTTCTCTGTCTGAAACGGATTTTGGAAGAGATCTACCTGGATATAGTTAAATGTCACTTAAAAAAAAAAAAAAAAAAAAAAAAGTGACATTGTAAGTGCTGCCTGGGAAATTATTAACTTTGCTTCTAAATGCACAGATATGGTTAATTTGTTTCTACATTCTTCATCCGCCTCCCAAGTGTAATTCATGGAAGCGTTAACTCTTTTGAGAAGAGACAACATGCAAGGCTTTTCTGAAGGAGAATGGAGATTTACCCTACACAGTGGTTCTCAGTGAGGTCAACTCTCACTGCTCAGAGGGCTCGGCACAAAGGCGGCTGGTTCCCAAATCCCAGCTCTGAGCACAGCCCCAGAGACCAGCAAGCCCTGCAGGCTCTGCCTTGCTAAGGAACAGGCCCGAGCAGGCACCTCAACATCATCTGCTATGTCAGCAGAAGGAGAATAATGTGATTTTTGTGTAAACAACGCCTGCAAAAAGTCATAACAACAAAAACCACACCGCAGCTACTGTTGAAAGAAGAAGATGAAACCTATTTTAATCTTTCTGTTCAGATGGAGCTCTCTGCTGTGATTACTTAACAGCCTGCTGCTCCTCGAATCTTGTGCTGCAGAAAGATTTCTTTTGTCGAGATCTCACTCTAAAGTTCACTTTTAAAGTTCACTTTTTTTTTTTTTTTTTTTTTTTTTTTTTTTTTTTTTTTTTTTGCTTAGTGATCACTCTTACCTAATTTATTTGTCCGTCTCATTTCAGGAAGCTGACCTTCCTGGCACAAACCTGTATGCCTGAGCAGGTCTCTTCTACTATGTTTTGGTTGCATAAGGAAAAACAAATGAAGGTATACATTTTTAATCACACATAGGGAGATCTCAACTAAACCAATGCGTGTTCCTTTTCTGTCCTTTATTTGCACGTCACAGTGCTAAGATCCCCCTCTTCCAGACCTGCTTTTCCAGCTACAATTTGACCCCAGTGAACGTGTAACAGCAGCCGCAGAGTGGACATGGGTCACGGTGGCTGTGCTGCCTGCCACTGCCCTGCCTGGTGCAGCCACCCACTCAGCTCCAGGGACAGCCGTGACATTGGTCCTGTGGCTGTGCCAAGCTGTGGGCACTGACAATTACACCAAGGTTGTCCCATGAAAGGGGGCTCCCATCTACTGTGCCCACCCTACTGTTACTGCAGCTCCGAGGGCAGCTCAAGCAGGCTTGGCACATCGAGAGCAGCAGGAACAATTTTTGAAGTTTGACGGATGCTCTGAGGTTAGATATTGGGCTCAGAGTATCGCTTGCTTCTCAGTCAGCAGTTTCCATTTAGTTCCAGAGGTGACAACCAAAGTTATTGCCTTCTAGAGTAATTATGCCCTACATGAACTGAAGAGCTCTACACAATTTCCACTATTCCTACTAATCAAGTGGGTACAAAAAAAAGTATCTCCCCCAAACCACAACTAACATCAGTGTTTAGCAGTAGGATTTTGAGGCTGTAAGCATTACATCATCTAAGTTTTCAACAGTACTTAGTAGTAGACTTACTAGTGAGCCTAGAGTATTCCAGAGTATTGCACAACAGGAGCTAGTATCACTATTTCTGCTTTACAGATGTGATAATAAAACACAGGAGATGAAAAAAACTCTCCAGCTGTGTATGATCTATACAATTGTGAGAATACTAAAGTCAAATGTGAATAAAGTAGATGACAAGAACTTCTACTTAGAAATAAATTCCATAAAAAGAATTATGGAATGGAAACGTAATTCCCATGGAAATTAATATTCCATAGAAATTAATATTCAATTTTTCCAATGATTCTGCTGAAAAAAAAACATTTCTAAACTTATTTTTCAAACCCTTTGGGGAAATCCTTTGGTGCTTTTATTTATTTAACATCAGAGGAAATATTGGATGGAGAAGAAGGAGTTAACATTGCTTCATCTAGAAGTGTGCTGCCCAGAAGATTGGAGCAGCACTTCCTCAGTGGAGGATCTTGGTGTCTCGCTGTGACACACATTCAAAGGCAGTGGCAGAACATAAAAATGACAGACTTACTGCTTATGTACATTATGTACATAAGCAGCCAAACACTAGATGCAGACATTCTGTTTCCTAGGCTCTGCCTCATAGTGCTAAACCACACTTTGTCTACCAAAACCTCAAACAAAGTCCCATTATGGGCTGAATTAACCAAAAAGGTGGCAGTTCTCTTTTTGAGCCTCCTCCACAAGCCACAACTCACACAGAAAGTCTGCACAAGTGTTTTAGAAACACTCTCCCTAGCTCCTTACCTTAACTGCCCTATGGAGAGGAATGCACATACCCATGGGCTCTGCTGGGCTGCTCTGGCATGGCTGACTCTTGCTTGCTTTTGGCCTCAGGGAGCTTGGCCCTCCCTTTGGAGGTTCCTGATGCTGCCCTGGGCTTTTCCAGTCTCCTTGGTCTTTGCCTTTTATTGATTTAATGAATGTGCACACAGACACCACCCATCTCATTCCTTTTTGTTGTAAAGCACTGGCTGTTACTTACTTTGGACTTTGCAGCTTTTCATAAAGAGCTTTTCACCCTCCTCCCTCTCCTCTTATACATACCTTTGATCACAAAGCTTATTAGCAACTTTGACAATTAAAGGCTTATCACTGAGTAGGCAAGTCAGCATCCATTTAGATGAGCTGGGGCAGTAACACCTTTCCAAAAGAGCATCTAAGATCGGTGAATTTCACCGAGCCAAGTAGCCTAAAATATGCAAAGCTTTGGTGATCTAGACCTCTTTGACATTTTGGGCTTCATGTTACATCACTTAAATGAAGCTCTAAATTCCTGAGAAGGAGAACTCTTGACAAGAAAGTGGTGGTGTACTGTTCCATGTTCCTATTCCTGGCTGCTTCATGAACATAGCACATCTCGACTGTGAAAAACAGCTGGCTCCACAAAGCTGCTGTCTGTTCACAAGTACATGCTTGGTTTGCAATAAAATACCGATGACGTCTTTGTTCTCATTCAAAAGCATCTGTACTTGAACTATCCATCCTGCAAAATGTAGGATTCGGCTGGTGTCAAAGGAAGAATTATATACCCCAAACTTGGACTTCAGAATAATTTATGCACCTGTTATAAACAGTAATCTTGAGAATTCAGATGCCCCACCAGCCCTGAAAATGTCTAAAATCCATATATTTTTCAATTTCTAACTTGAAGGTACACTGACACCTCAGAGCTGCATCTCTGCTCACAGCCTGGATGGTCTCTCTGCAAAGCAGTGGGCCAAGCACCACGTACAGTGCATCAGAACCTACCCAGGAGCTACCCCTGCCTATTTCCCCAAGCAGCAATATCCATGGTGTCAGACTGAAGGTAACACACATCAGCAGGATCAGAATTTCCCCCCCACAGAAAGCAACTCAGTATTGCTAGCATCTGAAGGCATCTTTTTGTTCCTCCTGTGAGAACTTGTTTCATGTAAAATAGAAATCAGAAACAGCATGCTTTATCAGCCGCTGTCCTCTCTCCCCATGGCAGGAGGGTGTTCTGAGTCAGCCCCTTCTATCTGGGGGCAGAGAGCACAGTCTGTTTCTAGATTTCTGAGTGCTCCTCTGTAAAATGTCATATTAATGTATAAATGTTAAGCACCATCACTGGACTGACCTGGAAGGTCTTTACTACCTCTGAAGCCTAGTATCTCTGGATAGCCCATAATTATTTTTTAAGTCATTCTCTTTACTTTGACATCTGCTATGCAGTATAAAACAAGTTTATGTGTAAAAGACATAGAACTTAATACCGAGTCGGACATTTTTCCATCTCATTTTCATATCTTTCATCCTAACACATATCAGATACCATCTTTTATGTCTTGGATTATCATGCAAACTTCTTGAGTATCCTACATTTCCTTCACTGTTTTATCACGGAACACCACAGCCTTCAGAACATGAAGTGCTAACTACTGCACCGTGCACAATCCCAGTCTCGGTGTGGAATGTTTTCATTTAATAGAGAAATAAAATGATATAAGGTCGTAAGCTAAGACTATCATAAAGTGCATTGCAGGCACCCTATACTTAAATACTCCCATGTTGCCTCTTAACTTCAAGTGAGGCAATTTGCCTAATGCCCATAGAAGTGACACAATTAATTCCCCTCCCTTAAATAATCCTAACCTTTCCTCTCTAATGTGCCTCCATAAAGGAATGTTTTCTAAAATAAAACCAATTTTGAGAAAAATCATATCCTAAAAACCTTAGTGCTGAAAATACTATAAGACAAAACAGTACTTTAGAAAGTCCTTCGTGCATTATCTTCAGATAATCACTGGAGTCCCCTTTCTGAAATGGAGAACAAGACCCACTACAGTATAATGAGCACTGTAAATACACTCAGTGGAATGCACGAAAGTGGCCTCAGCCATAAACAGCAACCTCAGCATCTTTCTGTTCATGTTTCCTCCTAAATACTTACAAAGGAACCAACAACCTCCAAATTAGTCATTAAGATTTGAACCTTTGTCCTGGAAGTGTAGTGCTTCCATGTTCCTCAGCAGTCTGGCATTTGCCACACCATTTGATAATCGGCTATATGGAAGAGAGGCCATAAGTGTCACCTGCACCTAAGAGGGAAGTTTCATCTCATAAACCTGTATTTGAAGCATTTCCCAGAGGGAAAGTTATGCAGTTTTAGGAGTATCACTTAATACAACATACTTTCCACATGCTCAAGAGCATGGTCATCTTGTAGTACAATTAGAAAACTGGAAATACAGAACTTATTCAATGGTCATCTGTTCAAAAAACAATGCAAGTGGAAAACTACGTCTCCATACTGAATTGCACACACCAACCTAAAAGAATACTATCATCATCTTTTGCAGGAAGAATTTGCGCTGTCTCAGACAAAATATTCTCCAGATGGGTCATTCCTCTCAATGTTTACTAACAATGTCAGCTACTATAGAAATATTTTTTTTTCTTTTTCCCTAGGTATCACAATGAGCTTTAATTTCAGAGAAGAAAGAGAAATAAATACCATTTTGCCTGAAAATTAAACAGGATTACCTAATCAACATGTATCAGATAGTAAATATATTACTTGACATTTAACTCAGTCAAAAGGATGCGAAAAGGAAACCAGAATATGACAAGTGTGCATTCACACTTCAGATGCTGGAACTGCATGGTAGTTACTAAGTTGAAGTTAACAGTAGGGTCACTACATTTGGAAATGCAATTATTTTCACTGTATACTTTAATATTAAACAGTATAAGATATGCCTGGCATGTACAATCGCTAGTTCACAAAGAAGAGCAACGCAGGCATTAGCGTTTATAAGCTAACATTTGTTCCACACCAATGAAAGTTTTGCCACCAGCTTCAGTCAGTGTGGCATCTGCCCTCAAACAAAGAGTTTCAGTAGTTTACCAAGCCCTTGTGGATGCTGATTCTTTCCAAGGCCTTCTACTGGATAGAAATTTTATTTCAGATGAGCAAACCATCTGTTTTTCCCTCGACTCACTGGTAAGCAAATTGGGAACACAACCATGATTCTTAAGCAGATCATCACATACCAAGGCACAGAAAACACGTTAGGAGTGTTGTTACGATGTCTTCTGTCCTCCTCTGTGCTGCCACACAGGACCATATACACACTTTTGTCCTGCCTCACAAATACTTGTCTAGTCTGTTCTGAAAAAATTCCAAGAGATGCCACAAGCCCCCAGTTGGCTTGTTCTGGTGTTTCATTTTATCCATCTTTGAAGGTCATTCCTAATCCCTCATCTGAATTTTGTTTGTTTCAGTTTACCAAACTCCCATACACTCCCACTTCTCACCATGGACCTGGAGAATAAACTATTTACTTTCTTTTCCATCAATCTTTTGTATTTATAGCCCATCATCACCTTTTCCTTCCAAGCTCCCTTTTTCAGGCTAAGCACCTCCAACCCCATCAATATGTCATGTTTCCTTGCTCTCTTATCATGCTCATTGCTCCTCCTTTGGACTTTCTCATAACTCTCCATAACTCCACTGGGATGTGCTGCCCAAATCTATGCATAGAGTTATAGCTGAGCTCCAAGCAAAGCTGAGAAGAGTCAAAGTTGCTCCATACTCCTCACGGACTATTTTTATATTACGTGTTCAGCACTCGCTATCAAGAAAAGCTCTTAATTTCAATGTGTACAACATTTCTTCTGCAGGCTTCACAACTATTCTTAATTAACTGGAAGCTTTAACATTGTAAACAGCATTAAATTAGAAGAAGTCATACTTAATTGGGTATCTTCACTCAGCCTACACCCAAAAATGACAGAACACTTCAGAGCTACTACCGGAAATATGTAAACACAGGCATGCACACACAGCCCGAATACAATTATCAGAGACTTAATATAATCTGTATTCAGATGTGGATGTACAGAGATAAATAATCTGCTATGATACAAACACCCACACACTGAATAGGTCTGTAACTGAGAGGTTTAACCAAGTGATCGACATTACCACAACTTTTTGAGTGCCAAAAAAGAGGGAAAAAATAAATTAGATAGCCGAATATAACCACAGCCAAAATTCAATTCCCTTCTTTTATAGCCCTAATTCTTGATAAGTGTATATGTGGAATACAATATATATACTTTTCCATGTCATATTGTCAGTTCCTCTTCCATATAAATGGGTTAACTTCATCAAAATACATATATAATGCAAATGTAATGTAAAACTAAATGTGTGTGTGCGTTTGTGTGTGTAAACCCATGGTAAACGGGAGTAGACTAAGGCCCCTGATTTGCTCACATCTTAGAGGTAGTTTTGGTAATAGAAAAACAAGAAAACACTAATATACCGTAGTTACCTACTATGCAATAATTATCATGTAATTATACTGTAATTACAGTACCTGATTATTGATGCACTGTAAAATAAACTGTTATCAAGTTTTTTACTGTTCACTTCTATTTACAGTCATCTGTGATAAAGACTAAGCCTCCCCAAAAATGCATGATAAAGCTTCTTATCACAGGTTTTAATGCCTCTAATAACTACTGTAATTCTGTGTGATTTAGTGCTTTGAATAATCCACCAGGATTTTTCTCTAGATCTTAAAAAGGATTGCAATGTGTACAGAGGTGTCGTAGTGATTAAATTTACAGGACACTTACCAAAACAGTGATAAGAACGGATGTTTAATTAACACATGTACATGTTGTTCAACTGTACTATCATGCGAAAATGGAAAGACCTAAATGAGACCCCTATTTTCCTTTCAAAATGTTAAAAAAAAAAAATTAAACAAAGGATTATCCTCACTATACAATATATGAGGAGACATTTTGAGGACAATGGGAAATCCAGGCAGCACCTGAGTGTGGTACCAGCCTCGTGCCTGTGTACTACACAGCCAGACAAGGTCCTGGTACCAGCTGGACATCCCAAAGAGAAAGAACTAAGCAGCACACTTGACAATACATGGGAATTTACCAGCTGAGGATGGAGATACCGCTCCCTTGACTAGTGTATAGTTCAAGGACACTGCAGCTCTCTTCAGCCATAAAGCCTGAAAATATCAATGCTTTTAGGGCTCACTGATAAAAGTCATTACAGAAAAAACAGCTGAACGCTACATTATCAGATGTTTTTGAACTGCGAGTCTCCAAAAGGCACGCAGGTGCTCAAGAAAATCCCTTTTTCCTCCATCTGTAGGTTTACTTAATGTCCAAGGCTATCCCTTGGTTATGCAGCAGTTGAGCAAATTTAAGTTAAGCGAGGAAGCATCCTAGTAGACTAGACCCCAGCAAACTCATCCATGTAACGAGCCCTGGAAGACAACCTTTATCTCTCCAAGGAAGCTTCCCACTTTATCTTCACCTGACATTTTGTCCACTGTGATGCTGACAACAACAACAAAAAAAAGTGATAGAGAGATCTAAAGGTGTTATCACACAGACGATCAAAAGACGAAAAAGAAAAGTCAAAAAGCTCATGCAACCCACACTCCCACTGGGGAAACAGCCTTTTTAATATTAGAATTGTTTGCACTTTGAAATGGAAATCCCAACATCTGCAAGTGCAGACAGCTGAAGCCTGGATGGGCAAGTGCCAGGCAGGAGCAGGGCAGGAGAACAGGCTTCAGCTCCATTAACAGAAACATCAGCTTTGTAAAAGCAATTCTTAATGATCTCAAAGACCTCCTGATTTAGTATGGGAGACGAGTGCCACTGGTTCCTTTAGCATGAGTCCCACGTATTTTGTATCAGAGTGCTGGCACAGGCCTGAAGAGATGAAATCACTGCTTGACCATCATCGAGGGTATGCCTGCTCGGATCCGCAGTGCTGTGCAGGGGCAGGCAAATACTGGAAATGGTGCAACTGTGTTATTACAGTGCTCTGCATGGGCTTTTATACCCTGGTTCTCAGCAAGACTAATTATTCTAAAAGAAGTCTCATGCTACTGCAATTATCCTGCTCCCAAAACCTGAGTTACATCATTTAGGACACTGTGCTTTGCTATTCAGGCAGAGCCATGCAGCTTTAATTTTTGCAATGAAGGTTTTACTGGAGAGAAAAAAAAAATGTTTAACAAGAACAAGCTCAGAGATCACTAACAAGGCCGAACACTTCAGTATGACAGAAATAGGCAGAAGGCACGATAAGGTGTCAAAAATCACACACTTCTGAGTCTGACTAGTCACCAGGCAAGCAGGAGGGCTCACCCACCTAAACCCTGCTTTGCAGCAGGTGAATGTGTGCGAACTTCCTTTTCCTCTTTCCTTTGCTAGCAGCATTAACTGGGCAGTGTGTGGAGAGAAACTATGGTAGAAACTTATTTTTCAACTCTGGCATCAGTAAATTACTAAGCTAGTTCTTGGGACTCTTCCAAGGGTGTCTGGAACACAAACCCCCTTGGCTGGCTACTCTGTGGATGGGCTGACATATTTGCTACCATCCTGTGTAAAGGTACAGTCTTCCCATGGGAGAACTGACATTTTTAGCAAAATATACAGGTTTCTCCCCAACACAGCCTCCTACTCTAAGCTCCAAAGAAAGGTAGCACACCATTTTACAGGCCAGAAGGAAAACTGTGGGAACAAGACCCCAAGGTTACCTTTCAAGAACAGAATCTTACACGTGTTAATAGTATTATTATAGTACAGACCTTGTAGAGAGAGGCCAAAGCCTTACAAGCAATGGACGAGTCATCCCGATTACAGTTTGCACTGAACATGTGAAGTAAATCAGTAACGCATACAAAACTTGCCCGTCCGTAGGATGGGCAATGAATCTGAAAGTCAGTGCATGCTCATCAGACACTTCGTACATCATCCAGACCAACCTGTGGGTGAAGCTGAAATGGATTCAAATCAAACCCTTCCCTTCCTGGGAGAGAATGTACAGTAGTAAACATTATCTAATGTCCCCATTAAGGGAGACGTTGACAAATAAGAAAAAAATAGCATTTACTCAGTGACTCAGAAATTAGAAGAGCAGCCTTACTCATTTTCACTATCTCTCATGAGTTAATCAGACATTTCTCCAACATTTTCATCTACGCTTCTTCTTGCCTTCTGTGCCCATCAAGACTACTAGCTACTTCTAAATGCGATGGTTAATCACATTTTTGTTACATTTCAGCACTAGATGACGAACAATTCGATTTGCAGCTGAGAAATAGGGGAGGGGGAGGAAAAAAAAAAAAAGGAAGAAAAGCTGCCGCCTCTTCAGCCAAATGACTCAGAGAGGGAATGGCACATCATCATCTTCAGACCTCAGAAACCAAATGATTTGTGAAATCTTCAGAAATGTAGATTATACAGCTAACTGCATAGAGGGTGGTTTTAATCTCAGATAAAACAATCTGTTCTAACTAACCCTGAGTTTTAACTAACTATGCACCATCTTGGAGTTTATCATTAAAAAAGAACGTGTAGTGCAACATTTATGTAAGCATCTCCAGCTCGCTTTCCTTTAAAGAAACTTGCTTACCTTTCTATCCTCCCTCTGTTCTTTGCCTTGATACAGAGACAGATGTCGCAGAAGGCACCTGAACGTATTTCACCAGAAAATGTAGGCCACATCCTTCGTTAGCACGGAAACAAAGAATGCACTTGTTTTGATCTAACCATGTGCATTTAAAGAATTATCAGCAGAACATAAAACGAAGCAGAGAGGTCTATTTAAGGTCTCAGTGTTCCAGCTATTTTTACCAAAGCTGCCAGGGATTGCAGTGGGAATGCTGCTCGCTGAATGGTGACAGGAAACAGCTCCTAGGCTGGAACTAACTGCAACTTGTGTACAAAGGGAAAGATGTTCACTCTATGGAAGGCATATGCAAGCTGAATTGCATATGTTAAATTAAAGACATCTGCACTTTGGCAGAATTTGGACAATGACTCACTTATATTTAATTATGTAAAAATTTCAAACAGGGCAAACTCCACTGTAGTGACTCACATTAGTGCTACCACATGATCTTCTGATAACTACATCAGTATATAACTCATGTCTCTGCTGCACAGAGTTTCTACAGAGAGAATGACATATTACCTGACTAGCATTAAAAGGACTCCATGTTCCCAGCAATGACTGGTACATTAAGTAATGCTTCAGAAAGTAGCACATAGCACACCAAGTTTTTTTTTTTCTCCCTTGACACAAAACTACATAGCCTCTAATGACAATAATTCACTGTCATTCAAAAATCAATTTTCTGTTTGTGTTTTATTTCTTTAAATTTATATAGTTGTGAGGAAAGATTCCAGAAGTAGAAACTTACATCATTTCCTTTTCCCAAGAAGAATTATGGTGCTGCAGACCTCCTCGTGCTTCCAATCCAATATGCTCCCATCCTGCTTCTGAGGGCAAACACACGCACAATACCTTCAAGCACAAGACTTTCTGCCTTGGTCGGGCAGTCAGAGTACCAGGCAGTTTCTAATGTTTTGCTTCAAGGCCATTCTTGGGCTTTTCCCTGTTGCCTCCTGCACCTTTCACAGATTTTATTTTACTTGATTTTGGTGTAGATTATCAGAATGAACTGACTATGCACCCTATGTCAGGCTAACAGCATTGATGACCTTGAATTGCCCACTGTGAAGAAAAGCTATCCTGCATTATTTGCCTCATTTTAAATAATAGCAGAACACTATATTACTTGCTTTGACGTTCTTAATGAATGGCAAGGTCCCTTGTTGGTCTGTGTCAGATCTCTTTTCTGAGCTCCAGGTGATTGTATCCTGGAGCATTACACTTCCATTAAACTTTTGAAAAAAGGACATCCACCGCACGCTCCCCTAACACCATGACCAGGTTTAATGAACAAGCTGACACAACTGTTAAGTAGCAAACATACACAAAAAGGTATTTTCACAACAAAAGAAATGTCTCAATGAGACAAATATGGTCTTTGTTAATACCAGGTGCTGACTCTAGGTGTGGATGAACAGTACGATGATGAGTGGGGTGCAAAGGAGAAAGTACTAAAATTGTGCAATTATTTTATGTTTGTGCAATGGTTTGGCATAATAATTACAAGCCATTGGTGGACTAGGGATCCAAAATGACAGCCTTGCAAAAGAGTTCAAACAGCTAAGAAACCCACTGTATCTTTTTAGCAACTACTTTAGAATAGTAATGAAAAATGTAAATGATCTCAAGTGGCCTCTGTATGGCGTAACTGTGAAGTTTGGTGTTGATGTGCAAGTGTGGTGTGCTTTCCCCACCTGAGAGCAGTAAGAAGCAGCAAGTGTAGAGAGCACCCCAAGGGAATGCCCCAAGCAAGAGTGCTGCTAGTAGGGATGGGAGCCAAGACTGGCCTTGGAGTGAACAGAACTGGTAGGAATTGGCTGAAGGTGTTGGGACCACATGCATGTAATGGGCTGGATCAAAAAGCAATGCATGGGGAGATCCATAATATGTCCTCTTTCTTTTTTAACATCTACCGAATAGAAAAAAAAAAAAAGATATCCTGATCATTGTACACTCTTCCATTACACCTTTCACTTGTTTTCTTTCTTTTACAAAGCACAATTTACCTTTCTTTTCTGTCCTCCCCCCAAAGGGTTCACATCAAAATTAGATTTAAAATTGGAACCCAGATTAAAGCTCCCTGTAACACATGTTCCTGGAGGTAAAGGTAAACCGTCCAGAATCTGATCATGATGTGGCTGTTGAGTGACAATCCGTTCATAATAGATATATCCAAGTACACAAAAGTTCATTTCATCTTTGATATCACCACAGGGATCCACACTAGTCACAGCTACGGAAGGTATAAGACATCCTGCCCAGTTGGCTCCACGATTATACAATTCATGCATTAGTGCCACTGGGGAGCAGGAGAGGTACTCTCACATGCCACTCAGAGGTGCTGAATTAGCACACATCACAGTTGCTCTGGTCCTCCTCCCCAAGAAGAACTTAGGTCCTTTGGAACACACTATCCATCGTGGCAAAACTTCCCACTGACATCTGAACAGAACGCAAACAAACACGAAAAATAACGAGTGGAGAGTCAAGGTAAGACCTGTGCCTAAGGCTTTATTTACTCATAATACCTTTAGGCCAGATTCTCCACTGCCTTTAAACATAGCACTAAAACACCCTGGGAGCTCCATTTTAAATAGCCTGCTGACTCCTGATTCTGATAAATAGTTACATCTTGCATGCATATAGTGCTGCTAGATCAAGCTGTATAGCAGAAGACATTCACATCTGTACAGAAATTCAGCACCCTGTGGAGCATCCAGCTCCAAGCCAAAGGGATGAGGATGAGGTCAAAATCAAAGAACAGGGCAGAGGCCATTTTTGCTATACTTGCAAAAACATCCACCCAGTTCATTGGCTTTCATATGTCGGAATATGGGCATGGGAGCATTCCTAAGAGTTTTAATTCCCCCTCATTCTGGCCAATGTTCACACACTTTTGTTTTGTTCACACAAATAATCCTGAAAATACCAGAAGTTTCAAGGTTGCAAACAAGGTTTATTTAATTGCAAGCTGAAGCTCACCTTACTATGGAAACTCTTTGTTTTCACTGAAAGTAGGAATCATTTTTGAAAGACTATCTTATCCAGTGAGAGAAGAAAAAATGTATCACATGATTTTGTACCCTGCATGCTGTTTGCAGAGGATGTTTAATTCACAGCTGGACTCCTACAAATTATTTACTATTGCAGACTGATGTTGAATATACAACTGCAGGCAGAATCACAGGGAGCAGCATTGTATGCACAGAGAGTTTAGCTTCACATTCAGGTGCACCTCTTCCAACTGACTGCAAGCATCTCTACAGTAAATATCCAGGCTCAAACACCCCTTGGAAATTCATTAGCAAACACAGCAAACACCAGCCCTGAAAATAGCATCATTTCATTCAGTGGAATGAAATGAACTCCACTATATTGTATGTTCAAAGAAGGAAGGGCAATCATCTTCTAAACCTAGCTCCTCATGAACTTGAATCCAATCATGCATTCCTTTTATAACAGCCATCTCTGCTGCTCTACAAAATCTACATTGAATCACCACCACCTTAAAGGTTGACTGTGGTATTTCAATAATAGAGAAATGTTTCCTTAAACCACTTGTATTCCTGTTGCTGCAGTCATTTTGGCTCTCTTCTGTTGGTCTTGCTTAGCTCTCTTTCATATGAATGTCAAATTTTACATTTGCTGTGTGCTGTCATCTAGGCTCACGATGCAAAACAGTTTGTTTTTCCCTCAGCTGGTGCACCAGATTAGCATCTCCCTCTCCCCCCAAGAACAGAATGTAATTAAAGATCATGGGAAAATAACACACACATAAGACATGAAGTTAGAGAATTTCAGGTTTGGTTTTGCTTTCCAATTTTACATGCTCCACTTCACTTCTGTGTATAAAGAGAAATATAAATGGCTTTGGTCACCGAATATCTATTAACTCCTTGTGAATCTCAATGAAGTGCTGAGATTACACTGAGAAGCCACATCCACAGCAGTTTAAGAGAGAGAGCCCATGCCTTGCAGCATCACACCCAGTTCACAGAAAATGAAGCCTTTTGCCCCAAAAGTTCTCTTCTTCCTATCATCTACACAATCCTTATCACTCAATGGTTATGAACCATAACCCAGAACTGTCTCTATGTTTGTAGTATAAAGGAAAATGTTTCATGACCTAGGTGAAATCATCCTGCTAGGATGTTCATTTTGGTAGCTTCAAAAAAGAACCATCTGGCTCTGCAAAGGCCAGGGCTGGAGATGTCAGTGGCACAACCATCTTAAAGCAGAGGTTCTCTTCTGTACAGTCCCACTTCAGGCTTCCTGGTGGTCGGATGGAAACAACTAGGACCTTACTTTCTTTGCTTGTGGGGTCAATGTCACCACAAGAAAAACTAATTGCTTCTTAATTTAAATATATAAATAAAATAAAATAAAATAAAATAAAATAAAATAAAATAAAATAAAATAAAATAAAATAAAATAAAATAAAATAAAATAAAATAAAATAAAATAAAATAAGCTTAACTGCTTCTACAGCATGAATAAAAATAAAATATCAAACTGCCATTTCTCATTACAAGGGTAAGCAAGAGGCAACTGTTGACTGTAAGAATCTGCTGGCAGAGGTTCTGGAAAGGAAAACACCCACCAGGTGATCTCCTACCATGAAGGCAGGCAGCAGCAGGGGGGCAGCTCAGGACCCCACATCTCAAGGTCTACCACAGCAAAATCAGATTCCAGTTTGTCTCCTTGTTTAGGAGGAGAGAGAAAGGAACAGAGGTCACTGAAAAAGAAGATGTTCATGCCAAATCATTTGCCACACAGCATCACACAGGCAGAAGTCATGACTTGGCCAAGCTTTGCAAGACCATCAGCAGTAAAACCCAGTAGTAAACCCAGATACTGTGGTGCTTCCTTAACCACAAAATTCCTCCCTCTCTCCCAGATAGGGATGAAAGTAGATGTTCACCTTTACTGATGTCCTATCAGTAAATTATGTATCTGTAATTATTTTTTATGGCACCTCTTCTGCTTTAGTTAGAAGATCACAACAGACTAAATAGAAAAATGAACTCATGTCTGATTATTCTGTATTGTAATCTAAATTAAGCTAGTATTACAAATATGTTTTCATATCCTAGTTGAGCTATCCAGTTTCAAACGTTACTTGCTGAACGTAAACATGTCTCCTGATGCTACATTACCCACTATATGCAGTAATATATATTCTAATGCAATACAATAAAACTGAAAAACCAATAAATGTTCCTATTTATTGAGAAATTGGACAAAAATAGCTTATTGTCAGTTTTTAAAGACTGAAAATCAATAGATGATGAAAGGTTTTATTTTTTTGTTACTATTAGACTGTTGACTCTAGCAATAAGTGAGATGTGGATTAGAACTGGGGGAGTAAAGAACTTGTGAGATATACAATCTGGAACTTTGTGGGTATTTCAGACACTGAATTCCCCGTATTCGTGCAGCAGCAGCCATCTTGGCACGACTGCTACTGAATCAGGGGCCCTGAGAGCATGGCTCCTCCATTTTGTTGAGAAACCGGTTGCCAGTTGTAAGTATCTGCCTCTGTTTAAGAGCATTTGTAAATCAAGGAGGCTCTCAGTCTTGATTCTGCTAAAGAGAACAAGTAAAGGAGATCCATACACATACATTCACATCCTGCCTATATAAAAAATCCTCAACCGAGATAACGAACCACAGCAATTTCCATAAGGAAAGAGGAGGAGGAATTCTTCCTACTCCAGCTATTGCAGAAGTGCCCATAGTGCACTAGCACAGGCTGTGAGAAGCTTGCTACATCACGTACAATTGGTGAGGTGACAGAGAAGCTCCAAACCTGATGCCTTTCCCATGCCTGCTTTTTTCTAAGCCCCACCTCTCATGTACTTGAACCCACACAGATAAACTGCAGAGTGGGTTCCCCATGTCTGGCCCCAAGGGTCTGTGCAATCCTCACTTAAAAACAAACACCGCCCAACGCTGGATGGAAATTAAGTTAAATTGGATGTTCAGTATGCAAAGACCTTTAACTGTTGTGTTTTTGAGCCTGCTGTCTTTCTCCACACGTATGAGGTTTTCAATGCCTGGGCCATGAGTGCAGAGGCCCTGTTTGAGTCTGCCACCTACACTTGGCTAAGTTTCACTCTGAAGACATAGGTGGATGGAGGTCTGGAAAACAGAGATTTTTAAGCACCTGTTTTCCCACTAGAATTTATGCATTGGGAGTCAGTCTAAAACCCAATTTTTTATATGCATTGAACCAAAAGCACACAACCATGCAGAGTCTGGAAAGGCATCCTTGTTTCACAGCGCAAACGCATTAAAATGAAATACTAAAAAAAATGCAGTGATAAAAAGACACCGAGCTAAACATAAACACTGGACCCAGAGTCCTTACATAGGGATCTATGCCAACACTTTTTCAAGTGAACCAGTAGGTATGACCATTACATATAAACCCAAATATAGATGTTCTGCACTGACTATATTTCTAAACTCTGGAACAGAGCTTGAATGGATGCCAATTATAATAAGGAGTTAGGGCTGCTTTTAGGATTTATATTCTCAATCATACAGCAGCTCAAATCTTGCTAGATTTGGGTAATGTAGGAAAAGACTGCATATCTCTCTTTAGACACGCAAACGTACATGCAGCATGATAACAGTGGCCAGTGTGAAAGAGAAACTAGGTCTGGATGTGAAAGACTACTAGTAAAGCTGCCTGGTGTGCTTACACTCATGTGCAGCACTTGGTTTTACAAGTGCACAGAGGTGTGCAGCCATTCATCTATGGAAAAAAATCTTGGGTCCCAAGACCTTGAATGACATGACAGTGTGCAGAAATGGACATCCTGCTGCTGGCCCTATTTCTGCACTTCTTACACTTAATGTAAAACTTTTGCTTCAAACTGAGGACAACACAGACGTTAGTAATTTCCTTATCAGGGCTTCTCCTGTTTTCCCAGGTATAAAGCTAGCTATTTCTAAAAAGGGGACTGTTACTGCATATGCATAATCACATACCAAAAAAAGATTCATGTTGTTCCTGTAAGCCTTTGCTTAAGTACACCATGGAAAATAACTTTGATGAAGTAATTTGCCCAGAGCACTGCCTGTCTGGAAGATTTCTATAATTTAACTGCAGTTCTGTAAATAATTTGGTGATAGACAGGCCATCAGCATAATTTGGTGCTAGACCCATGTAATGTTAAGGAAATGGCCAGCAGGCCAAAAATTAAATCTGAACTGGTTCCTAGTATGTACAGTACACATTAAAAAAACAGTCCAAATCTATTCTTTTTGGAATCTGCTCATTCAGTTTAAAGGAAAACACTGAATTTTGCTTTGGAAATGAACACAAAATAATTTCATGTTTCACTGAGAAAACCAGTACTCACATATGTATAACCCTGAAGACTTCCAGAAAGATGTGGCATACTTTTGCACAATAACATCCCAAACTACTGCCACAGAATAATTATGTAATATAGCACATTGTACTATTACTGAACTATCAGAAACTTTCACCAAAATCTCACAGTTCTGTGTTTTTACCCTGTAAAATAGCAAATACTATTGCCCTGATTTTTAGTCAAGCCTTAATTGAGACTGCAAGATAAGAGGTACAAAATTGTATGCATGGTACATTGCACCTTTAATCATCTACCTACCCGAAACACTCAAGCAAGTAGTTAGACATCTGAATGTTCCAACTACGGGCTTAAAACAAATGAGATCTGTGGCACATGACTGTGTCCACATTATGTGAAAATTTGCTTTCATAGCTCCAGTAATGTAAGTAGCACTTCAGCCACACAGCAGACCAAAGAGTCTGCAAGTCAACAGCAGAGCCAAGAGCAGGTCCAAGATGCAGTATTTCAGCTGAAAAAAAAAAAGGAAGAACAACTGCAGTACACTTCTCACTCATGCTTCATGTCTGGATGACCATTTTTTCCATCAGAAATGTCCCCAGTCAGCATTTCCTTCCAGCATCATTGGATTGCAAATCAAGGTATGTTCACTGTGGCTGCTGGAAGCCTCCTATGATTTTTACCAGAATGAGAAGAAAATATACAGAAGAAACAAAACAAACACACAAACAAAAGCAAAATAACAAAGTCATTCCTCTTTCAGGTCTACTGAAAAAAAAGGCCTCAAAAAGCCTTTATTTATACTTCTGTTTCAACTGAAAAACAGAGGAGAAGGTGAAGTAGATTAGTTAAAAGCCAGCAAAGAGTAGTATAAAAAACCTCACCAGGTATTGTTGCAAGAACCCCTAGATAAGCATCTTAAATCAGGGTAAATTACACACCTCATGCTGGTGACTCGGTCATGGGAAATTATGAAGCTACGTGATGTCTCATTTGTTGTGCTGAAAACAAATGTAAATAAATTACTGAGAGAATCTCATTTACATTTAGAAATTCATCCTGATGCATGACATGACTGCTGATTTTTTTTTAAATGACACTTTGAGAAGAAGCTCCACTATTAAAAACAGATCATAACCACCTCAGCGAGAGTCTGTGCATGTGCATGTATGTGTGTATGTGCACGAGCGTGTAAAGTAGCTCTTCTACGGAAGATCTTTCGGATCATTGGAAAAAAGACATCCTTCTACTGTGTGAGAACCAAAATGGTGGTATCAGAAGACGGAAACATCTATCTGTATTGTTCCATGTATTTTTCCCCGTCTAGACAGGGAAACAGAAACACAGAGTTATGCATCGGCTGCTGCCAGTTCAACAGAAATTGCAAATATTAAAATCCAAGGGACAGAAAGTAGTGTGGCATGTCTCTCCATCACTAAGTGCAATAAAACTTCCCCTTACACACACACAAAGAGCATTTTGTTAAGCTTTTTTCTCCCCCCTCCAAGTCTCGCATTTTTAATCTGTCGCTACAATAATTGCAAAGGATATCCAGGAAGCTCTAAGATGGCTAGAAAGTTTAAACGTGGTTAGCTAAGCAGCATACATGCAGGCAAATATCCAAATGCTTAGGAGCTGTCATTCTCCATCCCGCGTGGGAAGGCTGTGAAGAGACGGACTTGTTCGTATCATGATTGCTCTTATTATTACAACAGTGAAAACACTGCATACTAATGGATGTGTTTTCAGAAGGAAGACTGTTTGATGGCTTTTTAGACTCAGCCTGGCTGTCTGGGCTTCAGCATCTCATGCCTGCTCTCCCTTTCTTTGCTTCCCAAACAGAACTCTAAAAAAAAGTTTGTAACATCAGGGCGAAATAAAACATATTTCCAAATGGGGACATTACAGTGTTCTACAACCCCACATACGGCAGCATATTTACATAAGCCTGCATAGGTCAGAGAGTTTATTTGTTAAGGGACAAATAAGCAGGCCATGAAATAATTATTTTTCATTGTGCCCTGCCAAACCTATCCAGCCAAAGGCTAAATTGAGCTGCTATTGTGATTATTTGAACTATGGAGCCAAAAGTCTTCACTGCAAAGCATCCCAGCTGTCCTAAATTTTATTCTGATGGCTAGTTTTCACGCTAGCTTGAAACTTGCCAAAAATGCTCCACAAAATAGGCAGGCGGAAGGCTTGCTTTATCCAGACCTACATCAATTACTGATTTAAAGCTGTTCTGAGAACTTGATTATTAACAAATCACTTCCTGAAATTGTTATGACAAGATTCACATATGCAAATGGCAAGCTGCTCATATGTACACAGCTAGCAGAAGAAATTAATACAAAGATTCCCAGATTTATTTATGGTTATTTCCTATTGCACTTTACTGTAAATTAGCCTCTAAAAATATTCAAAGAAACGGGAGAAATCCAGACACAGCTTTGACATATGGTGACATGCAAACACACAGGCCATAAGTGCTCAACATGCTTCTGCCTTCTCCCACCTCCCTACAGAAGAGGGTCTACCGGTGTCTTCTGGCATCAGAGGAAACAAAACCATCACAGTAGTTCCCAAACTGTGAATTTTGTCTGCACACCAAGTAGGAGGTAGAACTACCCCAGGAATAGATCGGATGAGAGGCTTATAGGAAGATACTTCATACTTTAAACACGGTGGATGGTGGAGGAGGAGAAATAAATATTTTTTAAACTTCAAGGCTTAAATTCAATTCTAATAATGAAATATTAGAATGAGACCGTGTAGAAAGAAGATTATCCCATATCTGCCCATTGTGAGGCTTTTACAACTTTCCTTGAGACATCCAGGATTGGTCATGGCTAGAGACAGAGCATGACATTAAAAGAATCAGAGGAATGATTCATCTCATACTTTTTACATTTCTGTTTAAACAACCAAGACACAAACTAAAGACAAAGAGGCTAATTTTCTTGAAGGGAGCAGACCTGTAAATAAGTGAAATGTCCATCACTTGGAACCAGACTGTATGTACAGCAACCCTGACAAGGCAAATGCATCTCGTTGCAGCTGCCCTCCTTCTCCTCAACACCTTATACTATTTTTTATACTGTTTGTAATTTCACTGTAATATCCTCAGGGCAGCAACCACTCCACATTTACACATGAATTAGAACAACACCTTGCACAATGGCATACCAGTCCTGATTGGACTTGGACTGCTCCTGGGAATGCTACCAGAGTGCTACTATAAAAAGAGCTTATAAATGTATATAGTACAGCAAAGTAACACACACACAGCTTTTATCACAGTTAACATCACTGGAGTGTTAACTCTTTATTTTCCCAATAAAATTGCAGATGGTTTCATGTATTTCTAAGTTCCAAGATGGCTGCAGGAGCTAAGATCCAGGATACCTTCACCAGCATAATCTGTGTAGTTTACTCTGGATGTCTGTATATAATGTATAATAAAACGAAAGAAATATTGTGGATTCTTATTACAGACGTAGAGGCATAAGGGTGAATCTTAGTTAGGATTTGCATGATCTAACCATGAGCTGGGGGCATTCAGGCTCAGGAATCAAAGGAACCCCACATAAGCAGCAGTCAAATCACCTGTGTGCACTGGTTACAGACCCACTGTGTCTTAACCTTGTTATCCTAAATTCCCTTCTAATTTCCATTCTTCTTTGTGAGAGGCTTTTGACCTTTGAGCTAGTATTTTAATATATTCTGGAATTTGAAATTTTGCATATAATAAACTAGTTATTTTCTGGTACTTCAGACATAAACAACACCAATACATAACTTTAACTTCATCTGGTATTCAGTGATTTTATTTTTAATTAAAAAATTAATAAATAAACAGATGTAAATATCTTTATCAACATATTTCCATTTTTCCTAACAATTCCAACTTGTAAATTCCTTTGTATGACTTTTTTTCCTGAATTATTATGAATGACCAATGTGGTTTACACAGATCAAAAGGGAAAAGGAGTGGGTGCAGGTAAGCTGGCAAATCAATGATTTGAGCATATGTGTAAACTCAGGCATCTGAGCCACCTCTGAGGTCAAATTCTATGTTGGAATCATTCATTCCAATATATAGTATCTAGAAAAAAAAAGAAAAAATGGCCAAAATGTAAAATATTTTAAACAAATCTTATTTGGAATAGAATGGCCACATTATGCCTGTATTCTGTGTTTGTATGACAACAAAACTCCACCTTAAACATCTACTGTACAGACTACAGCTGTTAGCAGACATACTGATCTATCTCTCTCTAAAAATAAAAGAAAATATACAAATAACTTTTTGTTGACTACCAGTTGCTGGACTTCTTATTTATTTGACTAAAAATCCCACAGAATCAAGAACTATGGAAAATCTAGATCCGTAATTCCTTTTTCTCTTACCCTGATGGGTTCATAGCATTACAGAGTCTTCATGTGCTTTACCATATAACCGTACACTGAACATAAGTTGTTGTCCATGACACAAACATGGTTTCTGTCTCATGGAAACATGACCCTCCTTTTTTTGGAGTTTCTCAGTGTGAGCCCTTCAGCTTCTCCAAGAACTTCCTGCTGTCTGTGACTTATCCCTCTTCTCTTCTGCCCAATGCACCCAGGCCTCTAACCAAAGCAAGCTCTAACCAATGCCATACTTCCACTCCAGAGGAGAAATCATTCAGGAATGATCTTCTTACTTCTGTGAAGATAGTGAGATACGGTGGTCTATATAAAATAGGCTATTGACAACCCTGCATGTACTCAGTCATAGTCAGATACGTGACAAAGTCCAATTAAATCCTATTAGGGAATAATACAAATGACAGAGCTTAAAGAATACAGTTAGCTCCTAATTAAACAGCCCATAAATCTGTTCAGAACTGGCAGAATTTATCACCAGAACAGGAATCTCAAGACCTTACACGGTCTCATTTTAACAGTCCTGTTGTCCACTGAACCACCAACTCCGTTGCTTACAGATGAGGTATATCGCCAACATAAGTACTATTAAAAGATGACTATGCACTGAGCTTTCCTGAAATTGTATAACATTTGAATGGTATAACACATACTCTTACTTGTTCACTGCAGTCTGATTCAAAGTGCTATAAATATGTTTGCCCTTTCTGCTAAGCCCGCCTAAGGGATTAGCAACCCCCCAAAAGTTCAGTTGAATATTAACTGCATTAACTTTGCAGGCTGTAACATACTGTTACACTCAAACAGCCTACGGTGCAGTATGGATGACTTGCTTAATAAAAAATGTTTTCATGCAAAGCCTTATTGCTAGAAAAAAGAATCTGCTCTGTCAAAGGGGCTGACCTCTTCCATTTAACTTCATAAAGCAAATACAAGGGAGATCTTTACAATGATGGCCAGAGAAACGCTTATCATTTTGTCTGTCAAACTAGATGGACTTCTCTTGGCAACACAGCACCAGCTCCACTCTATGTTAGGAATTAAGTCAGTTCACCATGAAAATCCCATGAAATACAGTAGGAAAGTGTCATCTACTGTAGTAGCATGAAGTTAAAAACTAGAAAAGAAGTATGATGGCTTGCTAACTTATTTTCCTAAGCAATGATTTGCATGCCAACTCCCATAAAAAGCACATATGCCAAAAGATTTTCCAGTCTGAAGTTGCACAGCAGTGAAGACAAATAAAAGGAACAGGAACTATTTAAGAGTTTGAAAAGGTAGAGTTGATAGGAGTATAAAAGTGAGCTAACTTAATAGCTAATGCTAAAAGTCAAGGAAGAACAGGTTCTTAAACCTCTGAAGTAAAAAGCTCATGGTTGAAGAAGTAACTGACAGTATCTGATAAAAAGATTATGAAAGGGAATTAGAAAGAGGAATATGAGAATAACTGGAACATGATTCTGTAGGTTACATGAAATAAAGTAAGACCAGTAAGGTTGCTCAAGGTATCCAATACGTTGTTAAAATACTTCTAATAATAATAATAATAAAGCAGTAATACAAACATGTAGAATGACTATTATCTACTGAAAATGGAAATTACACAATATATTTTTTGTGTTTTATTATAATATGAAACTTTCGCTTTGTTGCTATTGGAAAACACAACCCTTAAAAAGACCTCGACACCCAACACCACAACAAAGCCTTTCTCATTCAGCCTTAAAGAATCACGTGTGTTTCAACTTGCAAAAATGCACTCTCCCAAACAAAGAGTCTTTGGTGTAACTAGAATCAAAATTGAAATTTTAAGAATTAGAAACCATATGTCTTCATAATGCTGTAGACTTACTTGCTTCTGCCATTCACCATCACCATTTTGTTGTCTAGAAATGGAGACCAACAATAGATGTTGGTAATTATGCAGAAACTTAAACTGCAGAGAGCCTCAGACCACAACATTAAACTGGAATTAAAGCTTTAGAGGAAAAGATAAATGTCTCACTCCCTGCAATCCACTCCCTCCCTCCCCACACAACACACACGCACACTGCACACCTGCTACCCACCGGCCAGATGGGACTGAATTCTCCTGAATCAGATCTTGGATTTTTTAAGCTCAGCTTGAGTTCAATTGGATTTCAAGACATCAAAATATATTATTATCTCACACATAAAAATTACAGTGGTGTCTGGGATCTCCTAGTTTCAGTGTTGTTTTCACAATTAGATATGTATTAAAGTGGGATTATTGACCCAAATGTACCAATACAAATAAGTAAAATTAAGCTTTGCAACATTTAATTTGATTACATACACACATCTGATGTATGAAAAATAGACAAAAAGCTGAATTTATACCATCAGCATGCTAAGCACTATTGGAAATTTAACTAACTGTAGTAACCAGTGCTCTTTTTAAAAAGTCCATAAAGGCAATTTTAGCATCCCAAACTCACTTAAACATTGTAGGAACTGGCCCTTAATGCACAGGTATCATAAAATATTAACACATGTTAAGGAAACATTGGGAAGCATTATATTCCTAGAGAATTTGCTAAGCTTGCACAATGTATCATTTATCATCAATAATGTTTCTTTGGTTAAGAGACCTCTATCCTGCTCTTCAGGAGGAGGTCTTTCACCCTTACTCCAGCAGCACAGATCCCCTGAGTCCCTGTTTCCTGCATTTTAGCTTGCTCCTTGCAACTGGTGAAGTCACGTTTTTAATTGGGACCAGCCTCTGAATGAGGTTTCCTCCACCTTCTCCATTGGCCCTGAAACCAACTAAAGACTTCCAGGGGCTTAATAAGTCACAGGCTAGCAGCAGGACATTCTCCGCAGAGACTATGGACATCTGGAAGCTGCTCCTGGTGGTATGAAGCCAGAGTTGGCACCTGGCAAGCTCCAAGACACAGAAATGCGAGTCCTGTTTGCTTGGCCAGCCTTGGACTGACCTTTAGTCGTCGCGGAGAACAGGAGTTTTGTTAGTGAGCAGCGAGTTCTGGTCTACACATTTTTTTAAATTGATTATTTTATTGATGTAAAGTGCCCAGGTGCCCTCATGACAGTCACTAATATAGATTTTGAAAATAAAATTAATTAAGGGCCAGTCTGGACCACCTTTACTGTCATCACATAGTACCCTTTTCTACAAGTAACAATGCTATCAACCAGCAAGAACAAGTATAGCGTTTGTGGAGTATTTCATTACATCTCAAAACACTTTGCTAGGGAGGTCAAGATCGTCGTCACCTACCTACACGCGCGCACACACACAACCCTCCCCACATTCTCCCTCTTCTCTCCTACCTTCCAAAAGGAAACCTCAAGCTCAGAAAACTCAACTGACACCAGTCTGCACAGGAACACCAACTCTGTCACCCGAGCGGCCGCACCAGGCTCTGTCCCTCCCGACCACCGCTAGAGCATGGCACGGCGCAAGTCTGAGCAGGAGCAGAGCAGTCTGGCATGCAGGCTAATCTGAATTACACTCATCCAGCCCTTGAAATGGTTCCTCATTAGCTGTGGGTTAATGGAGTCCCAATGAGTAGTGTTATTTTCATCCCCTGCCTACTGAACACAAAATTCATTTGCAAATATCCTGTAAAATACTGCAAAGCAAGCCAAAGAGATATGACAACATAAGAGGCATACTATTTATGGAATGCACTTACCGTCATTTAGAAAAGGAAGCTGACATGAGCAACAGCCTAAATTTAGCAGCACATTTAGTTTTTATTCACTAGTCACAATGACAACATTTTAGAAGGATACCGCACACCTTGTGCACCAAAAGGCTCTGCTGAAATCAAGACAGACTTTGATCTGAAAGGAATTCAGGATCAGCTCCTTAATGAATCCAACACTGAGTTAAATTAAGGCAATCACCATCTTGACTTTCTATTCCAAGTAGATATAAAATTACATTGATTGCAGGAAATGGTGGCATTCAAACAATATTGCAATGGCCAAAGCCTGAAAGCTAAATTCATTGTCGAGCTAAACTAGGCTTTCAGAGGGTACCATTTGATTTGAGGGAAAAAAGCATCTACAAACCACATATTTTCAATTAATAGTTTAAAAGGCAAAGAGTAAAAAAGGAAAAACACTGGTCAATATGCCACATGCCCCTCAAACAAAGTCTGTGCATGGAGATGTATATACTGTGCATATATATACACAGGGGTGGATGCATGCATGTGTTTTTGTTGTGTTTTTTTTTTTTTTTCAAGGAAGGCAGTACCAGAATGGCCACATTAGACATCCAGAAAGACACAATGTATTTTGCACCAATCTGAGAATGCTTTTTTATCCATGCAATCTTTAATTCAAAAGTAATTTCAAATCAACAGCGCTCAAAGTTAAATCTAGTTCTCTTGAAAACTCAGAAAAAGAATTAATTCGAAGCCTTACCTTTGGCACCTTAAAGACTTTTGGCCACGACTTACCTGTATAAATAGAAAGAACTAATTTACTACAGAAATGCCCATGGGCAAACATGTTCTGGCTAATGAAGTGTTCAGCTTTTGCATGATTAACCAGCTGGTGGGGGTGGTGTAAAAATCACAGGGCATAAAATAATAAGAAAAATTGATTAGCAGCTCTCTTTTAAAGAACTCTGAGAAATATTTCCTTATTTTTGCTCAGCAGCTTAGAAAGTGGTTGTACAGAAAGACAGATTCAAAGGACTTACCAAGCAGACAGGCAGAAGCTGCATCAGGCACTCACTCCTTCAATCCTTACATCGCAGAGATGTTCAAGGGAAAAGCAAGATACCAAACAGCACTGTGGCTGGATTACTTACACAACAGGTCTTGCTGCTTGTCATAAAGGCAATTTTCTACTAAATTGCGAAAGACATTATATAAAGTTAAAAACTATGACTATAGTTTGAGTCAGTTCGGTTTCTTTCCCGGTGCTCTGTTTTTGAGCACCTTAGCTGGCTACAACTACTCTAGTGAGCCAATTTAAGAAGCACGTCCAGATGAGCCAAGGTTCATACACTACTCAGAAATAGTACACATATTTCAGTGATGCTTTGTAAAGAAGATGGGGTTTGTGCTCACCGGGGACAAAAATCCCCTTGCCCTTCCCATCCTGTAAGAGGGGTTTCTTACAAGCTCACGTGCTCTGTCCACAAAATAGGTCCTAATTAGTATACAAATACTTTGCAGACGGGTCACGAAAATAAATTTATCATTAACTGTCCCCTAAACCAAGGCAGGTTATTCTGAAGCAGTTTCACTTCATACACATTTGACCTATGTCCCTTCAGCTGAAGTACTGGATGTAATAGTCTCTTTAAGAATGAAGAATACATATTTTTATGGCATGGTATTACTTCAGAAATATCAAACAGCTTCTTAAAGAAAACTTCTTCACCAGTAATAAAACAAGATGCTGTAAAAAGCTAAGTTACTGATTATTTTCAGTAGGCCATAGTATTAGTCATAATTTTCTTTACCTTTTCTTCTCCTATTGAAAATGCATTTTTCACATCTATTTATGGACTTTGAAAAAATGGTTTACAGCTGCGTACTATGGGAAAAGTGGATAAAGAATCTACATCTCTGGGTCTGCAGTGCGTTCCAGCTTTGGGGACAGAGCCATAACTTCGATGCTGGGACTTCATGGTCTGGGAAACAACATCAACACCCTTTGGCACTACACAAGCAGTTGCCTTACATCCATGGCCAATTTCCAACCACAGCCAAATATTGCCTTCTGGAGCTTCCTCTCCTTACAGTTTGATGGTAAATGGTACGCCTTCATATGCCCAGGTACCTGGATATGAGCTCAGTTCTCCAAGTCACGCTGCTGTATTATGCATACCATGACTCAAGCTATTCAATTACACCACGTGGTTCTCTGAATGGAGAGCCAATTTTACCTGAAATGAGAGTTACTGTGAGAAGAACCAAAGCAGAACTCTGAAGCCCTTTTTCTTTCTTTACACAACTCCTCCATTTATCTTAATTACCACTTTCTGCAGAATACAATATCCCTTTAAATACACCAAAAGAGAGATGTTTCTGGCTGTTTCCCTACAGGAGCCAGGCAGATTATCCCAAGAACTGATCCTTCGTGTATGCACCACACACTCCAGTTCATCCAAAGGTTCATACCAAAGAATTGGTCAGGCTTGCACAGATCAGATAGCTCCATAAGTACCCCACAGAGGTCTTCCTTTCTTATCACATCAGTCTGACAATGCTTGTGAGTAACTTCATGGTCAGTCGAGACTTCAGACAAAGAAGTTTTTGCATGTTTTTGAGGCTTTGCTGGATAGGTGGATCTTTTCACACTTGCGTGCTTCTTGCTTTTGAGCCTCCCCTAACCTTTTGAAAACATTTCTACATATTAACACTTTGGAAAATGGGCATAGAGCTGACACAACCAAACAAAAATAGAGGAAAACTGATAACACTGGCATGAAGCAACATTACCCTCAGTGCATCACTTTGGAAAGCGCTATCTCCAGGTAGAATTCACAGTAAAATGTAAGTTTCTAGTTAGGTGAGGAGTGGTTTTAAATTCTACTTGATTCTAATTTCTATGGTCATATTTGAATCATTAGCAATTTCACAAATGTCTGGTATTTTTAACTGTCATCAGCAGGGACCCTGACAGCACTGGGGTTTGTAAACTGTGTTTGAAGCTATTTTCAAATATGGTTACAATCTAATATGACTGTAAAGTGATTTATTGATTGCATTCATACTTGCTAAGAAATTATGCTGAGGACTATGTAAGTAACATCATAACTTCAGCTATTTACAGCTGAAATTAAAGTAAATTAAAAAAAAAAAAAGTCTGTTTGCTATAAAAAGTGAATGCTTGTTAAAATCACATTGCCTTATAGGATATCAGAAAAACAGTTACAAGGCACAACTGTTTTACAGATGGAAAAATATAAAAAAGATTATTCTTCTGACCTATACATTGTAGTCAAAATGCTTACTTTAATTGTCTGTTTATTTACTTGTAAGCAATTGCTTTGGAACAGCCCCACAGTAAGTATAAACTGTGTGCTCCGCAGAGGGGTCAAGCACAAAATCTAGGCTGCGGACTTCAGGTTTAACTTCAAAGACCATGCCTACCCAAAGGTATTCCAATGCCTTCTTCCACTTGCATCAACTCTCAGTGAAACTGAGAGAGAGTAAGCACCTCTGAGGGCATGATCCTTTGACACTGATATATATTACTCATTGGAATCTGTACTTTTGGGAAAACAAAAGAGCAGAAACCAGAAAAAAAAACATTCTCCTCTGTGGCCTCGTAATCCTCCCCTGTACCTGCAGTTTCTCTAAGGTCGACCATGGTTCCCAGTAGAGGACAAAACTGCCAAACAGGCTGGTGTAATTAACCAGAGTTTTACCTACTAATTAGTAACAACAAGAGCATAAAGCAATCAATAGGACACCTTATGCCACTACCGCTCAAGTCTACTTAGCCTACCACTGGCACTGCCATATCCTTGAAGCGTATTTGCAGTGTTCTTCCTGCCACCCTCCCACACAGCATGAAATTTTAGTGAGGATAAGCTTTTCTACTATACTAGAAATTAATAAGTAACACTGTTAACCTATGTGATGCAGCTAAAATTGGGTGTAAAGTGTATAATGAGGAGCCACAGAACTTTTTAATAGAACATTTTGGCTACCACTTGGATTTAATGCTAATTCCATATATAGCCAATGAGTAACAGAGAATTCACCTATTGCAAAGAAGTTGCATCCAGACTTGTATAACACACATCCCACTCAAGCTCAAAGGTAACCATGCTCTTTTGCTTCGCTGCATGTTCATATGTTTAGCAACTTATTTCTAACTTTATATGAAAAAACAACCAACTCAACGATGTATCCTGAAGTCATTTTAAACTCGTTCTGAGTAACTTCTGAAGGACAGCTGGCAAAAAAGCTGTATGTTTAAAGAAGAGAAAAAAACAGAAAATCTGCACACCATCTTCTCCAATATAAAGACCAAACTGCTAAAATTAGTTACTGGAATTTCTCCTTTGCATGCCAGCTTCATTCGAGTCTTGTTCCAAATGACCACTAACCATCAATCCTCCTGACTTTGAAATAATCCACAACTCATTATTAAGACCTATTTGCATGCAACCCCCTCTCAAAAGATTGCATATTTGCAATCTTATTTTAAAAAACGTGCTTTTGTTCCAGTGTCCTGAAACTGCCTGTATGAACACAAAGAACTCAGATGCCCTCTCAACCCCCACTGGAAGTGACAAGTGAGTCCTTCTAAAATTGCAGACACTCACTGTCAAGTGCAGGTGTTTGTAAACAAGTTTGGAAATGTTTCTAATTATAAACCATAGGAGTTAAAATTAGAAGTCCAATCCGCTGGCTTTAAAAAAAGAACTTCCAAAAGGGTTCATCTAAATGAGAGCAACCAGTGATGTTTAATTTAGTTGCAAGAGCAGAATTTCTATGCAGAATGACATAGTGCTCTTCAAACTTTCCACTATGAGTTACAGAGTTTTTTCTTAAAAAAAAAAAAAAAAGGATTTTGATAAGAATTTTAATTCTGATTTGCTGTCATACTATGATAGTATATATTTGAATGCACAATCTAAAAATACCCTATTCACAGTTCTCCTGCATTTAATATAATTAAAAAGAAGAAAAAGAAGTGTTCTTAAAAATTCTTAATCTGTCTTGACTGCCAGCATGAAAGTTCAGCTTTTTATGGGAACTTCCCACATTGACCTTCTGAGAAGTCCGACCAGGTAACTCTGCTTGAAGGAGCCATACTTTCCTGGCTGAAGTTCTTCCTGATGAACTCACCAACTGCAACATGAGGCTCACACTGCCCTGGCCCAAACTGCCAAGGGATGAAGCTGGGGAGGGCAACAGGTACCAGAGCCATGGCTGATGCAGATCTCAGGATGCTGCCACCAAACTGGTGGTGTCCTAGGAGCTTTCACTCCTCTGATACAAAGATAAAAAATGCAGTTCCAAGAAGCCATGTACTATTTCACAGAATACTACAACCAGCTCTTCCTTCTTCCTTTCCTTTCCAGTATTCCCTGTGTAAAAAATAATACCAATTCCCGCATTTTTTCCCAATAGCATTTTGCAACTCGCTGCCTTTAACAACCATGACCTTACCAGTTTAGTGCCTACCTTGTAGTTAGAAAGTGCGTGCTGGGTCAGGATGGGAACACCAACACGCTTTCACATGGGGAGCTTTGCAATCTGTGTTTCCTTTGCTTCAAGCCATGGATATAACGTGGAATTAATTACCGCTTGAACCAAATGATACCAATAACAGCCTGTTATTGACACGAGAACAGGATGGAGAAGTCCAGTTCTCCGTTTCAGTGGAGGGACCACAGTAAGTGGGAGCAGAGTGAGGGCACATCTCCCCTGCTTCTGACAACAGCTGGTGGTCGCTCCCCCTCTTTTCCTGGGCTTGGGTGACTTGCCCTCCCCTCTCCTGGCTGGTGCAGTGCGAGCTCCCCCTCCTGTCCCAGCCTAACCTGTGGCAGACTTTGTTCTACTGGAAGTGTTGCCCGACAGAAGAGAGCAGGTTCAAAGGCAGCAACAGGCAGCTGGGTTTCCTGCTAGAAACTGGCACCAAAATTAATTTCCCGAGGGTGAAATATTAGAATCATAATACCTATGTAAATGCATTTATTAAACATAGCTATACGTGCATATGCCCAGATTTGGCACATACTTGTATATACTAAATATATTGTGTATATACCTACACGCATATACGCATAGATACATCAATTCAAATCTTTAACGCTAGTAATCTTGTTGCTATTTTAACTCAAATTAAGTACAAAAGCCATTAGTTTCTTCAAGCCCATCTAATTCTTGAAGCATCTAAGCTTCTGCATGTACCTGTTCTGTGTTCAACTGGATGAGCATTTCTTTTTTCCTAAATGAATAGATATCGGAGCTGTGTTTGCAAATTTTGAAAAAAAAAAAAAAAGGCTTTTCATTAGGTATATAAATATTTTAATTAACAAAATGCATGCATTTAGGAGATTCAGCATCAAAGTCTAGATCAGATAGAGCAATTAACACATTACTGTTTTTCTAAGACATTAGATAAAAGAAAATACATTTAGCAAATGTTTAATCGGACTTAAATTAAGCATTTGAGTGCTAAAATAATCTCTGATAGAGATTTATTCCTAATATTTTCTCTGTGCTCAAAATGACAGCACAAAGAGCAGCACAAATGCATATATCTTCTACCAAAAATAGCTGAAAAATACTATAGAAGAGTGCCTGCTGGGTTGGTTATAAAAGTAAAGTATAATCCATTAACTGCTAATTAGAAGCATCAGAAGCAGGCTTTGCTGCAATGAGAGCTGGCCCCTAAGTAGATGTTTCTGTAACCATTTAAAGGCACAGGGTTTCTCCAGTTGCTGAGAATGGAGCTTGGATGGTTTCAGCATAAAGGCCATGTGAAAAGAGACTATGGCACTTCGCCATGTTACCCAGCTGTTTTCTAAATATGATGACAGGTGCCATTTTTTCCATTTGATCGTGGAACGTAATACATCTTCAAACAAATTTTCCCCAACTAGTCTGGTGCAGTTACATTTCAGAGATTCAAATATAAGAATGTTTTTTTCTTTTTTTTTCTTTCTTTTTTTTTTTCCTCTCTGACAGACACATTGCACTCTGGCAGATATTTCATTATCTGCTTTTTTCTCAATTCTGATATTTGTTGTATGTATCATTTTGCTTTTTACTACTACTGTAAGAGGAAAAGAATAAGCACTTGGACAAAAGATTTCATTTTGAAGATTTTTTTTTTAAGAAAGAAGAAGAAAAAAATGCTAGTATTCACAATTAAAATTCATAAATTTGCCTTCCAATAAAGAAAGATTCTCTTCTTCTTTGTCTTCTGCTTCATAAAAGATGAAAAGTATCTCTGTAATTTCTCCTATTCTTTATCTGACTGACTAACTGGTGAAACCATACTCCTGCACTACTGCTGAAAACCAAAAAGACATTTTGATCCAGTTGCCTATCAAAAGGCTTTAAGGGATCAGGGCAAAAAGTTGAAGATGAAAAAATGCCGATACCCCAGCTCCCTGAAGCCAAGACATGAGAAGTGGCAATTATGGACATGAGCAACAAAGAGATGTTGCTGTGCAATGGATGACAGGCTCCAAACCCAAGCCATGATGATGTGGAGCCAAAGCTGGTTTGGCTGCCCCCAGGGCTCAAGTGGCTTTGAGCAGTGGATGATGACAGGATACAAGTCTGGCTGCATAACTTGAAGAATCAGGAAAAAAACAAGCAGATAACTAACTTCCCCTTTTAAGAAAAGGGACATAGCTAACATGAGGGGAAACAGTTCAGGTCAATGTTTGGGGATTTTAATCTACTTGGATCGACCAACTAATAAACAAAGGAAGAAAGTTTGTGTGAGGCAGGAAATGAGGGCAGTTCTTTTCTATCTGCCTTATTTCCACCTACAAACCCAGAAGAAACTCTTTGTTTCTCTTGAAATGGTTAAACAGGGATCCATTAAGGAAGACTAGGATGGTTAAGAATAATTTTCTGAACTTAAACATCTAAGAAACAATAAAAATACAATTGTAATAGAAATAACAAAATTATATTTAGATAAAATCAATGTCTTAAGTATCTGTTAATCCTGGCACCAGCTTTTAGAAGGTACATAAGCACTTCTGTTTTCATTGTGGATATAAGAAAACAACCATAAAATGCCCCAAAGCCATGGAGGGTGTCAGTGTCAAAGACATGATTAGTAGTTCAGAAGTTATCTGATTCGGGTCACATGGCGTTCCAAAAAACACACCTAAATATAGCATGCAAGAGATCCGCACAAAGAGCAATCCCATCATAGGAGCAAACTAAACTCTCCTTTCCACAAAATTAATTAGGGTTATTTTGAGGCAACCCAATGACAGCAAGGAGGAAAGATCAGTCCTTGCCCTGCCCAGTTCTGCACGAGCAGATGTCTCTGATGGAGAGGAGCACAAGTTCGCAGCACTGGGATGCAGGGCGATATTTTGCAGTTCCTATGGGAAAGCACACACGGTGCTAGCATGTAAGGTAGGTGTGACTGAATGAGTAAATACAGTACAGTAGAGAGAAGGATGAGCCGTCTGGAAAAGGGACCGTCAGGTAACCTGGGAGTAAATATCCAGGCAGGAAGTCAGTATTTAGAGTTCTGAAACTGCTAACATCATTGTTCTAATGGAGAAACCAAGCAACTTTTTTGAAAAAGAAGGTCCGTGTCAATCACAACCTCAGCACAGACTGAGTCTGGGAAAAGATAACGCTTCTGTAAAATTAAAAAAATGCCCTCTTGGAAGACATCCCCTCTGATATCCTGCACTTCGATCTTCCAGGAGGCTTGTCCCTTGCCAAGGAGGAGGATTTCCTCATGAAATACAGCATATAAACTAAATTTAACAGCCTCCCCTATATTAAGGCATCAGAAGCATCCACATGGAAATGTGTAAAACACACAAAAGGCAGCAGGAGCAGGAGAAAGGGAGGAACACTCCTCAGGCCTCTCAGGCTTCTTTTGGTCCTTCTCTGTAAAATGGCAGTGCTGTTTCCTACATTTTCTTAATACTGAATTCCAGTTTGGCTTCTGCTTCCAACTACTCTTGCTCCACTCACCCAGTCCAATTAGCATCTCCACTTCAATATTTCCCTATAAAACCTTTTTTGACAAATAAACATGCACAGTCTGGCATGCTACAGTGAAATGTTTAAAATCACAACCATGACTGTTTTACCTTTGCAACATGTCTGGTTCCTTTGTACCTAGGGAACCTCTGCTCCTCATTTGGATATTACAACAACCACAAAAATATAGATGCTACCTTGAAGGCCACAGCAAAGCTGAGGCCCAGGGTATGACACGGACTGAGAATGGAAGACAGCAGGAGAAATCCAAAGAGGTTTTGTGAAGGGTGCTTCTGTGAGCACGTAGAGAGCAGGTTCTCCAGCCCAAATAGAGTAGCAGGTGCTCCAGAAGGCAGGTACTAACAGTCTGAGTGTGTGTGGTACGCAAACTGCAAATTTCGGCTTGAACGCTTCAGGCCATTAGCAGGTGCTTCAGGCAGTCATCCAAATCAAAGTAAGAAAGTGGAAAGAGCCAAATGCTGGTTAAAGAGGTTTGCAAATGCAAAAATCCCTGAGAGGGCAGATGAATTGTTTCCCTGGTTG